>NC_054387.1:80013884-80613884 GCF_017654675.1 Xenopus laevis | reverse complement strand
TAGGATACATCATTCTCCCCTAGATAACTGCTTCCGGGGTTGCTCATCCTCAGGTACCATGACACACATATGGTGGTCATGCCCAAGAGTGACAAGATTTTGGACTCGGGTATACGATATGATTTTCTCTATTCTACAACTTAACCTGATAAAGACCCCATCTGAAGCCCTTTTGGGTGTCCCCCCTCGTAGAGTTCCTACTCTGAAGCTCAAATTATTAAACCACATTTTCCTTGCCGCAAAGCAAACTATTCCTAAATCATGGAAATCTCCTAACATCAATTTTGCAATGTTTAAAAGCAAACTAGATTGGATCTTCATTAATGAGGGACTCTCTGGCATAGCCACTGAGAATCTTACAAAATGAATGAATTTTGGCAGCCTTGGATCTCATATAGGTTTGGCTACTCCATACCTCTTAGTATTACATCATTGTAAAACCTGTTGGGTTTTTTTTTCTCTTCTTTTCTCTCCTCTATAGGACTTTATTTTCTATATTCCCAGGATACCTAATGTTAAACTTTAAATACATTTATGATGTTTAGGCTAAGTTTAAATAGCCAACAAGAATATACCCACCCACCCCTCTGTTATGCTCTATTTGCATTATACAGGGAACTGTCCCTATTGCTAACTGATAACCTTAACCGACTACCCGTTATCGTCGATTATAGATTACTTACATTGGGACATTTTTCTACTGACAATACGAAGTAACTGAATGCAAAACATTTTCTCAAGTATGGTTAAACTGTGTAACTGTTTACTACATTTGTAACTCTGTATAATTTTCATTGATGCAATTCCTTACAAATTGTCATGCTATGTGAATGTTATTTTTTCTCTGAAAATATTCATAAATAAAAACATTTAAAAAAAAAAAAAAAGTAAGTTTTGATCTCTGAAACTTTAGTTTATTTAAAGAATGTGTGGTGTTTATGGGATTTAATTGTAGTGACTTGGTACCAGAGCAGTGTAAAAAGACAAAGTGCAGAGAATATGTTTTATTGGCAAGAGTTTTCTGTAGATGTAGAGGATGTGGTTTATGGGGCATTAACAAAAGATTCTCCCCAGGAATGACTATGCTTTACAGCCCCCCCCCTTGCTCATTCTAATAAACATGTTAACCTTAAACCATATACCAGCATGTCAGTTCATCCAGACATTAGAGTGTGTGTCTCCAATACATTTATTGGGCCTACAACTACAGTAGAACCCCCATTTTACATTTTTCACAGGACCAGAAAAAAATGGTGTAAAATCCAGAAAAATGTAAAATCAGGGAAAGGTATTGTGCATAATAATAATAATTCTCGTTACATGATTCACCATTGACCCTGGCATTAAAACACACTACAAGCCTAGTCTAACATCTTCTTTCACCACTTCATTTGTCCGGGGAAAACAGGTAAATCAGGTAAATATTTAAAGGAGCATTTCAACATGAGTTTTTTTTTTTTCATTTGGTTTCAGTAATGCTTTAAAAACAGTGCCTATAGTAGGTATGCACCAAATACATTTTTTTGGATTTGGGCAAATACTGATTCCTCCACAAAATATTTGGACTGGATATTCTGGATCAACTAGCAGTTAGGCATATTAAAATAGAGTTAAAAGGTTGAACTTGATGGACTTGTATCTTTTTTCAACTTAACATTATGAATGCGAACTACAATTTGCATATTCAAATTAGAGAGAAATTTAAAATTTGCATTCACTGTGAGCAAACGAAATCAGTTCATTCAGCTTAGTTGTCAAGCAATTTAAAATCAAAAGAATATGATTTTGGATTTGGTTCAGCTGAGCACTTAACAGCCTATTTATCAGAATTTGTATAATTTAATAAAGAATTTTAATGTTTTTTTCTACTTCAAATAAACTCACAGTTTGAAAAGAACACGAATGTTACCTTATTTATTATACCCTCCAAATATTTTCTCACAATTCCTTCATCCTCTTTCTTTGCGCGGGTGCGCATGCACAGTTGTGTGAGAAGCTGAACTTTAACGAAGAAGTCGCCTATTTCATTCTACTGCACATGCGTCTGCCCTGGGAAATTTGAAGATAGAAGAAGGAAGCCGATCGATCCATGGTGCTTGCTGGAAGGGCCACTGGACCGGTGCAGTTTTCTCCTGATAAGAGCACCAGCCTGGGGTGTCAGGTAATTATATAAAATCCTAGCTTTTAGATATGCCTTTCCTTCTCCTTTAAATCATTTTATTGCTTTGCAGGCTTAAGTTCTGGTGAACCAAATTTGGAAAGATCACTTATCTGGGGTCCCAAGCATTACGAATATTATACATGTATAATATGTATAGATAACTTGATTTATATAGCTCTACTAGAATTCAGGGTAGTAAAGCATCTGTAAGGACTTATATTAGAATGTCATTGGAGACCTACATGCGTCCCTCATTCTTTCATATAAATAGAAGAAAATTAGTGCTTTGGGGCATTTTACCAGTGGGTAGGTGCAAGTGATGGAGTGCTAAGCTGCAGCCACATACATTAATCAATTGTTCCTGCCCTGAGCACTATAGAGCGCTGGAGTGCCTTGGGTCCCCTGGTGTTTCTTTCTTGTATCTCCTGCAAAATATACATAGACGGGGTGTGCAGCGTAATGCCAATCTTCCCAAAACAGGCCCCCCTGCCTTCAGTATGACAAGCTGGCATGCAAAAGCAACGCAACATACAGAGACAGGTGCAACTCTTTGGCATACATGCTGGAGGCGATTGTGACTGGCAGTGTTTTAATGCAACTCCCAAAAGGACGATTTCATTGCAAAACAGCAATTGGTGCCTTTTGTTTTTCACACCTTGTCCACCATTGAAAAATGAGTCAATGGTGGCTCATATTTTATGATTTTGTTTTGCCTTTGTGCCTTGATCAAGATCTCTTATAGATAAATTATTTTTTGAGCAATTCAGACGGGAATTACAATTGTATACATACATACCATATCCTATTATGTCATTCCTTCTTCATATAACTGTATATTCACAGTTGTTTGTAAATTGCTGTTTGTTAATTGATCTGACCTTTGTTCAAACATTCATCTGTCTTTATTTAATTATTAATTAACCCTTACTTGGTCCTTGATAGTAGAGGCACTTTATCTGTACCTATATCCGTGTACAGGTATTGGATCCGTTATCCGGAAACTCGTTAACCAGAAAGCTCTGAATTATGGGAAGCCCATCTCCCACAGACTCCATTTTAATCAAATAGTTAACATTTATAAAAATGAGTTCCCTTTTCTCTGTAAAAATAAGACAGTACCTTGTACTAAGAAATATGTTGGCACTATATAAATACATGTTAAAAATAATACTTAATCCTAAAATATAATTAATCATTATTGGACCCAAAACAATCCTGTTGGGTTTAATTAATGTTCACATGATTTTTTGAGTATACTTAAGCCATGGAGATCCAAATTACAGAAGAATTCCTTCTCCGGAAAACCCCAGGTCCCAAGCATTCTGGATAATAGGTCCCATACCTGTACTGGCAACAAAGGAGTTATGTGTTATTTGACCTTTGTCTCTTTCTGCAAGTAGATATTGTTGAAATGAAACCTAGGGGCCAATTTATTAAACCTCAATTTTTTCTGAGCAAGTTTTTAGGGGGATAACTCGAGATTTATCATACCCCAAAACTGCCAAAAATCTGAATCACAAAATATGCCGAAACTGTGGAGGTCAATAGGTCATGTAAAAGTCAATGGCAGATGTCCCTGAAGTTGTTTCTTGACATTGTGATCTGCGTTGCATAATCTGAAAAAGTTGGGGTTTTCTTCCGATAATCTAAAAAAAGTTGAGTTGAGTAAATTATTGATAAATGAGTCTAGTTGGCTTTGTTTTCATAAAAAAATTAGATTCATTCAAGTTTTAGTAAATAAGCTCCCTAGCCTCTGAGAAAAGTTTATGACAATGTGCCATGCCCCACGCAGCGATTTTATCATCTCAAAAGATGAACACACATGGAGGCAATAATCTCACACATGTCATTGCCACAATCTTTATTCAGAGACATGATTCTGATATGTCTCACACATAAGCCACAAGACTCCTGGCATGCAATAAAAGCACATTTATAAGTGAACATTCATGAAATCAATGAGCAACTCTCATATACTTAAGATTCATAGTAAAATGTACAATTAATTGCACAAACACATAATACATTTGTGTGTGTTCATCTGTGACCTAGAGTTATTAAAATCAAACGTGCAAATAAAAGCCTGTTCTGCGAGTGTATACTGCTAAATAATGGAATATGGCAAAGAACAACCTTCATTGTTCCCAATCTGGTTAACCTTTTTTTGTGCATAAGAAAAACAAAGCAGCATCCCTTCCCTTCATCTGTTTGAATTTCTAAAGTGTACTCTTACAAATTAGGGTCACTGATGTTTATACATTAGCGTCTATCAATAAGATAAATGCAGTGGTAATGAGCTTTATGTGACACTTTCTAGCAGTCGATCTTCAGCAATAAAGGAAGTGGGAGGATTAACCTTTCGCTTCTCTTGATTTGAATTGATCCGCAAGCATGACATTTTTCACTGGGAGCTTATGACACTTGGGAAATACAGGGAGAGAGGTTACATAATGTCTAGCCTCAGTGGCCAGGGAATGTGGTCTGGGGTGGTTGGTAAGACAATTTTTCACATTTCCCTAAGAAATAATGTGGAAAATAGCAAAAGCGATCTCCAGAGCTGAACTGACAGCTTTAATTTGTTTGAATCATTGTAAAATATTATGGGATCATTATTTCTCACTCATTTTACAGGCTGAGCTGTAATGTACAAATAATGTAGCATTCTAGGGAACAGTTTAATAAGAGGATTTGTTGTTTTCAGTATATAGCAGGGTGCAGAGAATTGATTCTCCACCATTCCTTGTTCACTGAGAGCCACATTGAATTAACATAATGTTATTTTTGTTTTCATTTTCCTTTTCTGAAAAAGCATTATGAGAAAAATATTAGGTCTCATTTGCTGTCCTGCAGTTTGCACTTGGGTTCCTAAATGAGCCATATTGTGTCTTTATATATTCATATACAGTGGAACAGACCAATGTAGCATTTGTTTGAATTACCTCAGGGCGCTCTGTTATCTTCCACAGTCCAGAAACATACTGGTATGTTAATTAGCTCCTGATGAAACTCACAACATAGTGTGTTCATTGTGTGTGTGTGCATGTGTGTATCCTTCACAGGGAAATTAGATTGTAAGCTTCACTTGGGAAGGGATAGATGTTAATGATTAAACCGTTTCTGCATACCCTTGCATACTATCTCTGTACTTTTTAGAGTATAATAAAATGTTTTTGTTTACTGTACAGTGCTGTGGAATATGTTGGTATGTAAAAATAACTGTTTATAATAAATAATAATAAAAACAATTTACAATGAGAATAGCTTAAGCTTGCTGGGAGTGAGGCATATTGGTGAATTTAGGGGGTGGTACTCTAATAATTGCAGTATGGAGACAACAAGCAGGGAGCTGTGCATCAATCGCTCCCAGGGCCCTATTACCCTAATGACATACATGCAAAAAAAACAGACACCAGGGGGTAATTTACTTATGCAAGTACAGAAGCCCTAAGGGATATAAAAGCATGCCCCATCTTAAAGCACTTATTGCAGGGACATATCTGTGGGGGCAGGTACAACACCCCTGTTGCAGGTAGTAAGGACAGGGATCTATAGAATGATGGGCCTGCTTGTCCATAACTTGCATGTTTGAATGATTCAAGTTAGGAGACATGTAGGGGTGGTAGGGGGATGCCTACTTGCATCCCCCTGCATGACCCTCATGAATACAGCACTACTGAATGCAGACAGCATTGTATTCATGGGGCAGATCAGGGCAATATTTACCATATAGACACTCGAGGGTCTGTGCCTAGGGAGGCAGCTTTAGGTGGTGGCCCTCAGGTGCCTATATGGTAAATAAAATTTCCCTAAATGTAAAATATCTCCCTGCAACCGATGGGTACTTTCCGACTAAATCCGGCAGTAGAAGAGGGTAGTAGGGATTCCTAACGTCATTTCTGCGCATGTGCATTTTTGTACTGCACATGCGTCAATGGGGCACACTGAGGTCGGGTGCCATATAATTCGCCCCTCTCCTTCCAAATTAACCAATGGGATTCAAGCACTTGACGCCGGTTTGCAAATTTTGAAACAAAGCGAAAGATGGCAGATTTGCTCTACACAGTCAAGAAGATTTAAAATTAAGGAAAACAATTATTATTGGTAGCCCCCGTGAAAAACCACCCATAGACGTTATTTAATTAGAATTATTTTGCTAAAAAAATGTATTTCGTAAATTTTTCACCATTTCAATAACAGTTATACTTTATAGGCTGCTAGACCTGCAGTTCTTTACTTGCTGTTAAAGTACAACAAGGCTGTGATAGGAGTTTAAGTTGACTCCTTCTTTTTATATATATAACCGGGTCCCACAGAATCTATATTGCCCCTGGCCCTGCTAAAACTAAAGACATCCTTTCCCTGAATCCCAATGGGAAAAGGCAAGGAATTTAAATGTTTACATGACTGTGGGAAAATAAAGCCTTCACAGATGTATTCATCACAGTGACAAGGAAATGAATTACAAACAAAAGCAAATCAAGCACAAATGTGTCATTTCTGCAAAGACTCCACGAGCAGCAAGGATTCCGTCATTACATTTCCTCAAAATGTGCATATTCCCTGTATATTCATAAAGAACGAATGGACTGTAAATTGCACTGCTTGTAAAGATGAGCCATTGCATGGACTGGTCACACCACAGCTTAATAGGGATATGGCAAAGACTATTTACTGTATATAGCACCTTCATAAGGGGATACAAACACAAGACATAACAGTCTGCACAAACAAACAGTAGTGTTTCACCAGAGAAAATATACAGTTATAACTGCATGTTGTGGACATGCTAAAATTGTGACAACACAGGCTATATCTCAAATGCTAGCGCAGTATGTCTTCTGTGACATCTCTGTAAGGAACTAATGCTGTGTAAAGCATTAGAACTGGTCAGCCAATTTGCCCTTTAAGACAAAAAATAAAAATAAAACACATTATTTCATTGTATTCATACGTATGCCATTGCATTTCTAAATGGCATTTACTTTTTCTAGTAGATTTTCAGATACTTTCAAAAGTTTTATTGAAGTGCTTTCTCAACCTAACGTTCTACTGCAAGAAATTCATGCATGCTTTGAGTCCCAGACTGATAGCAGTAGAAATTGATTGGTTCAAGATAAAAATGTCCCTCAGTGTGCTGGTCTAATGATGGCCATACCTCCAACAATCAGCTCAGGGTCAGATTGAGCCGGCGGGACACTGGGAAAACTCGTGGGCCAATGGCCCCCAACATGAAGGCATTCTTTTTCTGCCAGGAACTGCATGCGCCCCCAATCACTGCTGTAATCGGTAAGGAAGGGAAGAGGTACAAAGCGGGGGGATGTAAGGGCAACCAGGGGCAATTTTATCCCCCTCACTTTTAGGTGGCTTTCGTGCTGCTGCCCCACACTCGCCTTTCCAGGGATGGTCCATGATGGTCCATGACACTCTCCAAATTTGACTTTTAAAATTACCCGCAGTGGCTTTTTGTCTCCCCTGGTGGGGCAAGTTCCTCAACTTGCCTCATTGGCACAGCACCCCTGAGGGTGACATTTGTAGGTGCTGGAGCTCAGGACTGGGGTGGTGGGTCCCCAGTGTAACACTGAATTTGCTTATTTGGTATGGTCAAAAAACTAGTGGTTTGACCACTGGGTCTTATATCACAAATTCTATTCTAACTAGGATCTACAATGAGTATGTTTATTATTAGTAGTAGTAGTAGCAGTATTGTTATTATTATTATTAGAACTAAAACTACTACTAATAATATTAATAATAACATGTATAAACTGTGAATGCCTGTGCTAGATTATGTGGACAATTATACCAAATGCTCCAGTGCCAGCAGTGTCGAACTGGGATGCCAAGGGCCCACCAGAATACCATAGACCGTGGGCCCACTTTCCAAACTATTATTCCTCCTCTACTCACTTAACCTCTTTATTCTCCTAGTCTATTATATCTAATTATTAGACTCAATTGTTCCATTATTAAGTCTCCTTTTTCCTAAAAAGAAATTGGGAATGACCATGAAATAGGCCAAATGGTTAGAAGAAAGAGGTTCCACTGACACCTGGGCCCACCGGGAGTTTTCCTGGTATCCCAGTGGGCCAGTCCGACACTGAGTGCTAGGGATTGATAAGAATTATTATACATTACTTATAAACTTCTGTATAAAATGTCATTGTTAGACAAATAATAATTTGTTGCAAAAAACTGAAAACTGTTTTTTGACCCACCTGACCCACCAGGCATACAATTGATGATTGCTTTACCACATAGAAACATAAGTGTAAATCAAACTAACTATTTTATACTTCATGCTTGAAGTAATACAGACATAGCAAAACAATCCCCTACCTTGAGCTAATCTCCAAAGAAAATATTAATGGGTTACAGATTCGTGTAGAGATGTATTAACCGTCTATAAATGAGGCCCATTAACAATGCTACAATTTGTATTGCTTATTTCTCTCAGGAGTGTCCATAAAATTCACTGAAATAGATTTGTTTAACACAGCGTAACAAGATACATGTGCCTAAAAGACAAGTCAAGTGAGAAGGAAAGACCATAGTTTAAAGGTGAAGTCATAGGAATGTAAGATGTGTGTAATACATTTCCATAATAGTGCATATGATTATGATATGATATATTGCTACATAAATCTATGTTTATAATAACCTAGCTCTGTTGTGCACTGTCAGTGATCTAAATAGCAGATTTGACAGAAACTGACACATAACTCTACCTTTTGCATTCCAATACTGTACCGCCCTATTGTACTTTATGCATACAGTATATTAGTTATCCAGGAAGTCCAGGAAAGAAATACCAAGTTGGCGGCTTTGTGATTTCATTTGCTGAGTTTTTATGTTTTTAACTTAAAAAATATATAAAACATCTTTAAACATATTTCCAAAAATAACACAGTAACTTGTACTTGATTCCAACCGTTATATAGTTAATTATTATTGGAGGCAAAACAATCCTTTTAGGTTGATTTCATGTTTAAATGATTTTTAGCAGATGTAAATTATGGAATCCAAATTATGGAAAGACTCAAAGGTCCCAAGCATTCTGGTACCTAGATATGCCTTGAGAAAGGTCCCAAAGTGGACTAAAACGTCACGTTGGCTGTTTATATGCTCACATAACATATAATCTTTACTTTGTGTATATATATATATATATATATATAGATATATATAGATATATATATATATATATATATATATATATATATATATATATATATACATACATACACACACACAGGTATGGGTTCTGTTTTCAGGAAACCTGTTACCCAGAAAGCTTCGAATTATGGGAAGGCCATCTCCCATAGACTTAATTTTATCCAAATAATCTAAAATAACCTAGTTGTTCTTTTTCACTGTAATAATGAAACAATGGATTGTACTTAATCCAAACTGAGATATAATAAATTCTTATTGGAGTCAAAACAAGACTGTTGAGTTTATTTAATGTTTAAAAGATTTTTCAGTACACTTATGGTACTTAGATCCATATTATGGAATGATCCATTATTCAGAAAACCCCAGGTCCAGCGCATTCTGGAAAACAGGTCACATACCTGCATAGAGAGAGAGAGAGAGAGGAAATTGTATTGCTCACATTTGATGGTATTTCTAGTAGTACCATTTTGACCTTGTGTAAGACAAAACTCAGTAAAGGAAAACCTTTAGTAATTGTCAGGCAATTTATTCATACAGAATACAAGATAACAGTTTTGTCTGGGTAAGCTGTTGGAGTAACACACAGAATGTCACCCAAGGACTTACCAAAGACCCACCTCTTGGTCCAAGCGTTATATAACTTTCAGAAGGCATTTACAGTAATTGTGACAAGGGGTATACGGAAATACCATACATGGTCTGGCGAGGAGACTTACTGGCATATATATTTATACATTCCTGTAAGATGTGCAGTTTTGCAACATAAGAGATTTCTGGTTCCAACTGTCCACGGCCTCGTAGACATCTGTTAGCTAAACATAGCCATTGTGGTACAGCCAGCTATTGAGCAACACTTCTGCAAAAGGTGCCCCAAGAGACATGCTGACACTATACTGACACTCTTCTAAGTAACAGAGTGGAGATCATTTATTTGTATGGGCTAGTATAAGTTATATGAGTGACCATTGTCCACAGTTGACCATTAGCCCTTATAGTCCATCCTGCCTTGGGCCCTATAGCGTTATGGCGTCATAGAGGGCGGGGGTAACATATATCAACCCTCTGACACTAGCCATTCGTCCGTCATAGGAATTAGACCGTTCCAGATATATTTTATATAAACACATTCATGTACTAGGGGTTAATTGCTTGCTTGCTGTTCTTTTCATTATACTCTTTATTCTTCTATTTATAGGTACACATTTGTCTCTCTATTATATAGAATTGTGGGTCTGGAAAAATATATATATACATACATATTTTACTAATAAACTATCATGAAACATGTTATATTATCAACATTAGGAGTGGTATTGCAGAATTTTCCAGACAATCAGAAAGCACAAATATACAAGGATCTCTTAAAATATTTTAGCCAAAGAATAGTGACAGTCGGGTCATATTTCAGAGCTGCAGGCACACTGCAATTGCCTATGTACAATCCCAAGAAAACAGATGTTGCTGCTTTATTATTGCAAAATCAGACATATGTTCCCTGGTAAGGCTATATCTACCCCGGAGGAAGTCCTCAGAAACTTCAGTTAACAGAAGAATAAATACAGCATTTTTCTACTATATTTTTATCAGTATATCTATAACTTACATCTATCTATCTATCTATCTATCTATCTATCTATCATCTATCTATCTATCTATTTATCTGTCTGTCTGTCTGCCTATCTATCTATCTATCTATCTATCTATCTATCTATCTATTATCTATCTATCTATCTATCTATCTATCTATCTATCTATCTATCCATCTATCTATCTATCTATCCATCTATCTACTATCTATCTAACCTATCTATCTAACCTATTTATCTGTCTGTCTGTCTGTCTGCCTGCCTATCTATCTATCTATCTATCTATCTATCTATCTATCTATCTATCTATCTATCATCTATCTATCTATCTATCTATCTATCTATTATCTATCTATCTATCTATCTATCTATCTATCCATCTATCTATCTATCCATCTATCTACTATCTATCTAACCTATCTATCTAACCTATTTATCTGTCTGTCTGTCTGTCTGCCTGCCTGCCTATCTATCTATCTATCTATCTATCTATCTATCTATCTATCTATCTATCTATCTATCTATCTATCTATCTATCTATCTATCTATCTATCTATCTATCTATCTATCTATCTATCTATCAAACTATCTATCTATCTATCTATCTATCTATCTATCTATCTATCTATCTATCTATCTATCTATCTATCTATCTATCTATCTATCTATCTATCTATAATCTATCTATCTATCATCTATCTATCTATCATCTATCTATCTATCTATCTATCTATCTATCTATCTATCTATCTATCTATCTATCTATCTATCTATCTATCTATCATCTATCCAAGTGAGAATAATGTAACAAATACAACAAAAGACCTTTAATCATCAGTCACTGGTGTCATCCCATTTTAATGCACTTTCATTCACATTGGGACATACTGTAGGTGACAATGCCAGGTTGCATAATTACAATGTCTTATACCAGCCTAAGGACCATGCCTCTGCAATACATAAGCACCAAGCAATGCCTATGTAATATTGTGAATGCATGTTAAATGTTAAAGGGGTGACTCACCTCAAAATCAATTTTTAGTGTGATGTAGACAGTGCTATTCTAAAACACAGTGTGTTTTGATCTACTGTATTTACATTTTTTGTTGTGGAGCTGTCAGGCTTGGGATTTTAACTGTTATCGTGTTGCTAGTGCTTAACTGTCCCAGCAACTAGACATTGGGATATCAGAAAAGAAGATCAATAGTGGAGGGACTGAATACAATTCTAAGCAATTAAAAAATAAGAACAATGTTAAACTTACAGCTTCACTTTTAATCTGTTTTTAGGTTTCTGGGGTCAGCGACCCTGACAACAATGCAGTATTTTCAGCACCAGACAAGAAAGAGACAGAATAGGAAGGCTAATATTAAAAAAAACATAAAAAAATTGCATATGAATTGAAAACTTGCTTAGAGTAGGTCCAACATATTAAAAGTTATTTTTTCTATTCATACAAAAGGCACTCGTTCATATCTGCTTAGAAGTATTAAATAGATTAGAAACTATCC
This sequence comes from Xenopus laevis, assembly GCF_017654675.1. Lineage (NCBI taxonomy): Eukaryota > Metazoa > Chordata > Amphibia > Anura > Pipidae > Xenopus > Xenopus laevis. The sequence goes on along the minus strand of NC_054387.1, from coordinate 80,601,453 downwards.
AGAAATGTCCCCTACTAAGGTATCAAAAGCAATTACACTGACTTTGATGTGTCTTTTATGTGCTACACAGCAGCTAGTGAAGCAGAAAGTCTCAGCTGTAATAAAGTTTGGCACCAACACACCAGCCTATACCTGCACCATCCTGTGCAATTTAATTGGCGTTCAGCATGCTGATAAATTAATTGGCTTAATGGCATAATATACACAACATATGCAAGACTCTCCAGAGGAATACGATTCATTTTTGCATTTCATGTATTGACATTGTGTGGATACCATCACTGTTCTTGTATTTCCAACAGCTGTGCCCCAGCCAGTGGCATCAACAGAGTCAGCGAAAGAGCTGACAACTAGGGATGTAGCGAACGTCGGAAAAAAAGTTCGCGAACATATTCGCGAACTTGCGCAAAAACGCGAGCGGTTCGCGAACGGTTCGCGAACCCCATAGACTTCAATGGGAAGGCGAACTTTAACATCTAGAAAAGACATTTCTGGCCAGAAAAATGATTTTAAAGTTGTTTAAAGGGTGCAACGACCTGGACAGTGGCATGCCAGAGGGGGATCAAGGGCAAAAATGTATCTGAAAAATCTGCCTGTGTGTGCTTGGAAGAGATAGTGTAGGGGGAGAGCTGTTAGTGATTTCAGGGACAGATGATAGTAAGTTTGCTGGCTAGTAATCTGCTTGATACTGCTCTGTATTGGAGGGACAGAAGTCTGCAGGGATTTGAGGGACATTTTAGCTTAGGTAGCTTTGCTGGCTAGTAATCTACTGTTCTCTTTAAACAACTGCCATACGTTGACCTTGTAGGCATTGTTTGCCCAGTTTTTTTGGACGCAGCCACTGAAGCACAGTTGCCAGAAAAAATATGCCATATAAATGCTGAAAATAGTCATTTTTCGCCATACGTTGACCTTGTAGACATTGTTTGCCCAGTTTTTTTGGACGCAGCCACTGAAGCACAGTTGCCAGAAAAATTATGCCATATAAATGCTGAAAATATAAATTTTTTGGTTGCAGCCACTGAAGCACAGAGGCCAGAAAAATTATGCCATATAAATGCAGAAAATATGCATTTTTTTGGTCGCAGCCACTGAAGCACAGTTGACAGAAAAATTATGCCATATAAATGCTGAAAATATAAACTTTTTTGGTTGCAGCCACTGAAGCACAGAGGCCAGAAAAATTATGCCATATAAATGCAGAAAACATGCATTTTTTTGGTCGCAGCCACTGAAGCACAGTTGACAGAAAAATTATGCCATATAAATGCTGAAAATATAAATTTTTTTGGTTGCAGCCACTGAAGCACAGAGGCCAGAAAAATTATGCCATATAAATGCAGAAAATATGCATTTTTTTGGTCGCAGCCACTGAAGCACAGTTGCCAGAAAAAATATGCCATATAAATGCTGAAAATAGTCATTTTTTGCCATATACGTTGAGTCAACGTATGGCAAAAAATGACTATTTTCAGCATTTATATGGCATATTTTTTCTGGCCTCTGTGCTTCAGTGGCTGCGGCCAAAAAAACTGGGCAAACAATGCCTACAAGGTCAACGTCGTTGACCTTGTAGGCATTGTTTGCCCAGTTTTTTTGGCCGCAGCCACTGAAGCACAGAGGCCAGAAAAAATATGCCATATAAATGCTGAAAATAGTCATTTTTTTGGTCGCAGCCACTGAAGCACAGTTGCCAGAAAAATTATGCCATATAAATGCTGAAAATATAAATTTTTTTGGTTGCAGCCACTGAAGCACAGAGGCCAGAAAAATTATGCCATATAAATGCAGAAAATATGCATTTTTTTGGTTGCAGCCACTGAAGCACAGAGGCCAGAAAAATTATGCCATATAAATGCAGAAAATATGCATTTTTTTGGATGCAGCCACTGAAGCACAGTTGCCAGAAAAAATATGCCATATAAATGCTGAAAATAGTCATTTTTTGCCATACGTTGACCTTGTAGACATTGTTTGCCCAGTTTTTTGGTTGCAGCCACTGAAGCACAGAGGCCAGAAAAAATTAAACCAGTAGGGTTTGCACCCTAGTTTGTAACGGTGGCGGAGGGAGGAGGAGGACGCTAAAGGACAGCTGTGTGTGGAGTCATGAGGCTTGAAGAGAAGGACAGCTGCATAGAAGTCAGAACAAGTCTTCCGGCGTGCAGTAACCCTCCGAGATCCACCCCTCATTCATTTTAATAAAGGTCAGGTAATCGACACTTTTGTGACCTAGGCGAGTTCTCTTCTCAGTTACAATCCCTCCTGCTGCACTGAAGGTCCTTTCTGAGAGCACACTTGAGGCTGGGCAAGACAAGAGGTTCATGGCAAATTGTGACAGCTCTGGCCACAGATCAAGCCTGCGCACCCAGTAGTCCAGGGGTTCATCGCTCCTCAGAGTGTCGATATCTGCAGTTAATGCCAGGTAGTCCGCTACCTGCCGGTCGAGGCGTTCTTTGAGGGTGGATCCAGAAGGGTTGTGGCGCTGCCTTGGACAGAAAAACATTTGCATGTCTGACGTTACAGACTGGCCAAAGGGCTTTGTCCTTGCAGGTGTGCTCGTGGCAGGATTACTGGCACCTCTGCCCCTGGAATGTTGATGAGTTCCTGAAGTGACATCACCCTTAAAAGCATTGTACAACATGTTTTGCAGGCTGGTTTGTAAATGCCGCATCTTTTCGGACTTGTGGTATGTTGGTAACATTTCTGACACTTTATGCTTGTACCGAGGGTCTAGTAGCGTTGCGACCCAGTACAGGTCCTTCTCCTTAAGCCTCTTGATACGGGGGTCCTTCAACAGGCATGACAGCATGAAAGACCCCATTCTCACAAGGTTGGATGCAGAGCTATCCATCTCCGCTTCCTCATTATCAAGGACTGCATCATCCACGGTCTCCTCCCCCCAGCCACGTACAAGACCAGGGGTCCCCAAAAGGTCACCACTAGCCCCCTGGGAAGCCTGCTCCTGTTGGTCCTCCTCCTCCTCCTCCACAAAGCCACCTTCCTCCTCTGACTCCACTTCTGGCACCTCTCCCTGCGTTGCAGCAGGTGCCTGGGTTCGTTCTGGTGATTCCGACCAGAAATCGTGCGCTTCCAGCTCCTCGTCACGCTGGTCTACAGCCTCATCTGTCACTCGTCGCACGGCACGCTCCAGGAAGAAAGCGAAGGGTATTAGGTCGCTGATGGTGCCTTCGGTGCGACTGACCATATTTGTCACCTCTTCAAAAGGTCGCATGAGCCTGCAGGCATCGCGCATAAGCACCCAGTAACGGGGGAAAAAAATCCCCAGCTGTGCAGATCCAGTCCTACCACCCAGTTCAAAAAGGTACTCGTTGACGGCCCTTTGTTGTTGCAGCAGACGTTCCAACATAAGGAGCGTTGAATTCCAGCGAGTCTGGCTGTCAGAAATCAAACGCCTGACTGGCATGTTGTAGCGCTGCTGAATGTCAGCAAGGCGTGCCATGGCTGTGTAGGAACGTCTGAAATGGGCCGACACCTTTCTGGACTGGGTGAGAACGTCCTGGAATCCTGGGTACTTGGAGACAAAACGTTGGACTATTAAATTTAACACATGTGCCATGCAGGGCACATGTGTTAAATTGCCTAGTCTCAACGCTGCCAACAGATTGCTTCCATTGTCACACACCACTTTTCCGATCTGCAGTTGGTGTGGGGTCAGCCACCGATCGGCCTGTGACTGCAGAGATGACAGGAGTACAGATCCGGTATGGTTTTTGCTTTCCAGGCACGTCATCCCCAAGACAGCGTGACAACGGCGTACCTGGCACGTCGAATAGCCTAGGGGGAGCTGGGGGTGCACAGGTGTGGAGGAGGAGAAGGAGGACCCAGCAGCAGAGTAAGAAGAAGAAGAAGACGAGGTAGAGAGCGATGGAGGAGTAGAGGTGGTGGCAGAACCGCGTGCAATCCGTGGCGGTGACACCAACTCCACTGTTGTTGTTGAGCTACCCATTCCCTGCTTCCCAGCCATTACCAAGTTCACCCAGTGGGCAGTGTAGGTGACATACCTGCCCTGACCATGCTTGGAGGACCATGCGTCAGTAGTCATATGGACCTTTGGCCCAACACTAAGTGACAGAGATGCGGTAACTTGGCTCTGCACATGTTGGTACAGGTGTGGTATTCCCTTTTTAGAAAAAAATTGCGGCTGGGTACCTTCCACTGCGGTGTCCCAATTGCTACAAATTTGCGGAAGGCCTCAGAGTCCACCAGCTGGTATGGTAAAAGCTGGCGGGCTAAGAGTGCAGACAAGCCAGCTGTCAGACGCCGGGCAAGGGGGTGACAGTCAGACATTGGCTTCTTACGCTCAAACATGGCCTTCACAGAAACTTGGCTGGTGGCAGATGACTGGGAATGGGAACAGGTGGTCAAGGTGGAAGGCGGAGTGGAGGGTGGTTCAGACGGGTCAAGGAGAGCAGAGGTAGAGCAGTAAGATGCTGGACCAGAAGGAGTGTGGCTTTTAGTTTGCCTGTTGCCTTTGAGGTGTTGCTCCCAAAGTGCTTTGTGCTTGCCGCTCATGTGCCTTCGCATAGAAGTTGTACCTATGTGGCTGTTGGGCTTACCAAGGCTCAGTTTCTGACTGCACTCATTGCAAATTACAATGCTTTTGTCAGAGGCACACACATTAAAAAAATCCCACACTGCTGACTTTTTGGAAGTGTGCGATCTGGCGGTAACAGTAGAAGTTGGCGGAGTTGGCGGTATTGGCGGCAATGGCGGGTGCGTTGGCCGGCTGAACACAGGTGCCGATACATGTTGTTGCCCTGCTGATCCCTGCGGGCTGTCCTCCCTGCTTCTTCTAAGTCTTATTCTCCTACTGCCTCTCTGACTCTCCGTCTCTCCATCTGAACTACCCTCCTCTTGCTCTCTTCTACTAGGCACCCACAAAACATCAATCTCCTCATCATCATTCTCCTCAGATGCATCAATTTCTTCTGACACATCACAGAAGGAAGCAGCAGCGGGGACCTCCTCCTCATCACTCATTATGTCCATCTCTATCGTGTTCTCTGCCAGAATTAAATCTGGTGTAAGGTCCTCATCTCCTTCATCTTCTTCTGGCAATAATGGTTGCGCATTACTCAGTTCAAGAAACTCATTGGAAAATAACTCCTCTGACCCCAGTGAAGAAGGGGCACCGGTGGTGGAGGAAGTGTTACGTGGGGTGGCCATAGCAGTGGAGGATGAGGAGGATGTTGTGGTAAAGTTAGAAACGGTAGAGGATGGGGTGTGCTGTGTAAGCCAGTCAACTACCTCTTCAGCATTTTGGGAGTTCAGGGTCATTGGCTTTTTAAAACTGGGCAATTTGCTAGGGCCACAGGATTGCATAGCAGCACGGCCCCTAGCACGGCCTCTGCGTGGCGGCCTGCCTTTGCCTGGCATTATTTTTAAAAAAACAACAACAACAACAAAAACTCAGTTGGTTTTTCTGGAAACGATAATACACACAGCTCGATGGCGGGTTGAAGAAAACACTGTGCAAATAATGCCTACAAGGCCAACGTATACACTACTACAGCGGTGGATACGGATTACGTAAAATATATGAATGCTGCTTGAAAAAAGTGACTCCGGTGTTTTTTCTGGAGACGGTAATATTATGGATATTTAGACAGAATGGGAACAAGGTCACACAGCTCGATGGCGGGTTGAAGAAAACAGTGTGCAAATAATGCCTACAAGGCCAACGTATACACTACTACAGCGGTGGATACGGATTACGTAAAATATATGAATGCTGCTTGAAAAAAGTGACTCCGGTGTTTTTCTGGAGACGGTAATATTATGGATATTTAGACAGAATGGGAACAAGGTCACACAGCTCGATGGCGGGTTGAAGAAAACAGTGTGCAAATAATGCCTACAAGGTCAACGTATACACTACTACAGCGGTGGATACGGATTACGTAAAATATATGAATGCTGCTTGAAAAAAAGTAACTCAAGTGCTTTTTCTAGAGACGATAATATTATCAATATTTAGACAAAATGTGAACAAGCTCACACAGCTCGATGGCGGGTTGAAGAAAACACTGTGCAAATAATGCCTACAAGGCCAACGTATACACTACTACAGCGGTGGATACGGATTACGTAAAATATATGAATGCTGCTTGAAAAAAGTGACTCCGGTGTTTTTTCTGGAGACGGTAATATTATGGATATTTAGACAGAATGGGAACAAGGTCACACAGCTCGATGGCGGGTTGAAGAAAACAGTGTGCAAATAATGCCTACAAGGCCAACGTATACACTACTACAGCGGTGGATACGGATTACGTAAAATATATGAATGCTGCTTGAAAAAAGTGACTCCGGTGTTTTTTCTGGAGACGGTAATATTATGGATATTTAGACAGAATGGGAACAAGGTCACACAGCTCGATGGCGGGTTGAAGAAAACAGTGTGCAAATAATGCCTACAAGGTCAACGTATACACTACTACAGCGGTGGATACGGATTACGTAAAATATATGAATGCTGCTTGAAAAAAAGTAACTCAAGTGGTTTTTCTAGAGACGATAATATTATCAATATTTAGACAAAATGTGAACAAGGTCACACAGCTCGATGGCGGGTTGAAGAAAACAGTGTGCAAATAATGCCTACAAGGTCAACGTATACACTACTACAGCGGTGGATACGGATTACGTAAAATATATGAATGCTGCTTGAAAAAAAGTAACTCAAGTGGTTTTTCTAGAGACGATAATATTATCAATATTTAGACAAAATGTGAACAAGCTCACACAGCTCGATGGCGGGTTGAAGAAAACACTGTGCAAATAATGCCTACAAGGCCAACGTATACACTACTACAGCGGTGGATACGGATTACGTAAAATATATGAATGCTGCTTGAAAAAAGTGACTCCGGTGTTTTTTCTGGAGACGGTAATATTATGGATATTTAGACAGAATGGGAACAAGGTCACACAGCTCGATGGCGGGTTGAAGAAAACAGTGTGCAAATAATGCCTACAAGGCCAACGTATACACTACTACAGCGGTGGATACGGATTACGTAAAATATATGAATGCTGCTTGAAAAAAGTGACTCCGGTGTTTTTTCTGGAGACGGTAATATTATGGATATTTAGACAGAATGGGAACAAGGTCACACAGCTCGATGGCGGGTTGAAGAAAACAGTGTGCAAATAATGCCTACAAGGCCAACGTATACACTACTACAGCGGTGGATACGGATTACGTAAAATATATGAATGCTGCTTGAAAAAGTGACTCCGGTGTTTTTTCTGGAGACGGTAATATTATGGATATTTAGACAGAATGGGAACAAGGTCACACAGCTCGATGGCGGGTTGAAGAAAACAGTGTGCAAATAATGCCTACAAGGCCAACGTATACACTACTACAGCGGTGGATACGGATTACGTAAAATATATGAATGCTGCTTGAAAAAAGTGACTCCGGTGTTTTTTCTGGAGACGGTAATATTATGGATATTTAGACAGAATGGGAACAAGGTCACACAGCTCGATGGCGGGTTGAAGAAAACAGTGTGCAAATAATGCCTACAAGGCCAACGTATACACTACTACAGCGGTGGATACGGATTACGTAAAATATATTATGGCTGCTTGAAAAAAGTGACTCCGGTGTTTTTTCTGGAGACGGTAATATTATGGATATTTAGACAGAATGTGAACAAGGTCACACAGCTCGATGGCGGGTTGAAGAAAACAGTGTGCAAATAATGCCTACAGGGCAAATAATGCCTAAAAGGTCAACTTATACACTACTACAGCGGTAGTAAAATAAAAAAAAGTAAAATAAAAAAAAAATGAATATTAAAAAAAAAAATTAAAGTTGGTGCTGCTGAACTACTAGGAGCAGCAGATTAGCACACCAGTCCCACTCCCCAACACTGCTAGACTAATAGCACTGGGCTCTTATAGTAGTAGTAGTAGTAGTAGTAGTAAAACAACAAAAAAATAAATAAAAGCAGTCCTTACAAGGACTACTGTTATTGCAGCAGTCAGCAGATGAGATCAGAAGCAGGACAGCTGCCCACTGCAGCTACATACAGAGCACTGCAGTAGAAGGTAGATTACTAGCCAGCAAAGCTACCTAAGCTTAAATGTCCCTCAAACCCCTGCAGACTTCTGTCCCTCCAATAACAGAGCAGTATCAAAACGATTACTAGCCAGCAAACTTTCAACTGTCCCTGAAATCACTAACAGGCAGCAGCTCTCTCCCTACACTATCTCTTCAGCACACACAGGCAGAGTGAAAAAACGCTGCAGGGCTTCGGTTTTTATAGGGAAGGGGAGTGGTCCAGGGGAGAGCTTCCTGATTGGCTGCCATGTACCTGCTGGTCTGGGGTGAGAGGGCAAAAAAAAGCGCCAACAATGGCGAACCCAAAATGGCGAACGTCGCGCGACGTTCGCGAACTTCCGGCGAGCGCGAACACCCGATGTTCGCGCGAACAAGTTCGCCGGCGAACAGTTCGCGACATCTCTACTGACAACCTACAAATAGAACCATAAATAAAATGTTACACCATTTAGTATGGTGCTGTTACACATATGAAATATTTTGCTCTGCCATTTGTGGCATACAGAAGGACATGTATATTCTAATGCAGTTAGGTAGGTAAATGCAGATATGGTACGTAAATGTGCAGTTTTTCTCAACCATTTTTCTCACATTTTCTCAGCAGGATAAAATAATTTTTTTTACTAATATTTTTTTGCTATGAATGACACTTTTATGTAACATGTCTACATTTTACATTTTATAAAATGGTCCCACCATGATCAAACCTCTGTATTAAGGGGGTTATTTATCAAAGTCCAAATTTATCTCAATATTTTCTGCTACAAACTCCTATCAAATCCACTCGGGTTTTTTACACTTAATAATTATTATATTTTCCCGAAAATTTGCTTTGCAGGAAAAAAATCGATTTTCCCAATTTTTTCTGATTTTTCCCTCAAATTTTCATGTTTTTTTCAACCGAAAAAGATTTCTTATGTTTTTTGCCAAAAACTTCAGGGTATTGCATGAAACCCGGGGCACATCAAAAAATCTTTGGGACTTCTCCCATTGACTTACTGTATATGCAACCTTGACAGGTCAAGATGCTGGATTTTCAGATTCAGACTTTTCCATTCCAAATTTTCCAATTCCGAAAAATCCGTGATTTTTTAAAAGTCCCATTTTATAAAAGTCCGATTTTATAAAAAAAAAAATCATGAATTTTTCGTGATTTTTGCATTCAGAGTTTAGTAAGTTATGCAGTTTTTTTGTGGTCCCTTAAAAAATGTAAAATCAAGTTTTGCCTGCATTTTTCTGTGTTAAGATTCTCTAAAATATTTTTCTTGCTAGAAACTGGCATGGGATCCATTATCTGGAAACCTGTTATCCAGACAGCTCAAATTATGGGAAGGCCATTTCCCAAAAACTCAATTTTAATCAAATAATTAAAATTTATAAAAAATTATGTCCTTTTTCTTTGTAATAATAAAACAGTACCTTGTGTTTGATCCAAACTAAGCTATCATTTATCCTTATTGGAGGCAAAACAATCCTATTGGGTTTATTTAATTTGTAAATGATTTAGTTAGTAGATTTAAATATGGAGATCCAAATTATGAAAATGTCCCTTATCCAGAAAACCTCAGGTCCTAAGCATTGCGGATAACAGGTCCCATGCCTGTATATAAACTGAAAATTGTTTGCCTTTTCTTTACCTGTGTCAACTAATAGAATTTTTATTTCCAACTTGCAAAAATTGTGCCCAAATGTTATAATGGTTTTATGCAATACCAATGCTGGTGGAACATTTTTGTGTCAAAACCAACAGTAGTATTAAAAATAATGCATTCATAATTGGGCTTGTTTCAAACTTTTCATTTTCAGGGAAAACTCTTGATCCTTGATCATAGTCATCATGATTTCTTTATATCACCTCAGCAAGTTATACAGTGCTTTACATTAATTTTGATATACAGTATCTGTGCCTAAGACTCATAAATGTCGGGTTTACAATGTGGGCAGAAGCAGTTAAATTACAGTGATTCCTTCCATGACATGTGCATTGTAATGTTTTTATTGCAAGCTTTTAGGGCCAATTTATTACTGTTGCTTTGTCGCAGAAAGGACTCAAGTTTCACCATTCGCATTGCATGGTTGGATTGAGCTAAGCTGGTACTCCCCTGTTCATTAATCAACAAACATTGTGTGCTGTATTTTTAAATATGTGTATCTTACTGTGATAAGTGGGACTTGCCCCTCTGCCCACCACAGAACTTACCCCTGCCTCTTTAACATGCAAGAAAAATTACAATAGGGATCCAGTGATGGCATCTCTTTAGGCTTAGCATCTACCCCTTTACTTCCATTTAAATGGCTGGTATACATAACATAGGCGCCAGCAGGGCCGCCATTAGAAATCACGGGGCCCCGTACAACAAAATTTTTGGGGCCCCCTGGGCCCCGCCCACACTGACGACCAAGCGCCACCCCATATGCCGCCCACTCCACATCACAGTTAAAAGACCACACGGACATCAGCGCTAAAAAAGTAACCCCCCCACACAAGTTATAAAAAGCTATTGATGGTCAGGGCCCCCTTATAAAAAATTGGGGCCCAAAAAAAAAAAAATGTAAAAAAAAAATGTTTTTTTAAAAAAACATTGGTGGCAGGGGCCCCCTTATAAGTTAAATAAAACTTGGGGCCCCAACAAAAAAAATGTAAAAAAAAATAAACAAAAAAACATAGGTGGCAGGGGACCCCTTATAAGTTAAAAACAAATTGGGGCCCGAAAAAAAATTTTTTTAAAAGAAAAAGTTTTTTGAAAAAAAAAAAAGTGTCAGGGGCCCCCTTACAAGTTAAAAAAAATTGGGGACCCAAAAAAAATAAAAAAGTTTTTTTGAAAAAAAAAAAAGTGGCAGGGGCCCCCTTACAAGTTAAAAAAAATTGGGGCCCAAAAATTTTTCTTTAAAAAAAAAAAAAAAACCATTGGTGGCAAGGGGCCCCTTACAAGTTGGTGGCAGGGGCCTATAGAATATTAAAATAATACATTGGTGGCCAGGGGATTAAAAAAAAAAAATACACAAACTGGTGTTCAGTAGAATTGAACTCATGGCTTCAGTACTTCAACTTCGCCTCCTTTCGTGACTTCGGGTCTTTGCGCCGTTTCAGGACTTTGGCTTCGGCTGTTTTCGTGACTTCGGGTCTTTTCAGCGCTTCGGGACTTCGGCTTTTTCCGTGACTTCGGGTCTTTTCGGCACATCGGCTTCGGCTTTTCGGCACTTCCGCATTCGGCAACGCAGAGGGAGGACGTACGGCTCGGGCGCTCGTAAGGGGGGCCCGGAACTTGAAAAAATGCAGCGCAGCCGGGCCCCCCTTCATGCCCGGGCCCGGTACGCTTGTCCCCCCTGTCCCCCCCTGATGGCGGCCCTGGGCGCCAGGGGTGGGTGGCATGTACAGAACAAACATTTTTGAAGTGTTTGCATTAACAGATTTGATCAGTAACTGCAATAGAATTTTGCTTAGCTAAAGCATTTTACAAGAGAAAAGGTGTAGTTTTAATAGGTGCGTTGTTGTTGTTATACCAGTCTAGGGCACTGGCATCTGTTGTTTTCACACAGTGATTTGGGAAATAAATGAAAGCTAAAGCTGTTAAATCATCATCATTTATTTATATAACGCCAGCAAGTTACAAATTGCTTTACATTCATTTATAACAAACAAGGGTCTAACAATAGATTAAAAAACGAGGGTTGTAGAAGAAGAACTGGACTCAGAGGGCCCTGCTCACAAACTAAAGGTTATAAAGAAAGAATATTTTCCCATTTGGGATAAAAAAAATTTATGGACGTAAAGGGGCTTAACCCCGATCAGGAGCAAGAACCCAATACATACATTATTTCTTCTGTATAGGTATTAGGCAAATACACAACTGCATTGTTAAGCAGTTGAAGTCACCAATGTATTGTTATTGAACATTGCAGTGATCCCAAACTGTTGTTTATATAAAGGCAAAACAACTCCAACTGGGCAGAACAGTTTTTGATCATCTTGGAACTGTTTCTGCAAGTTCTGGACTAACACGGCTCGGTATGGTAAATAACAGCTACAAGGGGACCTGATTAGCTGAATATCTACTAGATTGTGATAATGACCTGTACAACTGACTTTAAAGGGCCAAGTAGCTACTATATAACTCTATGTCAGGTAAGACTTGAATAGAATGGGGGAACTTTTAGCTAAAGAATAAAACATTCAACTTTTTTCTGTATATTTAGTATCCCCATGCTGTGAGAATCATGACTAGATCAGTACATAGAAAAAAACAGACCTTCATCAGGGGAAATGAAAACAATAAATGCTAAAAGTACTAATTTACTTCGCCCATTTACTAATGGGTGAAGTGACTAACGCTGGTGAAAATTTGCCAACGTGACGTAATTTCGTTACTTTGCCGATTTACTAATGGGTGCCGGCGTAACTTCGCTAGCAAAGGAGATAAGCTCTAGCAGTAATTCGCTCCCTTACGCCTGGCGAAGTTGCGCTCTGGCGAATGGGCGTAACTACGCAATTTCACTAAGATGCAGATTTTACTAAACGTTACCTCTTGCCCAGACTTGCCTTTGACACCTCAGACCACTGCAATAGAGTAGATAGGAGTTCCTCAAAAAATAGTTGAAAATTTTAAGTCCCATTTTTCAGGGTGATAGGCTGCATATATATACATATGGCACATAAACTATACACTGGGATCATGTGTAGGGCAATATAACAACTCTATTTTATTTTATTAAGGTTTCCCGGGCTTGTGTAGTGTAATGTATTTGCTGCAACATATAGGTCCATTGAACTTTAACTTCCCGCCATATGCTAATTAGGCAATGCTAGCGCAACTTCGCTTCGCTTGCCACAGTAACGCTACCGCAATTTCGCCAGCGCTCGGCTCCCTGGATGCAGTTTAGGATTTTAGTGAATTAGCGTTGTCCTGGTCGAATCTACTCCTGGCAAAGTGTTGCATTGTGAGTGAAGCGGACGCTAGTGCAAATTCGGCACTTACTGGATCTGCCCATATAAGAGGTTATGTAGTCCAATCAAAACTGATTCTAAAAAATAGAGGATACTACTCAAAACATTCAAGGGATACTGTCATGGGAAAAAAAATTTTTTCAAAATGAATCAGTTAATAGTGCTGCTCCAGCAGAATTCTGCACTAAAATCCATTTCTCAAAAGAGCAAACAGATTTTTTTTTATATTCAATTTTGAAATCTGACATGGGGCTAGACATATTGTCAATTTCCCAGCTGCCCCAAGTCATGTGACTTGTGCTCTGATAAACTTCAATCACTCTTTACTGCTGTACTGCAAGTTGGAGTGATATCACCCCCCTCCCTTTCCCCCCCAGCAGCCAAACAAAAGAACAATGGGAAGGTAACCAGATAGCAGCTCCCTAACACAAGATAACAGCTGCCTGGTAGATCTAAGAACAGCACTCAATAGTAAAAACCCATGTCCCACTGAGACACATTCAAATACATTGAGAAGGAAAAACAGCAGCCTGCCAGAAAGCATTTCTCTCCTAAAGTGCATGCACAAGTCACATGACCAGGGGCAACTGGGAAATTGACAATATGTCTAGCCCCATGTCAGATTTCAAATTGAATATAAAAAAATCTGTTTGCTCTTTTGAGAAATGGATTTCAGTGCAGAATTCTGCTGGAGAAGCACTATTAACTGATTCATTTTGAAAAAAAAGATGTTTTCCGATGACAAGATCCCGTTAAGCTTTTCTCTTTCTGTGGCTGAATAAATGGGTTAAAACATAGGGTTGCCACCTACTGTTAAGTGAGGGGACGGGTTGTTCCATAAAATGGCCAGAGTTGTGATATAATAAGGGGTAGATTGGGTAAGATGTGGGTGCGTAGGCAGGATTACACGTCTGTCTGTTGAATAAAGGGTGAGAGGATTGGAGTGGGTAGGGGCAGAATGACAGGAGATTACAGATTTACAAGCAAGTACATTGCTGGTAAATTTTTAATACTGGGCCAGGCCTTGGCAGGTATTTTACTGGCTAGATGGCAACCCTAGTTAAATGCCATGTGCATGTTAAATGTGTGCAACTCCTGTTTACTGCAATTTGCATGGCTGATGCAATGTCAGGCATCTAGGGAGGGGATGTACCACAGGAAAACCTTTGTTGGACAGTTAAAGTAAAAACTACGCAGCCCTGCAGTTCATGTCAATCATTTGTTGACACCTCTGTTACTGCAGCTAAAATGCAATGTGGTTTTCCTTTCCCACAGGCTTGCTGGAACACAGCTGAGTCAAAACAGGGTGTAACCCGTGTGCAAGTAAAACAGCAATACACAATGAGATAAAGGGATGAATCTGAATGAGAGTTCAAACAGCTAGAATATGCTGCTGATGATTTCCTGTGTCTTTAAAACTAATCAGTGTCCCCTTGATCCTGCTGAGAGGCTTCTGGGCAGTGTCAGGGGTCACACTAGGCGACTGCCAAAATGTCAATCCAATTAGTCTTTATTTCTTTTGGAGAAAACAAACGATTTTTCTTTGTTTAGCTGTTTTGGGGGATTTGCTTTCTTGCATGTGGCAAAATAACAAATTTGATGTGGGTTACACATGTGAAAGTGAGGCCATTTGGGTAATGTCTGGAGTAGTTGGTCTTGCCCTATTCATTCTGTAGGTTTTATTTTGTTCCTTTGTGGGGACGTATTGCTTCCCTAAAACAACTCTTTTGTACTCCCTAGCCATTGTTGTCTAACAAGACTGGGTATTTCAGACCAACTGTTGCTTGTCAATATTACACTCTAATCAAACATCAGAAGTGAGTTGTGAGTGTTGACATTCAGCTTGCCTGCGCTGACCCATTTTCCATAGACTTCAATGCAGGGGCGATCCGCCAATTTGTCGAGCTGAGGTGCTCGTCTCAGGCGGCATCGCCAGCTAGGTTTCCAGGGGCGGCAAAAAGCCGCTCCTGGTGCCTTTAAGAGCCGAATATCCGGATTTTTCCCTATATGCAGTGCAGTGATTTTGCATTGTTTAGTGGAGAGTGCAGCACCCATTTAGAAAAATACATTATTTTATTTAAGGGAAAATTATGTGACTTTCATACTAAGAAATCCAGTGCAAGGTACACAGTTCAGTGGCTGTGGGCCCAAGGCAGTTTGTCCTCACCATCTGCCATAGAGCCCCAATGAGGCTTGCAGTGCCTAAGTGAATAATGGGTGGTGGTGAAAAGGGGATGCCTATGAGGCAGATTTACTTGAGGCGAAGTGGCTAACGCTAGACATCACCAATTTACTAACGGGCGTCACTTTGCTACTCTTCGCACTCTATCGCCAGACAACAATTCGCTCTGGCGAATGGACGTTACTCCACAATTTAAATGAAATGCGGATTTTACTGAACGTTACCTTTCGCCAGACTAGCCTTCGCCAGCTCAGACCAGGTGAAGTGCACTGGAGTGCATAGATCTTCCTCAATCTTCAACCTGTGTATATTGTTATATTGTTTCCTGGGGTATGGCTATATTGTTCATTAAACATAAAATGATTTAGCATTTTCCATGTTTATCAGGTACAGCTGGATAGATGTCAGAGCGAATTAATGTTCTGGCAGGTTACGTTCTTGAATGCTGATCTAGCTAAAGCTGCCAGTGGCTCCATGGCTATAAGGTGGAACAAGCCCGTGTGCTTTTGAGTCTGCAGAGACACCATTTGGATGCTTTGATAATTCTGTAAACTTGGGCCACCTCAATTGCCTTGGGAAAATAAAAATAACACGCATGACAGTCTAATTACTGCAACATATGGAATATTCATTGTGCTTATCACCCCTGAATAATTAGTGCCAAATTGAATTTGTTTGAGGATTATTTTGATCAGTCCAGCCTTGTAGGGGGTCCCTATAAAGATATTTAAATAACAGCTTCTGAATAGTCTTTAAATAATTTGGTGACTTTTCTGCAGCATTAAAAGTGTCACTAGCCCATCACCCCAGTGAAATGTATAATCTCTTGATACATGAATGAGTGTCCGCTTACAAATCTGATTTCGTGTCTGCTGTATCCTCCCAGTGACGTCATCCCTAGACATCGGTTAAGAATGCATGGGGTTCTGTGTATTGTTTGCATTTGGGGTGCCTGCCCTTCTGCAACCAGCAGGACACTATTATACTGTATGCTGATCCTGCTCGTTGTATTGAGAAAGACTTTCAGTAGAGAAGCTCTACACTTCTTCCTGTCCTAAATTTTTTAAAAGAGTGGGGCTTTTAATTCAGGCAAAGCAATTCTGATCCATGGATTTATCCAACGGAATCATTCAGCTATTGATGTTTATTTCTTTTTCTTTTTTTTTTTTTTTTATTTCTCTTTATTCATTTTCCAAGTTTTACAAACAGCAAGAGCAATATGCTCTAGAAAAAGGAAAAAAAAAAACGGAAGGAAAGAAAAAAGAAAAGGAAAAAAAAAAAAAAAGAAAAAAGAAAAAAGGAAGGGGAGGTATGAGCTACTTACAAATCGTTTAACATCTAATACCGACCCGAGACCATTTTTCCCAAGAAATATAAAATTTCCTAATCCTATTGTTGGATAGTGCAGCTATTTTCTCGTATTGATAATGTAACTCCACATTCTTGACTATCTGTTGAATTGAGGGAATATCAGTACTTTTCCAGTTCCTGGCTATTATTTGTCTTGTTGCATATAGAATATGATGAATAATTGTATGGTAGGGCTTTGGTACTGTTGATGGAATTAGTCCCAATATGATAAATTCTTCAGTAATAGGTACTTGGACATTCCACGTTGATTCAATAAATGATTCTAATTGAAACCAAAACGGATGCAGTTTTGGACAGTTCCACCAAATATGTACAAGGTCTCCGTTTTGATGGCACCCTCTCCAGCATCTGTTTGAAATGTTCTTATATATACGGTTTAACTTATTTGGTGTCATATACCAGTCGTACAGAATCTTCCTTGATGTTTCCAAGTTGGTTATACATTTAGAAAATTCAGAGGGATTGGAATATATCTGTTTCCATTGTACTGCTGATAGGTTCACCCGGAGCCTCTTCTCACATTTTTGAACAGTTATAGATTGTTTAATGTCTGTAGGGGGGGTTAAAGCTTTATACCACAACGAAATACCACCTCTTACTGGAGTTAGAGTGGTTAACCATTTTTCCAAGTAAGTCGGTTTCCTTAGCGGAATCGAGTTCATTGTCCCCATAAGGTGCCTGATCTGTAGATACTGATAGAATGTACACTTCGGTAATTGTAATAGATTCTGGAGCTCCTCAAATGGTAATAATTGACCACTCTTTGTTAGATAGTGAATGGGGGCAAATCTGTATTGACCCCATGCGGTTAATCTTAAATTCGGAATAAGCAGTTCAAAAGTCACTATTGGTGCCACTGGAGACAGATGTGGGAAACTATCAATTTTTTCTTTGTATTTTTGCCATATATCACACGCATGGATTATTGTAGGTGACATTTTTTGAAGATTAAGTGCCTTTAACGGAGTCGGAGAACCTAGTATTTGCGTTAATAACAATGGAGAAACCAAATCTTGTTCTATTTGCACCCATCTTTTCCCACAATCCAGCGTCATCCATGCCTTAAGTTGTTCCAAACTAACAGCCTGATAATACTTTATAATATTTGGGGCATTAATCCCACCCATCTCCCTTGACAGTTGTAATATACCTTGAGACACTCTAGGAATATGATCTGACCACATAAATTGCGTAAACAATTTCTGTAGTTTAACCAAATGTGATTTAGGGATCTGAATAGGTATAGTTCTAAATATATACAATATTTTTGGTAGTACCATCATTTTTAATACATGAACCCTTCCCAGCCAAGATAGATATTGTAATCTCCATGATTTCATGTTATTTTGAATATCTCTGTAGAGATTGTTCAAATTTACCCTAACTAAGTCCTCCAAGGATGATGTCAGTTCTATACCCAGATATTTTATAGAATCCCGTCTCCATTCATACTGATAGTTTTGTTTCAAAAATACAGGTTCACTATCAGAGATATTAATACTTAGTGCCTGTGTTTTTGTTTCATTTAGTTTGTAGTAGGATACTTCTGAATACATTTGTATTAATTTATTTAGGCTACCCAGTGATTGCGATGGCGAGGTCACATAGATAAGCGTATCGTCTGCAAATAATCCCACCTTATGGGTATATCCTGCTATGTCAACCCCTTTAATTTCAGATTTTTACCGTATGGCTTGTGCCAGTGGTTCAATTGCCAATGTGTAAATTAGCGGGGAAAGTGGGCACCCCTGGCGAGTCCCATTGGTTATATGGAATGGAATAGAAAGGGTGCCATTAATAATCACCTGAGCTGAGGGTCGGTGGTACAGAGCCATAAAGGCCTTCCTCAGTTCTACGGGAAAATTCATTCTCTGCAAGACTGTTGATAAATACATCCAATTCACTCGGTCGAACGCCTTCTCTGCGTCTAGTGATAGAAGCAGAGAAGGCGTCCGAGTTTGCTGTAGGTAGTGAATTATATCAATAGACCTCCTCGTACCATCTGGGGCTCCTCTTCCCATAGTAAATCCCACCTGGTCCGGATCAATTATCTTTGTCATAAGCGGTTGTAAACGTAATGCAATAATTTTAGCATATATTTTTAAATCAGCGTTTAATAAACTAATTGGTCTATAATTCTGGACTATTGTAGGGTCTTTTCCCACTTTGGGTATTGTTATTATACGTGACAGTAGCATTTCCTCAGGAAACCTTCCGGAGGCAAAAGCTAAATTAAACATTTTGGTTAAATATGGGGTTAATAATGAAGAGTATGTTTTATAATACAAATGGGTTAGCCCATCCGGGCCTGGAGCTTTACTACTGGGAAAGGTCCCAATAGCTTTTCGAACCTCATCCTCAGTAATTTTATTCCCCAGTTTCACTCCCTGTGATAAAGAAAGTTGAGATAGTTCTACTGAATCTAGAAAGTCATTAATCTGAGCTATGGTGGGAGGTATTATTTCCGGATTTTCAGACAAATTATAAAGGGATTTATAGAATTCCATGAATTGGTTACCTATTTCCCTTGGGTCATGTATATCCTTATTATTGGTATCTTTAACCTTATGAATGTGTCTTTGTAATTGATTTGTTCGAATTTGATTGGATAACAAAGATGATGCTTTGTTACCCATTCTATAGTGGGATGCTTTAATATACTTTATTTTTTCCTGTATTTGTAACATACTTATATTCTGGATTTTTTGCTTAATATCCTTAATTTGAACACTGAATATTTCAGAGGGGTTTGCCTTGTTCTCTTGTTCAAGAACATATAATTTTAACAGTAGGTCTTGGTATCTCTTGGTTTTCCCCTTTTTTTCCCAAGCACCCATTTTTATGAAAATACCCCTTATATATGCTTTATGGGCATTCCAAATATTAAATGAATTGCACTGACCATTATCATTTATTGCAAAATATTCTTGCAGAGCCTTATATACTTTTTCATTATTTTTGGTCTTTGTAATTAAAATAGGATTTAATCTCCACTGTGGTCTGGATGTTCTATATACTTGATCTTTTATAGTTACTAAAAGAGGAGCATGGTCTGACCATGTAATAGAGCCAATCTTGGAACTAACAGCAAAATCCAAAAGTTCGGTTTGAATTAATAATAGGTCTATTCTCGAGTATGAGTGGTGAACATGGGAATAAAATGTATAATCCTTTTCGTCTGGGTGATGGAGTCTCCAAATATCATATAGCGAGTACTTAACTAATAGTTTTTTAGTAGTTATTTCTTTTTCAACCGTTGCACCTTTACTTTAGACATGGGGGTATATTTATCAAAGAGTGAAGTTAATAGTGAAGTTCCGCCACTAGAGTTAAATTCCGCCACTCTCCATTCATTTCTATGGGATTTTTATAGGCGTATTTATCAAAGGGTGAACTTTCACTTTCACCCATTGATAAATACGCCTTTCAAAATCCCATAGAGCAGAACTTCACTCTTTGATAAATTTACCCCATGGTTGTTTCATACTTGTTTCAGCCAGAGGTTACTTAAATGTCATTTGAAGTATAGACAGAAAAACTGCACTTTGAATGCACCTTGAATAGATAAAGGCATTGCTGAGACCAAATAATGTAAGACCATCCATATTCCTTTTACTGAACGGGTGTAGCTCAATGAATCATTACAAACTAGGATAATATAAATCGATATAACATGTCAAAGGCATTATGCTCTCCGTTTTTAGCATGATTTGAATTCTTGTATGTCACTGTATTATGAGCATACAATTAAGCTGTGATACCATTTGTTCCGCAACTAAACAAATGCTAGGAGATACCCTATCTTACAGAGAACTGTTGGGTCAAAGAAAGGAAACATCAATCAAGACTCCATTTTCTCAGACCAAATGCCTTCCAGGTTTTCTTCTCAACCCCTCTGGTCACAGAAGCAGTCAGCTAATGAATCAGAAAAAAAGCTGCTTACCAGATGTCCTGGCTTATTAACACACACACACACACTGCTCGCTGGCATTCCCCAAGCAATCTGTGCGCTCGTATACTGCTAAACATGCATTGTTTTACTGCAAAACATGAAAGCTCCCTTTGTTCTTATTTCTGCACATTATTTTGAGGAGTAATGGAACAGCGGGGGAAGAAAATATAATAAAAAATAATAACAACAAGAACAACAAATTAAGTAAATCTGAGAAAAGAACCCAAGTTTTCCAAATAAAACTTCCATTCAAATAAGCATGACAGGAGTTGAGTAACCCTAGTAGCCATTGTTAACTGTCTGGTAAAGAGAAGTCTGCAAGGCTAGTTTCAATAGCTGTAGGGACATGGGGGGAAAAAGACCTAGTCCTGACTCCTAGTGATGTCATGGCAGAGACTTGTCCAACTGGGTGCTTGGTAGTCTCAAACTAATGAGTGCTCATTTGACATCTTTTTTTACATCAAAATAATAATACACTCACATGCATCATGTTCAATATTGTATATTGTTGTCACCTTTAATGGCGGCTCCCTGTACAATGTAGCAAACACAATACCTAATTCTCTACCAAGTGTCTGAGATTACAGTGACCCTGTCCATATATATGTTGTATACAAATACCCCTAACCCTTCACTTGATCAACAGTGTATTTTATTATTATTACCATGTATTTTAGCGCCAACATATTTCACAGCACATACATACATAGAACATACAGAGTTACATACATAGAACATATAGAATTACATACATAGAACATACAGAATTGCATACATAGAATTACATACATAGAACATATATAATTGCATACATAGAACATACAGAATTCCATACATAGAACATATAGAATTAATTACATACAACATACAGAGTTCCATACATAGAACATATAGAGTTACATACATAGAACTAACAGAATTACATACATAGAACAAACAGAATTACATACATAGAACATACAGAGTTCCATATATACAACAAACAGAGTTCCATACATAGAACTAACAGAATTACATACAAATAATTACATACACAGAACAAACAGAATTACATACATAGAACATACAGAGTTCCATACATACAACAAACAGATTTCCATACATAGAACATATAGAATTACATACAAAGATCAAACAGAATTACATACATAGCAACCAGTAACCGATGCGAAATGTGAAGAAGGCCCCAAAAAGGGGAAGTGATTGAGAAGATGTGGGAGTGGGCAAGATCAGAAATAAGCATGTGAGAGATGTATGATATTGCATTCAGTAGCTAAACTGAATGAGGGTAGGCTTCTCCAAATAAATGTGTTTTAAGAGATCTTTTGAAAGCAGAAAGGTTGGGAGGAAGTCAGACAGAACGTGGGAGAGAATTCCAGAGAAGCAACCTAGGACTTTTGACTATCTGTACTGAGCAGTGAACCCCTTCAACAAGGGAGAGAAGTGAACATACACAGCGCGGGTTCATTCTTGAAATTTAATTAAAAATTGCAAGAGGGACTTCTTTGATATTGTCCTGTTACAAGCTGAATGTTTTAGCAAAACACACGTGTGCAGATGTTGTACCTCTCTTTTTCATATTGTGACATTTGCTGTTATTTGATCCATATTGGTAATACCATAAATATGTGGTAACCTGTTAGTCATATTCAAGACACATATGCAAACTATTCTATAAAAATAAGCAATGTTGTAATAGGGATATTTCATTGCTTACTAAATAGGCACTCACTGCAGACTCACAGGACACTATGACTCCTTTAATCTGGGGCTTTGCCAACAACCATAACATCAACCTTAAAACCTTAAATATGTCAATATTTCCAGCATGTTCTTCTCTTCTTTCCAGTTGTCATGTTTTTTATCTATGTGGTCCTTTTTCACAAAACTATGGGTGCTTGCCTGGAGTGGCAGTCCTCCTCCAATAAAAACGTATGCCTACCTGGCTCAGCAGGAAATTCTGCACCCTCACATAGAGAAATCAAACATAATTGTACTATTATCCATTATTTATACCAACATATGTCCCAGCCCTGGTGGAATTTAAAAAAAAACAAGTTCCCTATGAAATAAACATAAGGCCATTTTAACTGCCTGTATATTTGGAAAGGAAGCCAGAGTACCTTTAGGAAAAGCACATAGTACCCTGACTTCAACTGAAACTAGGGACCCCGAAGGCCAACCATTGTGCCATTGTGCTGTACTTTATGCAGGTTCACTTTGTGTTAGAAGTGACAAATTTTGGCAGCACCTATGAATACATTATAAAGAGAGGTAATAATGAAAAAAGGAATGATTTTACAGAAGGGAAAACTGATGACTTTGATGGTGAGCTAGATTCATTAATAATCTGACAGGCTATTGCCCAGGAGTCCTGGTCAAGTGGTGGAGGCATCTGCGTAAGTTCTACAATTAATATTTTACTGCTAGAAATGCTGTCAGCTAATCATGCTTTGATTTCTTTCAGTCTGGCTCCATCGAAGCTTTGGTCTAGATTACTCTCAGCAGACTCATAGTCGCTGTTTTATTTATGAAATTTAGAATTAATACAGCCAGAAAGTTTTTGCCCCATGTTGATACTTGCAGTGAAGTGCAATGTATTCTTCTATGTTTCATGCCCGATTACTACTGGCCATGAGCCCGAAAGAAACATTTAAATGAAAAATAAACCCTACAGACATTTACATTTACTTTTCTTCGATTTGGGTATTTAGAAATGCTTTATTTTTGTTCTCTGGAAAAATAATGCCACAATGTCAAGGTAGATGACAGAATTATTGCTCAAGTTTGCCAAACAATTTTGCCTGAATGCTGCATGGGGAATACTGTTATTGTGTTCCCCAAGAAAAGCTATTACTTTGTTTCCATTACAGCTACAGAGCCGTAGTTTTACAGTCTGGCAACATAAACCATATAGGTTTTAGATGTTTTTACAGTAAAATCTACCTTATTGAAGGAGTACTATGATTTTTTGCCCCTTCGTGCTTTTATATACGTTTTCTTGTGAGGTCCATATCTGCTCCTCTTATGCCTTTTGTTAGTGAGAACTGAAACATGACCTTTGGCAATTACTATAATAATCCTCTTTACAAGTTGATGGCGCTCCCTAGAAGGATCAACAAATGTCTTCTGACCATGTGGGTCAAATTTATCAGCAAACAGCAGACTCTATTTTTAACTAGGTAAAAGCTGGTTGTTAATAATAATTACAAAGGCATGTTTTAGCGTGCACAGAGGTACAGTATGTCTAAACAAAGCTGACATTCTTGCTAATATATATATAATCCAAAAGTAGGCGCACCACCAGTGCCCACAGCACTTAAATCTTAAATCACAAATGACTGGATACAAAGGCGCACTGAGAACTCCAGTGTTGCCCATTTTATTACTTGTTTGTCACCTCTATGAAAGTGTTGAAGATGACACATGAGCACCAACAGTAAATCACCAGTTGGTGGTGATTTAAGATGCTACCAAATGTTCAATGTTTTGTTGGCAGGGTAAGAATTAAGAAAGGGGCAAGGAGGTCCAAAAATGACACTTTTCACTTTAGTCCCTGTCTCAGTGCAGTATATAATCCAAAGTTTATGACATTTAAACAAAACCACTATGGACAATACATTTTCTTGTATGTACTTGGAGTGTGGGACTACCTAGTGGAAACCCAAGCAAACAAATGGAAAATATACAAACTCGTTGAAAGCAGTGCCCCAGTTGTAATAAAACCTAGGACTCCATCGCTGCAATACTAGTCACTTTGCATAAACATATATTTCATTGGTCTGTCAAAGTGTAAGGGCAGTGGCACATGGAATTTAATGTAAAAATGTTGCGAATCCAGTACAGAAGCAATAAGAGGATATGGATACCTGAGGGTTAACAGAGTCTCTGATTTTCAGGTACTCGTACAGGAAGTTTCCCTTCGACCAAATAAGTACCATTTTAAAAAACAAATATAGAGAACTGTATCATGAGCTGCATAAGGTCAAGAATAAGAATATAAAAATACTTTGCAGAAAGAAGATCACTATTACATACATTACATACAAATACTGACCAGCATAAGAGGTAAAGAGGGCCCTGCTAGTTTACAAGTACTTATAATCCTAATGTTGTTTTCTCCAGAATGTATGACTGGGCAGATATCATTTAACTGTGTGGAATTTACATTTCCAGCATTTGATTTATTTGGTTTTAGCTAGTGTAGCAGCATGCCCGTTTAACAGAGCAACAAATTGCTGACTATCCATATATACCCATCCCAGATTCATGTACTTATCAAGTGCTCATGTTGCAACAAATAAAAGTTTATAAGGTCACCAAGTACAAATCAGTATCAGAGTGGAACTGTGTGCCCAGTTCATGTTTCCCTCACATGGCTTACATTTCCATCCTTTGACACTTACGTCAGTGACTATATCACATGGATGACGTTCCTTTCTTACCCTGTGGAAAGAAACCCAATTTTCTAATAGTAAAGCATTGATTTATACTATACACTACATTTCTTATAAGGACTGTGCACAATTTTGCAGTTTTCTAGTGGCTGAGTTTCCTTGCTGACTACAAGTGGGTAATTGGACCATCCCCTGGTTCATCGTTAAGCTGTTCAGTAGCTTTGCATTTTCTCACTTGCAAAAAAGACATGTAATATTTCTAACTGCTTAAGGGAGAGAATTTTACATCACTTTCTTTAAAAAAACTTTTCTCACCTTCAGATGAAACCTCCGTTCTTCTAATCTCCAGGGATAACCTTGCTTCCTCTTGAGGGATCAGCAGGTGAATAAAGTATGGTCTCCTTATATGTATATAAATAGTTTTATACATAGTTATCATATCCTATTAATCTTCTTTAGACAATCATTTTAATATGAATAGTCTTTCATTTTAACAAAGAACTCTTAGTTTAAGTGCTCTTCTCTGGACTTCTGTAATGTCTGCTTTGAGACTAAAACTGCACTGCATATTCTAGATGGGGTCTTACCAGGGCTTTGTAAAGAGGGAAGAATCAACCTTTCCTCCCATAAATCTATCAGATATGCCCTTGGCTGTCCTGGGAGAGCACATGAATGACTGCAACTAATATCATTGAATGTCAGCGTCATTAGTTTGAATTTTATTCTAAATGGTTGTGGAAGCCAGTGCAAAGATTTGCAGAGTGACATGGCAGAGGAGGAGCAGTTCCTGAGGTGTATAGGCCTGGCGGCAGTGTTCATTGTAGACTGGAGAGGTGAAAGTCTCTGGTGGGAAGGGCAGTTAATAGAGAGTAAAAGTAGTCCAGACATGATATGATGAGAGAGTGCATATGAATTTTGGCGGCATCTTGGGTGATAAATGATAGTATTTTGGATATGTTCCTTAGGTGAAAGTGACATGATGATTTAATAAGTGACTGTTTATGAGGAGTGAATGACAGGGCAAAATCTAGGATAACCCAAAGGCACAGGCCTGGGGATATGGGGTAATAGTGGAATTATTAACTATGATAGATACTTCTGGGATGTTACAAGTGTTAGTTGGGGGAAAGAGAACCATTTCCATTTTAGAGAGGTTTAATTTAAGGTAGCGTTCTGACATCCACGACAGCAGACATGCAGGAAGAGACACGATTTAAGAGCTCTGGGCTGAGAACAAGAGAGGAGAGATAGATCTGGGCATCATCAGCATAGAAGTGGTACTGGAAACCATATGAGTTGATTAGTTTGTTGAGGGACAAAGCATAGAGAGAGAATAATAGGGGGTCCATGGCAAAGCCTCGATGAAACAGAAGTATATCTATAATCTACAGAATGTCAGATAACAAGGAGATGGTTTATGTAGCACTAGGTGGAATGGTTCTGAGGCACTTTGAGAGCCTAGTTCTTCAGCAGGTGCCAAACTACAATAACAATTGTAGACTAAAATAGGCCCCACCCTTTTTCAAGGAACTATCACAAAACAAGTAATTTGAAAAGTGCTTTCAGATGATTACACCATAAGCCAATGGGCAATTTGGAGGCATGTTTTTGGCCTCGTTAATTGTATAATGAAGCAAGCTTAGGATTTAGCTAAATACCAAATCCTTCACCACAAAAATCATCCAAATACCAAATTGAATCTGAACCCTCATTTGCATATTCAAATCCAAGAAACAAAATATTGCAGCAATTTTTGCACTTGCATTTACAGAACTTTAAAGGTATGAGCCTAAGGGATTGCCTTTGGTTCATTTAAATCCTCAAACGAATTGACAGTAGCCTGCTTAGTTTATGACACTATTAGCCCCTTAAATATTTGTTATGTTTTCAAATATATTTTCAAAACAATTTCTTATAAAATTAACAAAACAGAACATTCTGAATTTATCTGGCAAAAATATACAGTCTCAGCCGAGAAACTTCTTGTTGAACTTCCTTTAAACCCTAGTACTCTGAGTAAACTCTCGCTACAGATTTCACTCACCAAGATAACTGAATTTTTTTGTGGGTATAATTTAAAATTTCCAAAAGTTCGTCAGCTTTTCAGCTGTATGACAATCATTCCCTTTGTGCAGAGATTTGGAAGAAATGGTTTTTTTTAAGCATGCATGCATTTTTAGATTTCCTACTGAAATGGTAATAATGGTTATATGATACAGCCTATTGATCTGGTTAGACTTCTATGGAATTTTTTCAATTTAGTTATATATTTTTATAAAATATAAAAAAAAATGCACGATATTCACATGTGTTTGTATAGAGCATGGGCTCAGCTTGACAATATCTCTGCAGCAGTTACATGGCACTGAATAGGGTTACCAAGATTCCTGTATATTATTCTACACATATTCCAATACAGGAAACAAAAAATACCCCGCTTGAATCAAGTTATCAAAACAGGTCACTAAAATTGGCTATTATTATGTCTTTACCAACACCTATACTGATTAAGAATTAATAAATAGTTATTAATTTTTAATCCATATAGGTGTTGGTAAAGGCATAATAATAGCCAATTTTAGTGACCTGTTTTGATAACTTGATTAAAGCAGGGTATTTTTTCTTTCCTATATTGTTACCCATCTTGTACTGACCTAGAGTCAAGAGAATAAAATCAATAGTTGTTAATCAAGAGTATCTCCTGTGTTCTTCCTAATATATCTACACAAATTCCAAAATGTGTTTTTGTTGAAAATATTATTTGATTGCCTGCTACTGTGACGTGGGTGCATAAACCTATTTTTACCCAAATTCCACATCAGCTGATATTTTCTTGCACAACCCATTGCTGTATGAAACTCTTGTATTGTACATCAGCTTTACACAATCGTGTGTCATCTGTAGAAGTGCAATAAGAATTCTCCCTAAAACCAGCTTTTCTGTACCCCCAGCTGTCCAAAGTAGGCACCCTAAATGTAATTCTCAGCAGTAAAAATCAGCCCACTAGGGCTACAGTATGATGAACATTTTGGTTGACCATATTACAGCTTCAGTAATTATTTAACCATTTATATTGAAGAATGCTGGGATATGAAGTCCACTAACATGTGGGTCAACTGTCCAGATGTATGTGCTACTCATTAACAACCTTAGCCTGTTGGACTAGCTTTTATTGACATCAATTATCTCACATGTTATTGAATACATATGTATATAAAACCTTGTTTTAATTAGAGTGACCATTACTGTACATGGCCTGACTGTTGTTATTTGACAATTTGGCCAGTAGGACAAATGCCTGATCCACACACAAAGAATTTTCTGTGCAGTCCAATCAGTTGTGATTTGATCTTATGATGGTCAATGAAACTGTCCTCTGAAGTTGGGGCAGTAGAGCTGAATTTGCAATGCTTTATAATAGTATGTACTGTATTTGATTGGACATTATTAGTTTGTCATTTTATTCTGATTAGAGATAACCAGGGTTGGTTTTAATCTGATCAAGCCCAAAGGCCATCGCCCCCTAGTGCCCACTATATTTCTATCCATACTTTTTCTATGGTTTTAAAGTCAAATAAATAGTCTTTCGGACTATTTATATTCTCTGAACTCCTACCTCTGACTCCTGAAATAATGTTGCAAGACAGCTAAGTAAAGACTTAGAGACTTGGAGGAGACTTGGAGGAGATCTGACGATTGTTATATTGTTTTACGAGTCAGACCCGGGGAAGTATAAAGTGATAAGCAAACACTGATTTCAATACCAATTGTATGTATAAATAACTTGAACATGACTGATAATTTTAATGTATATTGGTTTCTGTTAGAGATCCCATTTAAACTGGAAATTACCATACCATTTGAAGGCAACTTGACACGCTTTAATGGCATCTTCAAATTTAAATATTTTAAAAAAAAAAGACATTTTCAGGGGGCAAAAATCCCTGTAATTTTCTAATTAATTTGCAAACATTATTGAATTGTCTCTAAAGTCGTTTAAATCTGACATGTATTTTATAATTTATTCAAAAACAACACTGAATCTACATAGACTTAATGAATCCGAGAGCTCATTACTTATGCAAATGTGCTGCAATTAACAAATCTGCTCAGTCGATGGTATTTGCATAATAATAGATGTCATGTTTGACACGTAATTTAATGAAAGGAGGAGAAGTGGATCATTTGGCTGCAACATTGGTTCAACGCCCATGTCAGCGATGTTTGACCTTAGGGAAGTCGTCTTCTTGTACCTTGAAAGGACATTATATTTATTTGTAAA
This sequence comes from Xenopus laevis, assembly GCF_017654675.1. Classification (NCBI taxonomy): domain Eukaryota; kingdom Metazoa; phylum Chordata; class Amphibia; order Anura; family Pipidae; genus Xenopus; species Xenopus laevis. The sequence continues at coordinate 80,572,229 of NC_054387.1, read as the reverse complement.
TACTGTTTATTTTAAAGTATTGTTTCTAAATGTATTCAGTAAAATATATATATAAATGCAGAGATTTGTCCTTTTTGTATTTGTATTTAAGGAGTTGCCATAATGGACAATCTATTGATTTAAAATGAGGAATAGTCCATAAATTGTCATGTATTTGTGCCCCCACCTATAAATAAGTAGACTGTATAGCATGGTTGTCTTTATAATAGGAATCCACCATATCCACTTTTCTGGTATTTGTCCGATTCATGAACCAAATTCAAACCATGCATGGAAATATTTAACAATTTCCTTAATCATGTGATCTAAAGTTATGTGATTTTAAGGGTTCAGATTCAGTTTGACTAGGCACTTGGTTTGACCACATCTTGCTGAAAAAGGCTCAGATTCAACCAAATCCTGAACTGAATCCAGGATTCCATGCATTCCTATTTTATAAGGCAATAGCATTTCATCTGGAACAGTAGCGATGATCATTCACAAGATTGCCTGATACAGATTTGTAGCAAAATTCATGTTTTCCTAAGTGGAAAACATTTCACTCTGCACTAGTATTTCACCATTTTGCCTTTTGTTTTTACAGAAAAATCTTGCATTTTTCCCCATGCAAAAATACACTTTTTTTCCAAGTGAAAAAACCTAATTGTGAAATTCTAGCAAAGTTTGTGATTTTTTTTGCCACTCGTGCCCATTAACTCCAATGCATTTAGTGAAGTAAACACACAGAGAATAAAAGGTGATTGACTTGAATCTATTTGGTGCAAGAAAAACTACCCACTGGTGTGAAATAACATCCACTGACTCCAGTACATTTGGTGAAATATTTGTGGACCTTAACCATTTTGCAAAATGCAGTTTTGTGAATTTTTCAGAGCAGCAAAATAACCTTTCCCTGAGTTCTTAAGCACTATAGGAAAATAAAGAGCTATTTGCCTAAAGAGATATATTTTACCTTTATATTGGAAACAAGAGACAAAAACACTTGATTGGCCTTTAATATTGCTAATACCAACTGTGGTAGAAGGCAGCTGGCCCACAAGGTATTTTGTGTTTTTGTGAAGCCCTTTCTTGTGCCCTAGTAAAAGCAATAGTCTTGGCTGATCAGGCAATTAACCATTTGACTGTGATATTCCCATATGTGAAATGACCCCATTTGTTTGTAGTAAAGAATGATTCCTGCCCTTGCGCAGCCATTTGATTACCATAATTATAATCATCACTTAGATTAGATTATTATCCTGTTAAAAAGTCTCTCACATGCCGGCCACTGAAAATGATGCCAGACAGACTAAAATATTTCGATTCATTTACACCAAAGGGCACGTACAGTTACGTCTATTTTGGCTAGCAAGCTTTGTGTGCAATTCAATGCCCGATTTGCACACAATGATGTATGATTTCTGAATTCTGGGAAAACTAGTGCATTGTGGGAAAAATGGTGATTGCATCGACAATTGCACTTCGCTCACTGTGTCACGTTAAGTGAGTGAGCAGACTCTGAGTAGACCTCTTTTCCTTTATTTTCCATTTATGCTCCCTTTCATAAAGGTACAGGCATGAAGGTGGCACAATTTTAGAATTGGAGTTAAGGGCATCATATGTGCAGACTGAGCATTCTACCTTTCCAGACTGTGAGTTAGAGGAATAACTAGTGAATTAATTTTGAGCTAACTTTAAGTGAGCACACAGATGATTGTCTTTCCCCATGTCTGGATAGTGTTCATCACAACAAGGCACACATGGTGCTATCCCAAAGAATACCAATTACTGGAATATATTAATCAGGGCTCCTCATAGCCTCCAGGCACACCGTGCTGCAATAGAATGCAATACATAATAGTAGGAGGGCATAATGCACCCTGGGCTCCCCTCCATTCCACATTAATCTATACATTATACCTCTGCACGATATTACATACTCTTGTGCAGTACAGCTGACTCCCTCTAGAGCCGGGGTCCCCAACATTTTTCACTCGTGAGCAACATTCAGATGTAAAAAGAGTTGTGGAGCAACACAAGCATGAAAAATGTTCCTTGGGGGTACCAAATAAGGGCTGTGATTGGCTATTGGTAGCCCCTATGTGGACTGGCAACCTACAGGAGGCTCTGTTTGGCAGTTTATCTGAATTTTATACAACCAAAACTTGCCTCCAAGCCTGTAATTCAATGATTTGTACGATCAGATATTTGCGTCTATGGCCAGCTTTAGAGAGCAACATGATGCTCACGAGCTACTGTTTGGGGATCACTGCTCTAGAGTCTAATACCATTAGGAAATATAAGAAGGATTCTTGTGAAAGCTCCATTTAAGTTTTTGCACCATTTTCAAACAAAACCCAAGGACAGGCAGTTTTACATGCAAACTACCTTCACACCAATGAAGGATGCCAATAAACTCTGCATCTTGTCCCTTATACAAACGATTGGAGGTTGCCATAATCTTTGCCTCAACATATTTTGTATAGATACTGATCTTGAAGTTATTTTGCTATCGCTGCTTATGACAACATCTTTCCATTTGCAATAGAGATGGCTGTTTTGGTTTCACCAGCAAGAAGTGCTCATATTACCATTCAGTCTATTCAACTTCCTTGCAGCTACCCAGCACCACCCAATAACAGGTAGGTAAAATGTAAGATAGCAGTTATATATTATTCTGTTTAATAAATAAAGCATGGCTTATATATATATATATATATTTTTTTTTTTTATTTTATTTTAACTGTATTAGCAAAAGAAATATTTAAAAAATAAATTCATTCACATCTGTCTAGAAATGTTAAAAAAATAATCTAGCGGCTTCAACCATGCAGGCATAATTCCAGCACATTCACAACATCAGGTGCTAATGAGCAAACCTTTCAGTCACTGGGCCAAAGGCGATGGCACCGTCTCACCTTCCAATTATCACATTCAAGGTTGAATGATTTTATGGAGGTGGAACACACAAATGCAAATATAGATAAGCTTAAGAATGTAAGTGTTGAAAAGTTACTCCGGATATAGTGATGTATCTCACGGGGTTCTGTAGAAAATTGCTTTGGTGAGATTGGTTGAAGGACACAATGGTCATATCTTACTGTCAGAATTGATGTTTTAAAATCAACCCATTCATAAGAGTATTTTTTAAGCAGAGACCTGTTTTCAGGGAGGCTAAACAGTAGGTAAACAATCTGTTTTTGTTTCAAAAGGTCAGCAATCATGACAGTAGCTATCATATAGTGCTAGCCTATGGCCTATAATATCTGCTCATCTGGCAACCTTGCCAACACCACACCAACATTCTGGGTTATATTAGGATGATTTAATCAGCCCTTAAGCCAACGATCATCCAATCAGATCTGTTGAGACCTGTGAAGGTTTTAAAAAATCTGCCTATATATATCTGGACAATTTTTGGTTAGCTATCAGCTGTGCAGGCCATTAGAAGAGCCCCATATATATGGGCCATTAAAGTGGACCTGTCACCCAGACACAAAAATCTGTATAATAAAAGTCCTTTTCAAATTAAACATGAAATCCAATTTCTATTTTTTATTAAAGTATTCATAGCTGTTGTGAGCTCATTTAAAAACCTCAGCTGTCAATCAAATATTGTCTGCCCCTCCTCTATGCCCCATAGAGGCGGGGCAGACAATTACTTTCACTTTCCATTCAGCACTTCCTAGATGTCACTGCTCTTCACACATTCCCCCTGTTCTATTCACTGTTTAATTGTGTAGCCAGTGCATGGGAATGGACATCAGGTCCCCCATTCTGGTGCACAAACAAGATTCTGAGATGATACAAGACTTGCCTTAATAACAGTGTCCACAAAATGGCTCCTGTCTGCTTGCTACAATTATTAATTCCTAGACTGAAGGAAACAAGATTCAAACAATTGATATAGTGTAATTAAAGTTAATTTTGCTTGACTAATGTGATAAAATAGGATTTTGAATCATTTTTTTGGGTGACGGGTCCGCTTTAAGTTGCTGGCTCAGACTGGAGGGCACAGGAACCTTTTAGCAGTCCACCAATACCACTTAAATAAGGTTTCAGCAGGAAAGAGAACATATGGTTGAAAGTAGAAGCTCAGAGATTGGAAGAGGTGAACATTAGACTATGGACTTTGCATGGATCAGTATAAAAGATATTAGGGCTTAGTTGTGACCAAAAGTGCAGTGATTGTGTTTACCAAGAAGCAACACTTGTTAAATCATGTTGAAAATCTTGTGATTCTTAAGCCATTTTATGACACAGCTTGCTCTGGAAACCCTGGAGCTACCACCAACTTCAACCCTTTAGGTATAGTCACACTGGGACGTAAAAACATTTTTACAATAACAAATTCTTGACAAATTTGGAGTGTACTATACATAAGGTATCTATATCCTAATAGAAAGACATACACAATGCTCAGCATTGGTTTCATGAACACCATACATGTTTTCATGTGTATGGTTTGCTGGGACTTGTCTTATCTTATTAATTTAATTCAGTTGTGGCTATTTCTACATGCCTGGTAACCGCAATCAAAAATTTAAATCTCTATATATTTTGGATGCTTTGAAACTGCAGATTGTGGAGTAGATCTCCGTGTATTTGTAAAGAACAGAAGACATCATTCCCATCCACTTACTGAACCACATCCAGAATGGGCATCATAGCAGGTTGGTTCCCCTTGATTGAAAGAAGTCCTTGGCCCAGAATTGCCACCTAAAAACATGCACGCTTTGAAGCATCAATGATGACATAACACCTTAATTACCTTCTGCAATCATTCTGAATGCAATGAAGCACACAGTGATAACCAACAAGGGTGATACATAGGGTTATAAAACTTGCTTTAACTGTGTCTTTAATAATATAATTTCTGACTTCTTTATAGGGTCTCCTAGCACCTAAACTTTGGCAATAGTAACCTGTTTTGCAATGTTATATTAAAATTGTGTGTGTTAGTGCCCAAATCCTCCACTGTGGGCACAAATAGAAGCTGAATGGGTAAAACCGATAAATCCTGCTGTATTAGCTTGGATCCCTAAACAAGAAAGACCTACTACTTGTTATAAAAATGGCTTTAGCCATCTGGGACCAAGTTGCACAAAAACTGTTCTGAAGTCCCCACATTGTCCAGCTATGCCTATAATTGGGAATCCTAATATTGTCACAGGATTACAGGAGAGAGATTTTCAATGGTGGAAGACTAATAATATGAGGTATGTAACCCAATTGTTGGGACTACATGTTATCAAAGACTGGCCTTCTAAAAAGGCTCACTATAATCCCCCAAAATTTGAACACTACAGGTATATGCAAATTCATAATTATCTTACAAAACTGCTGAAAGGGTGCAGTAATATATTAACATGAACGGCCTGGGAACTGCTATGTATAACATTTCCACATAGCAAAGGGGTAATATCTATACTTTATAAGGAAATATTACATTCAGCAACTCCTCCAATCCCGGGTTATATTAAGCAATGGGAAGGAGAATTGCATATAACAATTGACAAAACAACTTGCCAAGAAATCTGGGAAAATACAGCCAAAAGCTCAATTAATACTTTGGCACAAGAAACATTATACAAAATAATTTCAGGTTGGTATATGGTCCCAGTCAAATTACATAAATACTACTCCAATTCCAGCCCACTTTGCTTTCGAAACTGTGGAGGAGAAGGGTCGATGTTACATGTTTGGTGGCAATGCAGGAAAGCTGTCAGATTTTGGTCTAGGATAAATACACTAATAGATTCAATCATGGGGATCAAACTCCGGAAAGATCCCACACAAGCCCTACTCAATAAAACAATTCCAGTTCCAAATAAACTCCAAGGAAAACTGATACAATTTATCTTTATAGCAGCAAAACAAACTATAGCTGCTTCCTGGTAAAAACGCTCAATTCCCATAATTATGTTTCGTCTTAAAACAAACTGGAAAATGATAAATGAGAGACTATTGAGTATATCTTCAGACACGTATAATCCCTACACCAAATCTGGGCACTTTGGATAACATATACCAGAATGTGACATTAATAGGTTATAAGATATATTTAGCACCTCTACACACAAAAAGAAATATAGGGTAAAATTATTATTTTTCAAGAAATGTTATGGAGGTTTGAGACCTTGAAATTATACTTATTAAGGAACCCCTTAGTAAATGTAAGCTGTTACACAAGGAGAAAACAATATATAAGGACAAAAAAAAAAATAAGCAGATATTTCGAAGTGAAAAAACTTCGAAGTTTGACAATCGAATTGAAAAATTCGATAGTTGAAGTTTTTTTTTGTTTAAAGTTAGCTGTTTTCGATCGAATTAAAATCGTTCGATCGATCATAGAAATCGTTCGAATCGAACTATTCGAACGATTTAATCGATCGATCGAATGATTTTCAAAAAAAAATTTGACTTCTAAAAACTTAGTCAAATGTTGGCTATAGGTTCTAGGAGGTCCCCATAGGCTAACATAGCAATTCGGCAGGTTTAAGGTGGCGAAGTGTCAAAATCGAAGTTTTTTAAAGAGACAGTACTTAGATTTTCGAATGGTCGAATATTCAAAGTATTTTCAATTCGAATCCAAGTCGAATTTGGCCAATTCGATGGTCGAATTACCAAAAATTACTTCAAAATTCAATGTTTTTTTTATTTCAAAATTCACTTCGACCTTTGATAAATTCTGCCCCTAAGTGTAAATATACCGTGAAACAATGTACAAATATTTTTGCATATACAGTGTACTTGTATGCATTGAAAGTGCTCTCCTCTGCATAGGTGAGCATTTGTCTGAAAGAAAAATTACATTTTGTTGAAAACAAATACTGTATGTATAACCAATAAAAAAAGTTTTGAAAAGAAAATTGTGTGTGTCAGGTAGGGTCTCTTGGAGCCACCTATATAGCTGGGCTCCATTCAACCTCTTTGTTACACACATTTTCACATGGGAAGTAACCACACACTTTTTCACATACAGAAGAACTCTCATATGACTGTGCCAGGCTATTATTGTGGGTTTAATGGATCAGAGGTTTATCTTCAGTTCAAATCCTGCAGGGTTTTAGAACACCACAAAGAGAAATTACACTTTTCTGTCAAAAATATTGAATAATGCCGTCTTGTGATTGTGGTGGGAGAGCACACTGTGTGGGTTTGGAGATTAGTGACTGCAGCTGGCAGGAATATGTACCATAACTATCACAGAAGTGCTTATTTAGAATGACATCCATGAGATTACTAGGTTTTAATTACAAAGACAGTTTTAGGCAAGGTATCAAAAGTCAAAGTAAACTTTATTGTCATCTCAGCAGTATACGAATACACAGTGAGACATATACTGCTGAGATGACAATAAAGTTGACTTTGAGTTTTGATACCTTGCCTAAAACTGTATACATGCACACATAAAATGATGTGTCCGGCATTATGTGCTAATAACATTGTACACTATTACATAAGCTGGATGCCCATTATTGGCTCATAATACTAAATGCCCAACACCAACTTTCATATACATCCTTTAATATCAACATAACTGACACAGGCTTCTTCACACCCACCACACCCTGAGACACCCACAATCATACAACAAACATGTTGATCTAATACATATTAACCACAACTGAAGTATCAGCTTACAGATACACAGACTGATCAACACATTTATGTGACACAGATAAGTGCAGTGTCTTCCAATATTTCTCCATATCCTAAAGGAATAAGTATAGTAGCTTTTATCATTATTTTATGTGGGTTTTTATACAGTGGCGACGTTTGCTCCACAGCAACCAGTCAGTAGTTAGCATTTACAATGCAAATATCTAATTCGCTGCCAAAGTGTGTGAGATTAATAATGACATTAATAAAGGTCCAATTCACTTGGAGCAAGTAGCTAAGGGAATCATGGCAGTACAGGCAGGTCAAGTCTCCCGCAGTTCTAGGCTTCCCTTGCAGTTCATCGTTACAGGTTGAGCAGGAGCACTTGCACTGGCCTCAAGTTGCTAAGGACCATGTATAGATGCAGGTTCCTTTGTAAAAAGAGCAATGCACACTCAGTCTTGCATCCATTTCAGCACTTTGTCAATCGCTCAGGCACTGGTATGCATTTTAATTTTTTCATAAGCATAATTTGTAATAAAACGTTTTACTCTTACTAAGAACTAGTTATTTTTGAGGCTGAACCCCCACCACCAATAGCTCCACCCAGGACTTCAAATAATATGCTGCTTGCAATAAAATTGACATTATCACGAGTATCTAATCGTTTCCATCATTTATTACCATGCCTTATAAGTATGTACATTTTATTGTATTTCAATGTTTAAACAGCTACAAACTACTGCACTGAACACACTTCCTGTGGTGGTGCTGGACAATTACGAAGAAAGCAGAAGTTTTAAAAATTGTTATACCTTGCTGTGACCAAACCACTGTCCCCACAGGAAGTGAAAAAGAAGATCTCATGGGCTCATGTGGAAACCGAATAACATAACCTGTAAACAACAAGCAGACTGTGATGAGACAGAAAACTTCAAGTTGATGGAAAACATCACACTTTTGTTGTTCTCTGTGATATTTCTGCCCTGGGCATGTCAGTCTCACAGTAGCTCCTTCCAAATATCTGATGCATGGGTTTTAATAATTTGAGAATGCACAAGAAAGAATATGTTGAAGTGGAGCTACTCAAGGTTCAGAGATCTCCACAACACATTGCCATTACGCTACGTTACATTAAACTGGTATATGTACTTTATATATTTAGAAAATAACCAGCAGAGTATGTATGTTAAGGAAGCAGCTTGTGGACTAAACCACAGAACATGTAACTGATATTGAACAACCAAGGAGTCAAAATGTACATCTTAATAACAAGTGACATAATCAGTATATCAGTATAATCAAGGTTTTCAATTATTCCAACAGAGAAGATTAACTAGCTGTGCCCAAGTAATGGATCTCCACCTAACCAGATGCATCATGAAGGTGACTTTATAGGCACATTATAAAACCTAAAATACATTATAGACAGTATATGATTTATAGATCGGACATAATAGTTTATTAGATTAAATTCTTAAGGCATCAAACACTAAATTCCAATACTTCTCCAGAAGAACAACTAGAACAGCAAATAACATTCCCCAAATCCAGATACCCCTGGAATTAGATAATGGCCAGCTGCAGGCTCAGGTTCCTTCGGGATGCCTATTGTCCCCAGGACAGAGTGACTTTTATAACTTTTATAGTCAGTTCACTAGATATTCATGGAGGAAGTATTTCTAAGACAACATTGCACTGGCCCCATACTTATCCTCTAGAGTCCAGAGCTCAGACACATTGTTTTACCTGCCGTCATGTTCTCTTTTGCATCTCAGTTGTGATATGCCAAGGACATGACCAACATATTACTATGAATCTGTTTTCATGTGGTCTTTATGCACACCTTATGCCCAGTTTCAATACATAAACCTATGTAATAATACTTGTTTAACAAGAACTAGGACATACAAGATACTAGCATACATATACGTCTTTTCCTCCTGCAGATTAGTTGGGTGTTTTTTATTCTTGCCAATACCCAGTAGACACCAAGCCATAATCCAAAGGCCTAATGCCCTTAGATTTTTGTTAAGGGTATTATAATAGTGATGTGAGACAGAGAAAAATGCTGGTTTTATTCAAGGCAATGCTATTCATTTTCCTTTTGGGAACAACTTGTCTTCTAGTGCTTCACAAAGAGCCTAGACTGTATATTCCTGCTGCTGTGGCTGAAAAATACAACAGATTCTACAAATCAAAGTGTCAAAAGCAGGATAGTGGGTCTTAGGGATAGCACTTCTGCATAAAGTAGAATTTTCAATAGAAGGTGTCAGCAGCCCTTTAATAGCTAATAATTGGTACCCACATCTCTTTGTTTTTGTTTTTCTCTCATTTTCATTAGGTACACTTACCAGTCATTTCAACGGAACATCATTTCAGTTCTAGACCTACTCGAGCTGCTTCATAAAGACATAAGAATTTGAAAAATGAAACGTTACACTTTAAAATGGTCACAAATTGGAAATAATTGTCATTATTTATGGTGATCGGAAAGCAACTAAGCTGAAAAAAGAGTTGGAAGGTGAACAACCCCATTGAAAATTCAGAGGCACTTCTAATAAATGCATGTTGCAGGGTTGCACTAATTGCATTTAAATTAAATTGCAATCATTACAGCCCTTCTAGCTTTATTTTCTAGACATGTCTCCGAATTTTTATTTGATCTACATGCAGAATGACTGTCATAACAATATTCTACATACAGTATACCTGTTACCTTATAAACTATGGGTGGGAGGGACTGACATTACAGTACGGGACCTGTAATTCAGAATGCTAAAGGGTCTTTTTGTAATTTGGATCTGAATCCAACTAATATATCATATAAGCATGAACTAAACTCAAACAAAGGGGTATATTTATTAAAGAGTGAAGTTAGAGATCACTACAGTCCGTATTTATCAAAGGTGAAAGGGAAAGTTCACCATTTTATAAATATGTCTTTAAAAATCCCATAGAAATGAATGGAGAGAGGCGGTATTTCACACTAGCAGACTGTGGTGATCTCTAACTTCAATCTTTGATAAATATACCCCAGAGTGTTTTACCTCTGTAGCGCTATAGTAAACTGCTTTGTATTTAGCAGTTATAGCTACTTTCCTTTGTAGGCTGATACCTCGCAGCGGGGTGGAGGCAGGGTGTAATGTAACTGTTACTAGGTGCAATAGCACAATGATGGGTGCCTGTAGTTCTTTAACGGTTGAACATAGAACTGTTTTTATTAAACAATAGTACATAGATCATTCAGCACATTGATTCACAATGGAGCATAGAATAACACAGCAGCATAAAGGAAGCATATACTCACAGCACGTATAGGCTGAATCCCTACAGGCTAGGGAATACACAGCAGAGAGTAAGTTGGCAGCGAGTGAGGGGTATTGCCCAGTTTTCAGGATATCTTCCAGTGGCAGACTAGGGGAATTCCTATCATCCCTAATCTCAGCACTTTAGTCCTTACTCCGGGTCAGTAATACCCTGGGATCTTAATCCCTCTAATCTCCTCGGCGGAGCCTTGAGCTGCTCAACTATTTAGCCTCTCTATCACTCCTAGAGTGATCTATAATTTAGTATAGCTGTCTAATTACTAGGGCCAAGGCGCCTAGGGTCGACACTACCCATTCCCTTCCAGCCTGCTTGGTTGGGCTAAAGCAATGGACCCAGACCTCATGGTTCCTAAACCTTTTATACTCTGACACAGTGCCATCTGGTGTACACTGTGAGAACTACAGGGGTTACATAACCACAAAGTCCCCATAAGGACCCTTTAGGCGTCCATATAACTAGGGATGTGCCTGTCTGTAATATGAAAGGGTGTCTAAGATTTTCACAGCCCTACACCTCTATTAAGAATTAATCATATCTTAGTTGTGATCAAGTACAAGGTTTACTTGGGAAAAAAGGAAATCATTTTTAAAAATCTGAATTATCTGATTAAAATCTATGGTAGATGACCTTCCCATAATTCGGAGCCTTCTGGATAACAGGTTTCTGTATAATCGATCCTATACCTGTGTAACAATGTCCCTGAAAAACAGGCAGGTTTTGTTTAGATGAAAAGGTTGAACTCGAAGGACATGTGTCTTTTTTCAACCTAAATTTCAATAATTATAACTACTATAAGAAAGTTAAAGTCAGTATGCATCACACAACACTGGAAAAGTACCTTTAGTTTCCCATACCAACAGTTTTCTCTTGCATACTTTCCCATCAATACATTTCATAAGGATGGTGCTGAGCATAAGGTTCCCAGAAACTGAAGTTCCTGCTAATTAGTTCCTCTTTCCAGCATTCAATTTATTTTTTAATTAATGGTATATGAGATCCTCTAGTCTAGGGTATGGTGTAAAGTGCAAAAACTTTGAATATTGTATAAAACTGTAATTGAACAAAGATGAAATAATAACTACAGTGTTTGATATTTAGGGCTATATTTGTAAGGTCCAAGAATGTTCATTTGACTGTTCTGTCAAAGCTGAAGTTGTTTTTGTTTTGACATTAAAGAGACACATTGAAGAGAGACTACTAAAACAGGATTTCTTACCATTTTTTTGGAGGACTTTAGAATAAGCTTTGTAACCCATAGACTGTTTTAAAATCAATGATGTACTTTATTTTCATATGGCCAGCTTAACATGGCAGCCAGGTCCGGACTGAGAATTAAAATGGCATTTCAGGTACACAGAGGCACAATTAGCCCACACAGAGGCCCAATCAGCATCAGCCCACTAAATACTGACTTTCTATGGCACCTTATAGCAGCCCCTCTGGCATTTGCCAGAACCCACAGATTGCCAGTCCGGGCCTGATGGCAGCACAGTATTACAAGTGACCCAGTGGCAGTTATCATTATGTCATATCTCTTCTTACAGCTACATCCACTGCCCATCTGATAGCAAACACTTTACATTGCATGAAGGGTATTGTAGAATAAATTCCTCAAAGTAAGTTTTATTTGCCGAACTGAGGACCTCTCCCCAGGGGGCTTCATGATTGGCCTTATGCCAAGGCTGAGATCTTATGGGAATTCCAGCTACCAATGCTGCCCTCTTATGAAAACACCTCCCGCAGTTTCATTAAAGCACATTGGTACAATCTCTAGTCAAGGGTTTATAAAGATGAAAATCTCAGCACGTGCCATTAATTTCCTACGTACAGTTAATTTATCAGGGCCAAATCTCAGCACATGCCTGTTGTACGTTAAGCACAGTCAGTTACTGTATTGGCCGGACAGCATGGTTTTATGTTTAATTACTGTAGTCTAGGAAACACCCATTTCTATGTATTTAATCGGAAATTGCAATTCAAACATTTCAACGAACATTTTCCATAGAATCGGTAACAGGGTTCTCTGCTTCCAGTAGCTATAATAATTCCCAGATGCACTGTATTTCTGTATGTGGGATGAGGTGCAGGGTGTGTTGCTATTCACTGGTGGGGGTAGAATGAAATGAAGGACAGAAAAGGCACAGATTCTAGAGAGAGCAATGATGTAATGGAAACAAGAATGATTGAATTGAGGTCATCAAGAAAGGAATTTTGAATATTTGGCTTAAAGGGAAAGCAAGGCAAGAGATATGTTTAACACAATTTACAAAGTTGTAGCTCCTTTTTGTGCCCTACAACAACTTTACCAGTGCAGTACCCAAAAGCAACTAACTTTGATCTTTCTTGCACAGATAATGAAAGGATCAATTCTAGGTAAAAAGCTTTATTAGACTCTGAGTGAGTTCCTACCCAGAAAAGAAAGCACATTTCTGCTTTCCAGCTCTAGGTTGGCTACTAAGAAATTACCTTGGCATATTTGTGAGCTTATGGCCAGGAAAGTAGAGATGTCAATTAGCCACATGTGAAAAAGCAGAGGTAATCCCATTCTACCAGTGTACACAGACTTTCGCCCTGCAGACCAAGTCAGCAGTTAATTGGTCTCTGTATGGTCCCACTGAAAGGTCTGACCAACTGATATGTGGTCAAAAATTGGGAAGATATCAGTTGGGCAGGTTTGAAAATCCCATCATATGAGGAGCATACATTGGTGTGTTGGTACAGCCCTTTAGCTTCTGTAGGCACCAGGGCTAGTTTACTTCCCACACAACTCAGCATTTTTTCCTTAGCCAATCTTTTTTGCAGTTCCTCCACTGGATCACCAAATCAAAATAAAATTATAGATCAGTGCCACAGGCTATGGAAAAAAAACCAAATAACAGAACCTAGCACAATATTGTTAATATTCAGTGCAGTCACCAGGGTGTTGCGACACAAATTTATGTGTGTCTTGAACCATAGCAAGTCTACTTACAAATTTTTCTTATGTGTTCTAAACTGCTACAGTGGTATAAGTGCTATCTCCAAGATAAAATTATAATTAAGTAAAACAAGGTGCTTATAGTGCTTTCTTCAAAAGGTAGCGTGAATTAAAGCAAGGTGTAACAGTGTTTTCTTCAAATAATAAAACTCAGCATGTGGCTTCTTCACTATCTGGTGGGATTAGCAATTTACAAGGTTCCTGATTTCAAAACAGCATGTCAGTATAAACTACCAGGTATTTATGTTTCTGTAAAGACATTAAAAAGCAAGGACAGCACCCATTGAGGATTTCTCTTCTCAAGCGCCCATAGTGGATTTCTCTTTTCCAGCATAAACAACCCAGATTACCTCATAGCTTTCCCTACCTTTCATCAGTTTAGTTGCCTTTCTCTGTACCCTCTCTAATTCAATAATATCCTTTTTGAGCACTGCATACCAAAACTGTACGGCGTATTCTAGATGGGGCCTTACCAGCCCCCTGTACAGTGGATGAATAACCCTATGGCCCATTTAATACAGCTAAAGACCTTGTTTGACTGGCATTGCTTGCTACAGCCAAGTTTAATATATACAAGGACTCTAAGGTCCTTTTCCTTTATAGTTTTGTCTAGTGCAATCCCTTTTTAAACACAGGAATGACATCAGCTTTCCTCCAATCCATAGATACCATACCAGATGAAAACTAATCTGAAAAAATCAGAAATAGAGGAAGGTCAAACTGAACTAAGCACTCTTAGAACCCGGGGGTGTGTTCCATCTGGCCCTGGAGCCTTGTTCACATTCATTTTTAGTAAAGCTTTATGTACCATATCCTGAGTCAGTCACTGACTAGATTGAGCTGAACCAACAGTGCAGCTATGAGGTGGGTCTGGGAACTTTGACTCCTCTATTGTATACACTGAAGAAAAGAACTGATTTAGTACATCTGCCTTTTCATTATCTGTTACAACCATACTGGTGGCATTATTTAAAGGAGCAACACTCTCAACCCACATCTTTTTACTATTAATATACTTGAAAAACTTTTGGGGTTAGTGTTCGGCTCTGCAGAGGCAGGCCTGGCCAGCCAGCTCGCCTCCTCTTCACTTACACTTGGGGGTCGATAGCATACTCCTACAATTAATTTGTTGGACTCTTTACAATCAGTGAAGAGCTCCACCCATAAGCTCCCTCATTTTCTAATATTACTTCCTCCTTTATATACTCACAACTTGAATGTTTTTTTGTTTTTGAAAAACTTGAATGTAAAAAATTTGAATCAAAGCATTCGGGGGAATAACTTGAATACTCAAATTCATCGAGTTATGAAACAAAGCTCAAATAGCTCGAATTGATTGAAGTGCAAACCACCAAAAAAAAAAAAAAAAATCATGAAAGCTAAAAAAATGTTCAAATGGTTCAAATGGTGACCTCAACAGGTTTTAGCTGGAGTATTTTTAGATTCATGCTTTTTTCAGATTCGGGGCATAATAAATCTTGCTAAAATTAAAAAATTGGAGTTTTAACTGAAACTACCCTCGAAAATTTTTTGGGAAAAACACAGCTCAACCTTTGATAAATAATCCCCTTAATACTGGTACCAGCATGAGGATTTTGTAAATACAACATGTGTTCCTTCCTGTACCCCCAACCAAATCTTCTCCCCCATTTGCCCTTACTATGCCCCTACCTCATCTAACCTATCTTCCTTGAAATTCCTTACTGCACTCTCCCCCCTACACCTAGTTTAAAATCTCCTCCAACCCTCTAGCCATCCTCTCCTTATATCAATTCTTTAGCCATGCATTAATCTCCCTAAGCGCATCTTCTTAAAATTGCTTGTGGCACAGGTAATTACTGTGGAAGTGCTCATCCCTCTCTCCTCTAACTTTGTCATTGGTACCTATATGTAACAAGACCTCCGGGTCTCCCAGGGTGCGATGAGAGTCAGCCTTCTCCATACATAGCAGTATTTAAAGACTTTAATGCATTTGTACAGAGCTGATGTAGTGGAAGATAAGCAATAAATAAAGGTAGGTAGTTAAAACAAAAAAGCCACAATCTGATTATTCAGAATATTCATGTTCTTGTAAAAAAAAAATATATATTAATTCTCTATAAACTAATACAAAATCAAAATGTGATTTTTTTTTTGTCAGTGTGAAAAACATTGATGATTTTCATTTCAGGAAATGCAGCGCGTGCTTCTTTTCTCTTTCTTATCAGTGGGTTTCACATCCTGCTGCAGGAAAGTAGCACAATGTCATGACTCTAATAATGCCCCTCTGTGCAGTGAGAGTGGCTGAAGAATGCACAGATAATAAGATGAGTTAGTTCACGGCCTGATTCCACAGAACACAGCATATCAGTTGGAGATAGAGCTCCAACAAAGGAAGCGCTGTTTTGTAATCTGCCCAAGGAATAGCCAAGCTTGTCGCCCTGGTACTTGTTAATATACAGAATATATATATATATAGATCATAACATTTCCTTTTCACCCATTGCTATAATAGGCCAGTCTAAAAAATACTATGACAATAAAACATTGTGCTTAAAATGTCCTCAGCTTTCATTCAGTTTAGCCTGCATGCTCTGCAATCTGCTTCATATTGCCTGGTGCACATTGGTGTGGCCTTTGCTCAATGCGAACGTAAGAACAATCTACATTGAGTTGTTATAATCTACTTGTGTCTATGTGGGTTTCCTCCAGGAGCTCTGGATTGCTCTCAAAAATAGGCATCTTAATTAGCTTGTGATAAAATTGATTCTCATTGTATATAAATGTGCTAGGCACCTTAGACTGGGAACTCTACTGAATAATCTCTGTAATTTACAGGCATAAGAGGAGGCTAACAAAGGAGCCATTCACACTTGCTGGCACATTGTCCGTTAATTTTCATGTCTGAATAAAATACTCTTTTAGTGATCGTAGGAGCAGGAATTGTGTATACTTTTATAGATTTATGGCTATGAGAGGCACAGAATATATGACCAAGAATATAGAGAGACCCATACTGTAGGAAGAGATGTAGTAAGAGGCTTTGGAAATTAAGAGGAGTTAGTAGTTGTGGTGGTAGACTACAATAATCTAGGCAGGATAGAACATAGGAATGAATAAGTGTTTTAGTACTCGCTTGTCCTCATCTTGACATCATTGTAAAGGGGTGGTATACATGTGGTATAAATAGGATTAGAGAGGAAAGGGAAGAGTCCACCTCAAGGCAGAATGCAACTAGTTTAACATTCAAGAGCATTCCAACAGCAGATATTCCTAAAAAGTCATATAAGATCAGGTATGGGTAGAAAAAAAAATAAATTAAACTGTTGCTATTTGATATTAAACAACTGCAAACTGCGCCATTTTCTTAATTCAGAAACAAACTGCCCCTTTGTATTTTTTCACTGTGTGCCAATTATTTCAATTAGGGCTCATCTTTTCTATAGTGCTAGAATTAAAATGGAACTTGTTCAGTTTTTTTCTCTTCCTCATCAATAAGATTTCTATAGTTTCACATCCTGTTACTGCAATACAATGTATGTCACAGAAAAACTGTATTGAAGTAAATGGGAAAACAACTGGAACTGAAAGTAGCCTGTTACTACATGTGTCAGCAAGAAGGCAAAACTGGATGACTTCTGAAAAATATGGGATCCATTATCAGGAAACCCGTTATCCAGAAAGCTCTGAGTTATAGAAAGACCTTCTCTCATAAACTCCATTTTTCCAAATAATCCAAATATTTAAAAATGATTTTCTTTTTCCCTGTAATAATAAAATAGTACCATGTACTTGCTCCAATGTAGCATCCCCGAAGTATCCATCATAGTTAACAATTCCACTATCACCCCCTCTCCCCAGGCCCTTGGTGTAATCCTAGATTCTGCCCTGTCATTCACTCCTCATATCCAGTCACTTATTAAATCATGTCACTTCCACCTAAGGAACATATCCAAAATACGATCATTTATCACCCAAGACGCTGCCAAAATTCTTATTCACTCTCTCATCATATCGCGTCTAGACTACTGTAACTCTCTTTTAATTGGCCTCCCCCTCCAGAGACTGTCACCTCTCCAGTCCATAATGAACACTGCTGCGAGGCTCAAACACCTCAGCAACCGCTCCTCCTCTGCCTCGCCATTCTGTCAATCCCTGCACTGGCTTCCGTTACCTTTCAGAATCAAATTCAAATTAATGACACTGACTTTCAAAGCACTTCACAACTCTGCTCCACCCTACATCTCTGAGCTCATCTCTATATACTCACCACTCACTTACTACGCTCCTCTACTGACCTGCTACTCAACTCTTCTCTCATTACTTCCTCACATGCTCGCATTCAAGACTTTGCAAGGGCTGCACCCCTCCTCTGGAACGCTCTCTCACGGTCTGTCCGACTTTCTCCCAACCTTTCTGCTTTCAAAAAATCTCTGAAAACGCACTTCTTTCGAGAAGCCTACCCTCACTCTGCTTAACTACCAAATGCAACACCACATACAACACCACATTTCTCACCCACTTACTTCGATCTTGCCCACTCCCACACCTTGTGTATTACTCCCTTCCCATTTGTCACGATCGCCGCCCGGAGCAGGTCCAGGAGCTCCGGGTGGCGCGTCCTTCCCTGCCGGCGTCGCTCCCAAAATGGCGGCGCCCATGGCCGCCACGTGGGTAGCGGCGCTGGCGCGATGACGTCAGCGCGCCGACGTCGGCGCAAGGACGCCAATGACGTCACTATGGCGCCAAATTCGAATACAAAAACGCTACCTAGACGCCAGAATGGCGCCCAAGTATAGGAAACATTTCCTGTGTGTATCCTGGGTTCCCTGTGACTTTATATTGCTAAATCTTGTTCCTGATTTATATCCTGACCCTTTGCCTGGACTTTGCTGATATCTGCCTGCCTGTGAACTCTTGCCTGGATTCCGACTACTCCTTTGATTAACCCTCTGGACACCGCGACCTTGCTCCCTCAAGAGGGCTTCCTCCTTGATCCTGACTACTCCCTGGAGGGAGCTCCCGGCTCCCTGACATTATACTTGGGCCATGGATCCTACTGAGGAAGCTACGCCGATGTCAGACGAGCGCTCCGCGGACTAGCATCCCGCATGGAGGAATATGAAGCCCAGCAGTACCGCATAGGGCAGGCACTCGATACCCTTCTCTCTCGAGTGCCCCCAGCACCTCCTGCTTCCCAAGCTGCTGAAAATCCTCCCATGGTGGTCGTCTCGTCTACCACAGGTTTCTCGTCTGGTGAGCCTTGTATTCCGCCTCCTCCTCGCTTCAGTGGGGACCCACAGACCTGCAGAGGTTTCGCTACACAGTGCCAGATCCAGTTCGAGTTTCAACCCTCGCAGTTCCCCAATGAACGTTCCAAGGTGGGCTATGTGATGTTTCGTTTGGTGGGCAAACCGCTTGAGTGGGCAACATCTCTTTGGGAGAAGAATTCTCCACTGACTTTTGATGCCAAGGCTTTTCTTCAAGCATTTCGTACTGTGTTTGATGCCCCGGGTCGGGTCACTAATGCCTCGTCTCGTCTTCTGCAACTCCAGCAGGGGAACCGCAGTGTCAGTGACTATGCTATTGACTTTAGAACTTTGATGGCTGAGAATTCCTGGAATGACGATGCCTATAAGGCCGTATTCTATCAAGGTCTGTCTATTCGCATTAAAGATGATCTTGTCTCCAGGGAGTTCCCTGATCTGCTGGAAGATCTGATTGCACTATCCATCAAGGTGGACACTCGTCTCAGAGAGCATCAAGTAGAGAGGGAGCGTTGTAAAAGATTTCAACCCTTGTTGGCACCCCGCTTCCAGAGACCCCTCTTGCATACTCCAGCTACTCAAGCTTCTACTTCTCCTCCGGAGGAACCGATGCAAGTTGGAAGGGCTCGTCTCTCTGAACAAGAAAGACTCCGCAGACGAATGGCTGGCCTATGTCTGTATTGTGGCGGACAGTCTCATTTTGCGAACTCTTGTCCGGTGAAGCCCACGAGTTCTGTTCCCCGAGGTATATCTAGGGTAACTCATGTAGGGGGCACTACTCCGAAGTCTCAAGAGAACACTCACAGGTTTCTCATCCCTTTACAGATTCGTCTAGCCACTAAGACCATTGTCGGCTCAGCTTTCATTGACTCTGGAGCTGCTGGGAACTTCATGGACGCTCTGTTTGCCAAACACATGGAGGTTCCCTTATTCCCATTGTCCACTCCTCTTCGTGTCACTGCCATTGACTACAGACCCCTGGAGGCTGAATTTATCTCTATGACGACTGGGGAATTGCCTGTGCAGGTTGGGACGCTGCATAAAGAAAGACTATCGTTCCTAATTATTTCCTGCTCATCCGTTCCTGTTGTTTTGGGTCTCCCTTGGCTGCGCCTGCATAATCCCACCATTGATTGGTCCGCAGGACAGATTTCCCGTTGGAGCCCATTTTGCCAGCAGCATTGTCTTCCTGCTGAACCCCTCCAGAGGGTGAATATCTCTATGTCTGATCTGAAGACTCTACCCTCCTTTTACAAGGAATTCTCTGATGTATTCTGTAAGAAGTCTGCAGAATTCCTTCCTCCACATTGACAATACGATTGTCCTGTCGATCTTCTGCTTGGAACCATGCCCCCTAGAGGTCGTACTTATCCTCTCTCTCCAGCAGAGACCACTGCCATGAAGCAATATATCCAAGAGAATCTCCAGCGGGGGTTTATTCGCCCTTCTACTTCTCCTGCCGGGGCTGGATTCTTCTTCGTGGAGAAGAAGGATGGAGGCCTACGTCCTTGTATTGACTACCGGGGTCTTAATAAAATCACCGTTAAGAACTGGTATCCCTTGCCTCTCATTGCTGAACTCTTTGACCAACTGAAATCTTCACTAAGTTGGATCTCCGTGGGGCGTATAACCTTATCCGCATCCGGGAAGGTGACGAATGGAAGACAGCATTCAACACTCGTGATGGGCACTATGAGTACCTCGTCATGCCCTTTGGTCTCTGCAATGCCCCTGCTGTCTTTCAAGAGTTCGTGAACGACATTTTCCGGGATCTCTTGGGAAAGTTTGTGGTCGTGTACCTAGATGACATCTTGATTTTCTCCCAGGACCTTGCAAGCCATCACTCTCAGGTAAGGAAGTACTCTCTCGTTTGAGGAAGAACTCTCTCTTTGCCAAACTAGAGAAATGTGTGTTTGAAGTGTCCAAGATTCCTTTTCTGGGCTATATAATCTCCCCAGAGGGTTTCGAGATGGATCCTGTGAAAGTGTCTGCAATCCAAGAGTGGCCCCTACCGCTGAGCACTAAGGCAATCCAGAGATTCATTGGTTTTGCTAATTACTATCGGCAGTTCATTAAGGGATTCTCTTCTCGTATTGCTCCTATCTTAGCCCTCATCTGAAAAGGGGGTAAACCCAGCTCATGGCCCCCGCCTGCTATTGAAGCTTTTCAATCCTTGAAGGATGCCTTCACTTCTGCCTCGGTTCTCCGCCATCCTGATCCGGAGTTACCTTTCTTCATCGAGGTGGATGCTTCTGAAGTTGGAGCTGGAGCTATCTTGTCCCAAAGACATCCCTCTGATGGGAAGCTGCACCCATGTGCGTATTTCTCTAAGAAGTTCTCTCCTGCGGAGCAAAACTATGATGTAGGAAATCGCGAACTCCTGGCGGTTAAGCTTGCCTTAGAAGAGTGGCGTCACCTCCTTGAAGGTTCCTTGATCCCAGTCACGATCTACACAGATCATAAGAATCTTGAGTTCATTCAATCTCTCAAGAGGCTGAATCCCAGACAAGCAAGGTGGTCTCTCTTCTTCTCTCGATTCAACTTTGTCTTGACTTTTCGCCCTGGCTCCAAGAATCGGAAAGCCGATGCTCTGTCTCAAAGTTTCACTCCGGTGGATCGTACTCCTGAAAGACAAGAGCCTATTATTCCTCCTGTCAAGATCATCGCTTCCTTGTACCCTCAATTCGCTGATCAAATTCTGGCTGGTCAATCTTCCGCTCCTCCTGATACCCCCATTGGGATGGCCATTGGGATGGCTTTGTTACGTCTGCCCATTCTTCAACAGACCCACTGTTCCAAGCAAGCAGGACATCCTGGTCCTGAAAAGATTCTTGAACTCCTTCGACGTTTAGTCTGGTGGCCGACTATCCGAAAAGATGTCAAAGACTTCGTTGCTGCTTGTACCGTTTGTGCCACATCCAAGCCTAGCCATTCCCGCCCCAGTGGGTTATTGCAACCTTTGCCTATTCCCTCTCGTCCATGGACTCATTTAGCAATGGACTTCATAGTTGAGCTTCCTCCCTTTGTGGGAACACGGTGATCTGGTTGTGATTGACCGCTTTAGCAAGATGGCCCATTTCATTCCCCTGAGGAAGCTTCCCTCTGCTGTGGAGTTGTCTCAGCTCTTCATCCAGTATGTTTTCCGCTTGCATGGTTTCCCTGTGGAAGTTGTCTCCGACAGAGGTTCTCAGTTTACAGCAAAGTTTTGGCGTTCCCTGTGCAAAGATCTGGTTATTACTCTCCAGTTCTCCTCTGCTTATCATCCCCAGACAAATGGAGCAGCTGAACGAGTAAACCAAGCTCTGGAACAGTTCTTGAGGAACCCTTTGTCAAGATGAATGGTCTGATCTCCTCCCATGGGCGGAATTTGCCCATAACAATGCATGCCACGCTTCTACTGGAAGGTCTCCGTTCATGACGGTGTATGGTCAGCATCCTCAAGCCTTTCCCCAGGACTTTGTGTTGTCTGACGTCCCGGCTGCTGATGACCATGCAGCCCACATGTCTGCTATTTGGGCTGCAACCAAGTCGAACTTGGAGAAGAGCGCTCTGGTTCACAAGACGTTTGCAGATCGTAGACGTAGACCCTCTCCTCCCTACAAGGTTGGTGATAAAGTCTGGTTATCTTCTGGGAACATTCGGTTGATGGTGCCTTCTCCTAAGCTGGGTCCGAAGTTTTTGGGTCCATTCTCCATCTCGGAGGTGATTAATCCTGTGGCCGTCAGACTTCAGCTTCCCCCTGAGATTCGAATTCCCAACATGTTTCATGTCTCCTTGGTGAAACCCGCTACCTCCAACCGCTTTTCTGTGAACCAGTCTCCTCCTCCTACTATCTCTGTGGATGGTCAACAAGAATATGAGGTGGAAAAAATCCCTGACTCCAGAATCTCCAGGGGCTCTCTTCAGTACCTCATCAAGTGGAAAGGCTTTGGCCCTGAAGAATGCTCCTGGGAAGGACACTCTGATGTTCATGCTCCTCGTCTTGTGAGGGATTTTTACTCCAAGTTTCCCCAGAAGCCTAGTCCTGGCAGTCTGGAGGCCCCCCGTGAGGGGAGGGGTACTGCCACGACCGCCGCCCGGAGCAGGTCCAGGAGCTCCGGGCGGCGCGTCCTTCCCTGCCGGCATCGCTCCCAAAATTGGCGGCGCCCATGGCCGCCACGTGGGTAGCGGCGCCGGCGCGATGACGTCAGCGCGCCGACATCGGCGCAAGGACTCCAATGACGTCACTATGGCGCCAAATTCAAATACAAAAACGCTACCTAGACGCCAGAATGGCACCCAAGTATAGGAAACATTTCCTGTGTGTATCCTGGGTTCCCTGTGACTTTATATTGCTAAATCTTGTTCCTGATTTATATCCTGACCCTTTGCCTGGACTTTGGACTTTGCTGATATCTGCCTGCCTGTGAACTCTTGCCTGGATTCCGACTACTCCTTTGATTAACCCTCTGGACACCGCGACCTTGCTCCCTCAAGAGGGTTTCCTCCTTGATCCTGACTACTCCCTGGAGGGAGCTCCCGGCTCCCTGACACCATTAGACTGTATGCCTATGCATAGGGCCTTCCTCACCTTTTGTACCTGTAATGATTGTGATGTTTGTTACTCCATATATTCTATATATGAAATTCATGTGATGTAGTTGTGTAATCACATTTACTTTACAGTGCTACGCAATATGTTGGCGCTATATAAATACATATTAATAATAATAATAATAATAATAATATAATTAATCATTATTGGAAGCAAAACCAGCCTATTGGGTTTATTGAAAGTTTACATGATTTTTTAGAAGACATAAGAATTATGTAAAAGAATTATGGAAAGATCCGTTATCCGGAATGCACCAGGTCCCAAGCATTCTGGATAACAGATCCCTTACCTGTATATGAATGGTCCATATTCTATCAAGTAGGGACTGGCTTATTTGTCTTTATATTTACTTTATTGGAAACATTGGTGAAGAATGTATTGTAAATATCAACAAAACACATACAGTAAAATACAGAAGATATACTAGGAAATGGACTGAAATACCTCCTAAAATAAAGCTGTGTGGGCGCTTTTATATATGCTGACTATTACTACACTGTATAAAAAAGTTTATTTTTGTGTTTTTGCTGCTATATACAAGAATGAAACATAAATAAATGATTGGCATCATCTCTACCCACATATAAGTTGCTTTAATCATTGATACAGTTTCAGTGGTTTCCTACAATGCTATCTGCTTGACTGATAATTAAATGCAGATCAGGGATATCTCGTTACACATCCTGTTAGAAGTTATCTCCCCCTGTGGGTTAAGGATCACAGTAGGCCATCCTGTCCAACCTGGGCTCTCATGCAACATAAAGGGACATATCTCAAGGGTTAGCAAATGGAAATATACTAGTTTTTTTTTAATATTATTATTATTATTATTTTAAAAACTCTATAATGTTTGTACTACAAACGTGTGGTCATTTACATAACATTTTTATAATGAAAATCATTTTTTGAAATTGTAAATAAAATTTTTACAAAAATGGGAAAATGTAAATTGGTTCTAATTCCACTGGACTCATTTCCACCAATGTGCGTTCACACTGACATCTGATGACAGTCTTCAGCATTAAGACCATAGGGCTATGTCACAGTAACCGTTTTCTCTACCGAAGTATCAAATGCCACTGTCAGGCATGGCATCCATCATGGCTGCACAGCAGCTTATGTATATATCAAGTAGTAGTGATTCTGAAGAAAAAACATCAGTTTTACCAGTGCAGGGCAACTGTATAATGTATATAAATGTAAACTCTCATTTTTTTGGTGTTACTGTTCCTTTAATATATGATTAGACCATTACAAAATATTAACCAGAACCTTGGAATTACTACAACGACTAGGGCATATGATTGAGCATAAAAGGCTGAATGGATGAAATGGACCACAACTGATGAAAGTGTAACAAACAATGACATCCAGTTTAGCGTGACCAAAGTGGCAGCTGGGCACATAGATGATCCCTAGTGTCCTGGCTGGAATTAAACCCAGGACCCCAGAGCTGCAAGTTAACCACTGAGCCACCCTATCCCATCACAAGGGTAGGGTAACGCGGGGTTCTAGGGCATTACAAAGTTATACGGAATTCATGGAACAATTCCCTTTTATTTGAACACCGTCCATATGTGGGCAAGAAAGGGACAGTCATGGATTGCCAATATCCCATTCACATACAACTGAAAAGGTCCAATATGGAAACATGTGCCAGTGATCATATAAATGAAATGTGTTTTCTACTACTATATGTTACGTGGATGAAAAAAAATCAGATTATCTGAGAGGTTCATTTATTTCTCAGAAGACACACATTCATTTTTTACTCAATTTCACTCACTATCATGCCGAATTACTGAGGAGAATAACTTAATAAAAGGATCCATGCTGTTCCTTCAAACCCAAGATGATCCCATACTTTATTCCATTAACAATATGCATGGCTCCCACCTAACTCCAAATCACACAAATCGAGCAGAAGAATTAGCACATGATTTGAATACAATGACCTTCATTATCTAGAGTCGTGCACAAAAATTGCTAAATAAGTAACCAGCTGGTGTTTTCTGTCACCTGTGCTGCCTGGAATTATTATTGTAGTCTTTGCAAATATGCTATAATACCTAACAAAAGAAAGCCCTGCATGCCTTCACTTTTTGAACAATTTATTCAAGGTCATCTATATTTCATGTCTATAGCAGAACTGCTTATTGTGATGTATTACCCTACTTTTCAACCTTATTCTATGGTGGAAAAATGTAAAAAAACATTCACTTCTTCCACCAGCAGAGTTAATACTTGATCTGACATTAGTCAGCTTATTGGCTTCTGTATGGGGCCCACCGACGGGCCTACCAGACCAATATCTGGCAGAAAATGAGTCAGATATCAATCCTGTTGGAGAAGGCATGCATCAGAGCTTTGATATGTTCCTCATCTGTGTAGTACATACAGTTTTATCTGATCAGCCCATTACATGGGTGGCCAGATCTGCTTGAAAGTGGCCATGCATGTAGAGATCCTCTTGTTTGTCGAGGTCGCCAAATGAGTGGAATTTATCCCGAAATGTGAAATCCAATCAAGGGTCCTCAATCTTTTTAAATTGACATTGGGAAGATTTTCAGCCAGATATCGATCGGAGGAAGCCAGTCAGAGGGCCCAATACACTGCTCAATAAGCAACCAACTTAGTGTGTCTGCAGCTTAAATTGGCCCATGTATGGCCAGCTTTAGGCCTAATCATCCTCTAATGGCAGATCTGGCTGTGGATGGCTGTGTTGTT
This sequence comes from Xenopus laevis, assembly GCF_017654675.1. NCBI lineage: Eukaryota > Metazoa > Chordata > Amphibia > Anura > Pipidae > Xenopus > Xenopus laevis. Next base: position 80,545,771 of record NC_054387.1, on the reverse strand, counting down.
GCAAAGACTAGGGGTCATTTATTTTGAACCCATATGCAAGTGCAAGAGCAAAAGTGTACCTTAATGCTCAATTAAAAAGCACTTACATCCAGGGTCCGTGTTTTGCACTTAGAGCTGGATTGAGAATCTGGCACTGGAGGGCACAAGGTATTTCTCTCCTTACCACCTGCCATAGAGTGCTATAGTCTGCACTTGCTGGTCCTCCCTGACTTGTGCATCTTTTAGTACAGCGACATTTCTTCATAACACAATGCAATCCGTTTATAGCAGTTGCTAGCAGGCTTGGGCGAATTTGACCCGTTTAGTTTCACCAAAAATTTGCTGCCGGCGAAATGTGCAGACGCCCATTAAAGTCTATGGGCATTAAAACCATCCCTAGTTGCTAGTTTTATACTGTACATGCCAGTAATGGTAAACCAAATCTAAGGTCTCAAAACTGACTCCCAGATTTGATTTGGATTCCATCACAAAAGGCTAAAAATGATTTGGATGGGGGATATCTAAAGTGTTATTTTGTTCTGTAGACTGAGCCACACACGTCTGCTTCTACACGTTTCCTAGAAGTCTGTTCTTTTTCTAATGAAGTTGGCTTGATATCAGAGTGACAGAAGGCGGCGCGGCAGTGAAGCCTGAAGATGAGCATATACACCTCATGAACCCCAGGATATTCATCACTACAGGCAATGTCCAAGCATAACCAGACAAGTGGCAAATAAAAGCATACAGTTTTTTTTAAACATATACATTAGAAAAGTGGGTTCTGTATTTCTAGTCTCTGAAGGAATAATAGGTTATTCTTTTTTAGAAATGAAACTAGGTACCTTGCTAAGAAGCATATTTATTAAAAGTGACCAGGTGATATTTTAGATATTTCTCTCTCTCTCTATATATTGTGAGCTTCTAGTAGCGAAAACCTAGGCCCCGGCACAGATTTCAGCACATAAATGGAGACTGACCACCTTGAAGAGTTTAAATTGCCGCTTTGCTGGCTTTTATTTGTACAAAACACAATTCTTTAGCCCACTGGCTTCACATGGGGGAATCACATAACAAACAGTCCTGCTTCACACCCTCACTGGTGTTCTCTTTACTCACGTTTGAGTTTAGCCCTCACTGGCTTTCAGCGGACCACAAATCCCAGAATCCTCTCTGAGCACACTTGAGACACTCTTGTCTCCTGGGAGACGTTTCTCTTGTCCTCTCTCTCCGGACTATTGGAGCTCTCTCCAACTCAGGGGAATCACACTTTTGTTCCCTGGTGCTCACAAGAACTCCTTTCCATGGCCCCTCGCCCTCCTCCACTCCAAGAGGTCTCTATGGGGAAGCAACACTAAAGTGCTGCTCCACACAGCCTTTAGCTTGACGCTGAAAAACCCTTACATGGAGCAAGGGTTGGAAGTAGGGATGCACCGAATCCAGGATTCGGTTCGGGATTCGGCCAGGATTCGGCCTTTTTCAGCAGGATTCAGATTCGGCCGAATCCTTCTGCCTGGCCGAACCGAATCCGAATCCTAATTTGCATATGCAAATTATGGGCGGGAAGGAAATTGTGTGAATTTTTGTCATAAAACAAGGAAGTAGAAAATGTGTTTCCCTTCTCACCCCTAATTTGCATATGCAAATTAGGGTTCGGATTCGGTTCGGTATTCGGCCGAATCTTTCGCGAGGGATTCGGGGGTTCGGCCGAATCCAAAAAAGTGGATTCGGTGCATCCCTAGTTGGAAGCCCACCCTGCTCTCCTCCATCCACTCCAGGGACCCATAATCCATCTTTTACTAAACTGGTTTACCACTTAAACAGCTTAACTAGCTGCAGCAATACACATTTCCCTGGAGTTTCTTATTTCACCAGCCTAATGCTGGTGAAATACACATGATATTGTACACTTTTGACACACATCTTACAATATATATTACACAATATATATATATACACCAGTTATTCTCAGGCCAGCACTCCCTGTTATAAAAATTCAGTTATTTTATTGTTGCATCGTATCTATGCCCGACGTTTCGGTCCCTATTGGGACCTTTTTCAAGGTCCTTGATCCTTGAAAAAGGTCCCAATAGGGACCAAAACGTCGGGCATGGATACGATGTAACAATAAAATAACTGAATTTTTATAACAGGGAGTGCTGGTCTGAGAATAATTGGTGTATACAAAATTACCGTGCACCCCTCCCTTTGTTGAAGCCATTGGTCTTGGAGTGCGGATACTCATTTGGAAGTATATATATTATATATAGTTATCAGGAACAACTCAGATCATGGAATAGCTGAGGTGCAATTATTGGAGCTTGCCAAACAGTTTAGGTCTCTCGGTTACTCAGCCGATTATTGAAGAAGAACTAGTGAATGCAAGAAAGACCACCCAAGAGGAGTTTCTGTGGATGGACAATAGAGAGACTAAAACCTGACCTGATTTTTACCACGGATTGGAGTACAACCAGCATACCCGTAAAGAAATCACTGACTAATAGATGGGAGGTTATTAACTCTGACCCTCATCTGCCTTTTTTGGATAAGAAGAGAACCTGTCTTAGCCTACAGAAGGGGACAAAATCTGAGCGACCTACTAGTAGTCAAAGATGTGCAAACAGATCCAAAAAGTGGACATACCTGGCTGAGGAAGCCACTAAAAAATGGATGTTACAAGTGTACAGACTGTCTTACATGTGGTAGAATGCTACAGGGCTCTCAGTTCACGCATGCACAAGGACAGGACATAAATTCACAATTAAGCACAGCTTAACTTGCATGACTGACCATATAGTTCACATGATTTGGTGTCCGTGCGGTCTGGATTATGTGGGAAAAGCTTCCACAACATACAGGGAAAGAATGACTAACCAAAGATGTGCTATAAGAGCGGCCCTGGCCAAGGGCAAAGCGGATCAAGCGGATCAAGCATTGGGCACATGCTTATTGATCATGTGTCATTTCCAAGGAGGGTGGCAATAGGGACCTTCTCCTGACAAGAAAATAATCAGTGTGGATCTTTAAACTTGAGACTCTAGTCCCAAAAGGGCTGAACAAGACACTGACTATGTGTCCTTTTGTTTAAACCCCAGAGACTCACTTCAGATTGACACTTAAAATAATGACCAGACTGTGGCATGACCAGTCATGATATGTTAGTCCTGAGTGAAGAGAATACCCAGCTGCAAACGTGCATGCAGTCTATTTCCCTATGACATTGTTCTTTTTATAAGTGGTTTCTTTTCATGAATGGTTTGGTGCGTTAGTGAAAAATTCTTCTCGATCGATATCGTGTACAGATATCGATTGGAAAGACCCGTCAGAAGCCTCCATACACGGGCAGATTAGCTGTCAATTTGGTCTAAACGACTGATATTGGCAACTTTATCTGCTCGTGTATGGCCACCATAAGATTGGCAGTTCAACTATGGCTCTCACACACCCTTAGTAAATTGAAGTAACGACACCTGGTGCACGAATGTACAGGATCAGCCGCCTCACAAACAGTCCAGCAGAAAGAATCCCAAGGCACACAGGATCATTTGCAAGCAAGCTGCCTTGCGTGTTTATTGTGAATTGCACTTCCCAATAAACACGCAAGGCAGCTTGCTTGCAAATTATCCTGTGTGCCTTGGGATTCTTTCTAGCTTGCCTGCAATTATCCTATGTGCCTTGGGATTCTTTCTGCTACACCATAAGATTGACCACACGGATGCCTTTGCACTATGAATTGGATTTACACTAGCTTGCAAACCTCATGTCCGCTAGCACTTGAGGAAGATGATGGATTTCTATGAAAGAACAAATGAGGGAGGAAATACTGATGTCTGCACTGTGCATTGTTTTGTTTTGCTATTTGCATTCTTCTAAGCCAACAAAACCGTAATTTACTATCTCTGGTTAGTATGTAAATAACATCAAGAAAAGTGTGAATGTGTTGCAACAATTAACATACTCACATATATATATATATATATAGATATATATATATAGATATATAGATATATAGATATATATATCTATATGCCCCAGCTGAAACTTCAGTTTGTACCTACAATAAACAACCTGGGGTTTTTTATAAGTCCTGCATGTGAGGCTTCTTAAAGACTTCTTCTATATGTATATATATATAGAATATATAAAAACACAGATGACAGTTCTTCAGATTTCAGATCATAGGCCAGAAATATGAGTTTGATGACAGAAATAGAGAAAAGACAGAAAGAAAGGGTGGATCAAAGCACAGGAAGTAACATGGTTCAGAAGCTATAGGCTTTATGATTACTGTTTATGTAAAAATTGTTATGCATCTTTGTTAGAGCCTGACTAATATGGGGTCAAATTTCAAATTCATATGAGTTTTTAAAAACTCCCCGAAACTCCCATACATTTGAAATTTGACCAATCGAAATTTATTTTTAAAAAATTAATTTTTTATAATTCAGATGAATGGAATCGACCTGAAAACTCGAATCAAATTAAATTTAAGTTTTAAAAAGTGATCCCAGGACCTCTCTAATTGACTTAAACAGCGATTGTGCAGGTTTTAGGTGGCGAATAGTCGAATTTGAGTTCTTAAAGGGCCAGAGTATGATAAATCTCAAAACTGAAATTCGAATTTTTAAAAAACTGAAATAAAATTTGAATAACTTCCTAGTCGAATTTGTCAGTTTTGACCATAAAAAAATGAAAAAATTCTAATTTAGAGTTCGTATTTTCAATTTGACCCTTGATTAATCTACCCCTTAAAGGAGAAACAAACCCCTTATTAAAAAAACCCTACCTCCCTACCCCACATAGACCCCCTTCCTCCTCACCCCCAGCAGAGCTGCTACCCTGGGCAAATGCCCCAAACTTTTTACTTACCCCTCGGTGCAGATTCAGGGATCAGAGTACATGGCAGTCATCTTCCGTGTCTTCTTCCGGCTCTCCGTCAATTTCCATCCATTTCGGCGCATTTGCAGTTGTCGCAAACCGGTAAATTGTTCCAACTGAGCATGCGCGGCTTCGCTGGTCTCATTCGCAGATTACTGAAGACCCATAAGATGGCTGCCGTGAACTCCGATCCCTCAATCTGCACTGAGGGGTAAATAAAGAGTTAGGGGCAATTGTCCGGGGTAGCAGCTAGGCTGAGGGGGAGGAGGGAGAGGTGTCTATGTGGGGTGGGGGTAGGGTTTTTTTAATAAGGGGTTTGTTTCTCCTTTAATATCTGCTGCTAATAGCTGATATACAACATCAGTGAATGAGGGACCAGTTTGCTCTTGGAGAAAGGTTATGGTGTCCTTGCAATGTAGAGATTAAAAATCATTTTAATGAACTCCAATGTTTACATTTATATGTTACTTTATTTATATGTTTTTATATAAAAATAGGAAAAGTTGTTCACTTTGGATTCCAGTAATCCTCACTTTAAAAAGGTCAAATGCATCGGGTGCAAGTGCATGAGGCATAATTTCCTGCATGGCTTTAATTACATGGGAATTCTGAGAATAGCTGCATTTTGTACAAAAAACATCATGGCTTGCATCTTAAAAAATTGCGCTTTCATATTGTAAATGGTTCTTCAAATATTCCTTTCCCTGTTGCCCCTGTTTTGATTTCTTTACATCTTATTTCAGTAGTTTTTCAATTAAACTTGTATCATTTGGTTCCAGACCCCACTTAGCTCAAAACTTGGTTATACTGCTCCATCTAGCCATAGTATCAAAAATATTTAGTGTAGAAAATATGAGTTCATCGCCAATTTCTAGGATATAAAATATTAATTTCTCCTATTTCAAAATGTTGTCTTTATTAACCCTCTGGCTGGTTCAATACCTATTCGTCCAGAGATGCTCGAGGGAGGGACAGAACCAAAATTTGGGAACTAATATATGTGTTCAGTAAGCTCATAAGGTCCTTGGAATAACAGGACTTTCTTTATATTGTTGCTGTCTCTTCTCCCAAGTCCTTATTTCTTTAGTATTCAAGTCCTAAAATATACCTAGCTTGTTGAATTAATAGCATTATCCCCTCCTACAAGGAGTATCCACAGATATGTGCCTCAGTAATACCATATAGGCCATTTTACTATCCATCTTATATCAAGAGTGACAATCTGCCCTTAGCATTCCTTTCCAACTAAACTCCCTTGGGGTCTTTATGTAGAAACCCTGCAGATAGTTGAATTTATGATGACAATACCCTAATCCTTTTTTCCTATTCCTGTTGAATTTCAAAGTTTATGATGATATGTTATTTCATGCTTATTGCAACACTGCTTCTGTAATAGTCTTATATAAATGGCAGTCATTTTGGTTTATATGCTGTTATAACATTCTGTATATGAACTTTACATTACAAATAATAATAATAATAGTAATAATAAAACCTATATGTCAAAAAATATTATTCTCTTTAAATTAGTGGCATATTGCCATGCTCAGTAGTGTTGTATTATCCCCATTCACATATCATCTTCTTCTGATCTAGGAACACTGTCATTATCCTGTGTGATTGGAAACATAAATCAATATACTGTATATCAATTGTGGAAAGAAAGATGCATCATATTCTGTATAAGCCATAACTTGTTATTTCAGAAGTGTGTGATGATTTACTTGGTGCTAAGATTGTTAATGCTTGGGAAATGAAATAGCGAGGTTCCCAATATCCTTTTGTTTGTTGTACTTTAAATAGTTCTGTTTATTGTTAAAAGAACAAGTCCAAGTATGTGAGGGAAAATGCTGGAAAGCCTTAAACAGAGCATGACCTAAAATGACTTTGCAGATAAATACAAATGGTATGTGATGAGTCTGTGTGACTAGCAGTACATCATGCCCTTGCACACAGTACTATCTAAGGCCCAGAAATCGGCTCTGCCCAGGCCAGATGTTTTCCCTACAGGTATTACTTACATATTTAATAGTGAAGGATTTTGTGTTGAATTAAAATATAGATGTTAATATCGTCAGTCTTTTTATTTGCACCTTAAACAAACATTTCATTTGCACTTCTTTGTGACATTTGCAGATCGTTTTTTCCTTGATGACAAGCTGAAGAGTTACACATCAATGACTGTCAAGCTAGACTTTGTTTGACTTGTGAATTATTGGAATGGGAAAAAAAAGGCTACAGCACAGCACAAGTTTAGTACAATTCATTTGAACAACATAAGAGGGATCATTTACAAGTGTAGTGGGAAAAGTGCAAAAAAAACTGGCACATTACAACGTCTCTGCACTTAGCATTCTGCACTTTGCAGCAGGTCTCTGTGTTCCAAAATGGAGTGTACATAACTGCACTCCCTCCAGGAATACAGAACGGCTTGCATTTCGCAGCACTGTATTCATAAGGGGCAGGCAGAGGAGCAAGTGATCATTTATCCCTCCTGCCCGCTACCCATTCCCTAAATTGCATGCTATTCAGACTTACATGTTAAGGAGTGTTGGTGGGTTCAGGCCATAATGGGTCCTGTAATTACCACCTTCACAATGGTAGTTAAGGACAGATTTGCCTTGCACCTCTGGTATGATCTACAGAGTGCAGCCAGAGCCTGGATGCAAGTGCCCTTTGAATGAGCACCTTTTTGCACTTGTTGGGGAGAGGGGTGTAAATGACCACCATGATTCCAGCACTTTTAAGTTCCAAAAGGAAGAACAGCTAGGTACAAGTTCCTTAAATTTTGGTTAAATTCAGCAGAAGGTGAGTGTTGAGGGATATTGCTTTGTGTATGGACAGTAAATTTTTCCAGCTTCATAGGGGAGGCCGCAGATCCCAAAGTAGAGTAAAATTGTGGAGGACAGGGTTGCTATGCTAAATACATCCTTGGGAATATACTCTATTACCCCAAGAGTTCTAATGCTTTGATCTATATTAACATGACTTCAGCAAAATACTCTTACGCAGAGTGCTACAGCAAATTTACCCCTTCACTAACCCTAGAACAGTGGGTACAGGCGTAGTGACAAGACCAGGACTGCAGGACCTGGCAGCTACAAAGATTTAAAATTTGTTTTTTTGCCACAGAAGATTAAAAATCTGGAAAGGCAGCCAGAATACAATCTGACATGCAGAAGCAAGGAATATGGGTGGAGAGACAAGGTGATAATGATTAGTGGCATGAGGATTTGTAGAATGAGTTAAAGCCCATAGTCTATTTCAGCAAAACTAAACTAAGCTTCCTGATGTCAATATTTTTATTAGAGCCTCACTCCTCACTCACTTTTATACTAATGCATGAGATATTTCCAATATTTTTTACATTTCTGGCAGAAATGCTACTACTTCCCCACAAAGCTTTGCCCTGTTCAGAGTAATGCTTTAGTCAATATTTACAGAATAGCTTGAGCTTTCATACCTAGTAGATAATCATCTAAGTAAACAGTCCTCTCTGACCAGAAAATCTGAGAAAAGAATCCACTGAAACTTTCATGGTTTCCCATTAGGATTAGTTCTAGTATAACTAATGAGCTGAACTGCCACTAGAACTAGCTTCTCATGTTTAGTTTTAATTTGCTTCACTTTGTTTCTTTTACAAATGAATTATTGCAAACCTGGGACTTCCGTCAAACACTAAGGGCTATTCCACACGGGGAGATAGCGACGCGTTTGCGGTCGCGGCGACAAAGCGCCGCGACAGTCGCCGCGACCGGCGCAGGCGACAGTTTTGTATGGGCGCCTATGTAAAAACGCCTGTGCTAACCACACGAGGCGATGCGCTTTTCAACAGTCGCCTGAAAATGCCTCGCCAGGCTTTTTCAGGCGACTGAATACAAACCCATACAAAACTGTCGCCTGCGCCGGTCGCGGCGACTGTCGCGGCGCTTTGTCGCCGCGACCGCAAACGCGTCGCTATCTCCCCGTGTGGACTAGCCCTAAAGGGAATACTAACTTATGTTACTGCTGTTATTTTGCAATCTCTTCACAAATCTAAAGGGTTATTAGGCTGAGGACACAGAGCAAGGGAGCTCAGACTGAAAGTGTAAATGCTGAAAAGAAAAAAAGGCATCAGAATGGGAATTGTTTGGAATCAGCAGGAAAACAAACTACACACAGAGTTCACCATTAGAGCCCAAAATCTAGATTTCCAGGACTTCGAAGCAACAGGGTGACTGACCCAGAATAACAAGAAACATTATGGTCCGCAATATTTACAGAAATGCAGTGGAACTGACCCATTTCTGAAAGAGCTAGTAAAGTGAGGTGTAGCCAATGAGCTGTTTTTAACCACAGTGCAGCCTTTTATTTCAGAATTTCATTCATTATGGCTGATTGTGGAGTCGAGCCTAGCAAAGTTGGTTGCATCCATCACAGCATTAAAATGCCATAAGTCTATGATCCTTTTGGTGCAAATGTGCTGCTGTGGGAGCACTGGAATTACCACCATGTTCAGGGTGGCAGTAGCTCCAGGCTTACCACAGAGGGTTCCATCAACAGGCATACTTGGGCATGATTCAGCAAAATAGGCTGGATGGAGGCAATGGCACTTAGCAGAACTATACAGAAGTGCAAGTAATTTTAATGAATGCAATTAACATATACAACATATGCAGCCATTTTCACCAGACTTGCAGCTACATTTGTAAATAACCCTTTATAAGCAAGGTCTGGGTCAGAGGCAGCAGGACAGGTTCAGAACGGTTCATTAGGCCGAGGTCAAGCAAGCAGAGATAAGGAAGAGTCAGGTCAGACTTAGTCTTCTTCTGGAAGAAACCTAGACAACCAGAGATATCAGTGCCCTCATGTTTGAAGGCATTTGGTGGCACTGTAAGAGCATCATCAATATGCACAGTCAGTAGGGACATGCTATAGAGTTCATGAAAGTGATGTGTGTCAATAGGAGTCACTGATGACAAGGCATGCACCTACAGCTAAATGTCTGCATGAAAAAATGTGCAGCCTCTACGAACGAGGGCAGAGGAGTTAAGGAAAATCCAGCTTTCCAGTATATGAATTGACAACACCAGCCAAGTATATGATTCAAAATGTATTTTAGAGGTGCCAGAGTAGGGCATATATGCAGAGCACAATCAGTGTGTAGTGTAGTTTGTCAGATCCTAAGCAGGCATGGGCACTGTACTGTAAATATGCTGTTCTGTAGCTAATGCTCAGCTGGTCGTGGGGGATACAGACCTCCAGGATAACACATAAGGGAATTGTGTAAAACAGAGTAATATATATCAGTGCCAGCTCCCCCAAAGCTCATGACCAAGCAAATGTTTGTATCAATTATCTGCACAAGCCTGACTGTACTTAGCAGACCAAGCATACTACTGTTGGGGCCTGCTTTCCCCCAGCCCTGATATTCAGAAGGCAGACAGGAGCTTAACAATTAAACCTTTGTAGAGTCAAAGTCTTCTCATGCTGAAGCTTTCTTCTTTATAAATGATATCTTCTCTTTCACACATTTATCAGCGTATTCTCTAGACATATCGGCATATTCTTTCCTGATATTACATGCATTTTTCAGCAATGAGGCACACTGTCAGATGGGAATTCTCTATTGAATACATATGTTTTCATTATATTCTCCTGCTCTTTCGTTTCTTTCATATGAAGAAAACTGAGTCATCGTCTTGTTTTGCCATGTTGCATATGTATTTTCATTTCAGCATTCTCAGTATTGTCTAAGGGGAAATACACACAGCTTAATTACTGGAAAAGGACATTTACTGAAGATGTGCATTGGTGCATTAATAGTGATGCATAGAAGTATCTAGTGCCTGTTCCTATAGACTTAAATAGAACTCATTTATGATCTGCAGAAAGCAAATGGACATACTGTATATATAAATGATTTTACAATATGTTGGTACCTTATAAATACAACAAATAATTACATATGTAGGAGGATAAAGTTTTTGCTCACCTTTAGTTCAGGCAGTCCCTATAAGGGTCATTCCATCCAAGAGCTGGGCCTGTCTTACAGTTTTTCATTCCAGGTTAAAGGAACAGTAACATCAAAAAAGGAAAGTGTTTTAAAGTAAGAAAATATAATGCAGTGTTTCTCTGCACTGGTAAAACTGTTGTGCTTGCTTCAGAAAGACTACTATTGTTTATATAAATAAGCTGCTGTGTAGCAATGGGGGCAGCCATTCAAAGGAGAAAAGGCTGAGGTTACACAGAAGATAAGCTCTGTAGAACACAATGTTATTATCTGTTATCCACTATTTATCCTGAGCCATATAACCTTTTTTCAGTTTCCGCCATTGCTACACAGCAGCTTGTTTATATGAACTATAGTAGTGTTTCTGAAGAAAACACATCAGTTTTACCAGTGCAGGGAAACACTACATGATATTTATATATCTTATTTTAGGAGTGAGAGATAGTTTCAGGCTATTTATATGAGCAGCGAGAGGCTCAGGAATATGTGATTCTTAAAGAAGAACTAAAGCTTAACTAAAGAAGTAGCTAGAAATGTTGTACATGATGTTTTTGGCTTCTATACCAGCCCAAGGAACCCACAGCCCTTTAGAAGGGAAAATATGTGCCTCCAAAGATGCCCCAGTAGCTCCCCATCTTCTTTTCTGCTGATTCACTGCACATGCTCTGTGGCTTACTGAGCTTAGGGACCCACTCACAATATACAGTACATATAGAATAGAAATGTCACAATATAAGGCGGGTTAGTAATTAATACGGATAATTACTACATGGCAGAACAGAAACCAGTGCAACAAGCATCACAATTTAATAATCAGACCTATAGCATCAGTTTATTTTACAGACCAACCTAATTTTCTGCTGGATAATTAGTGACGACCCCTAAGCTTCGCTTCTCAACAGCTCCTCAGAGCCCACTGAGCATGTGAGTGTCGCAGACACTTTCCAAGAGGGTGACCCCCTGTTACAAGTGGGTGAATATACTATTGTATTGTGACAGGGAAAGCCATTAATTAGCCAGAAAGCAGCACTGCTAAAATGTTGCAGTATCTCATTTACTTTGGTTGTTGGAAGAAAAATGAAAGATTTGCATTTTAATTATGGAAACTGCAGAAAGAAAATGAAACAATTGCATAAAATGTAAGTAATGATGAGGCAGAAGGCACAGATGTGTTCAAGCCCAACACAGCACTTACACTGCCTGCTAGCAGCACATTCCATAACTGCTAATGAAACAGAACCTATGCTGTATTTATTGTGTGTAAATGTAATAGAGACCTTAGATTGTAAGCTCACATGGGGCAATAACTAATATGACAATCATTGCAAAGTGCTGAAGAGTACGTTTAAACTATACACAGGTATAGGATCTAGCATCTGGATTTCCAAATCAGGGATCTGCTACAAATCATTTAAACATTAAATAAACCCAATAGAATTGTTTACCACCAATATGGATTCATTCAGCTTAGCTAGCATCCAGTACAAACTACTGATTTATTATTTCAGAAAAAAAGAAAATCATTTTTAAAAATTATCATTATTTGCTTTTATGGGAGATGGCCTTCCTGTAATTTGGAGCTTTCTGGATATCAGGTTTCCATTTAAGAGATCCCATAACTTTACTGGAAATACAAGAGGACAGTGACAGTGTTGGCCTGTTTCTCAGATGGTAAAACATATTTATGGTAGGCAGGTCACGGATAAAATAATAGAAACAGAAGTAACCTCAGCTAAACGTATCAGTAATGGGCTTAAAGGAGAACTAAACCCTAAAAACGAATATTATCCACATTTTCAGAGTTGTCTACAGGAGCTCATCTTCTTGATTTTGTGGCAGTGACACTGCACATGCTCAGTGTGTTCTGGGCAGCTGTTGAGAAGCTAAGCTTAGGGGTTGTTGCAAATCACCAACCAAATGATGCTATTCTATTGTCAATTGCATTGGATCCTGAGCTCTGAACTGGAAGTAGGTGAAGCAGCGCACACCCTTAACCCTCCCTTTGCTGGATAGTCTGGTGCGCAATGTAGGAGGATACGGCTTACTCCAATAATACAGTAGAAATAGGAAACACTAGCACTCAAGGTAAAAAAACCGCAGGGTTACCCTTTTTATTGCCTGCACAACGACTTTTTGTATGCTTGATAAAGGGGCTTACCCCAAAACGTTGCACGTTCGCACTAATAAACAGCAAGGGGTAATCCTGCAGTTTTTTGCCTTGAGTGCCAGTGTTTTCTATTTCTACTGGATCCTGAGCTGCCATGTAATGAGAATTTGAATAAATTACTTGTATAGTGATGTTATATTCTATATATACAGTACATTGTGAGTCAGTCTCTAAGATCAGTGACAGGAGTACAGAGCATGTACAGTAAATCAGCAAGGAAAGAAGATGCGGATCATGATTGGGGACACAGACCTTCAGATGCCCAAAACATAATGTGCAACATTTCTAGCCTACTTATTTGTTAAGCTTTTGTTCTGCCATTTTATTTACATTCAGCAAGCATGCTTTGCGGGATAGACTAAGTTCCTTCACTATTTAATGAGAAATGGACTTGCATGGAAGAGGGGGGTGATTTAGGGCTACTTCACAGTCATGGAATACAATGTGCCAAGTATCATCCCATATGCCATTACCTTTAGAGTTCATTTTAGTAAAGCTGTATTATGGTCCAGTGCTGCCCTAGGCACTCACTTCAATGTTCCACTGCACCCTACCCTTGCTGATCAGCGGATGTGTAGTACAGTCTGCACGTGCTCTGAAGCTCTGAAAATTTCCACCAGAGCGGGGAAAAAGTATATATATATATATATATATATATATATATATATATATATATATATATATATATATATATATATATATATATGTAGGCACCCACCTGAATACCACACAGTAAAGCTGCCACCCTAGGCCCTCTGGTGCCTCTATAGAAATACTACCCTGCCTTTTGTAATCATTAAGTTGGAAAAAGTATTCATTTAAAAAAGCTTGGTCTTGAGTCAGCTCTACCCAAGCCAAAATAAATTGATATAATTAAATGTTACCTAAAGCCAGTAATATGAAGTCACAATGATCCACTACATCTACAGCAGTGATCCCCAACCAGTGGCTCATGGGCAACATGTTGCTCACCAACCCCTTGGATATTGCTCCCGGTTGCCTCAAAGCAAGGGCTTATTTTTTAATTCCTTGCTAGGAGACAAGTTTAGGTTGTATAAAAAACAGATGTATTGGCTTCCAGTCCACATAGGGGCTTCCAATAGTCAATTGCAGCCCATATTTACCACCCAAGAGCTTTTTTCTGTGTGTGCTGCTCTCCAATTCTTTTTATAATTAAATGTTGCTCGTGGGTATAAAAAAGGTTGGAGAGCCCTGATCTAGAAGAAGAGGAAATAAATAGGTACTAAAATCATTCATGTATCTTTAGCACCACCCGGTGGTTGCAGCTTATACCTCTCTTTATATCACATTTACAAGATACTGTCTAACTCAAATGTGCAAGGTAAGGAGGGCACTTGGGTGGGATGTGGAAGTGAATTTATACCTCCTTAAACTGCAAGTTAACCCAGTGTTTATATCACTATGCATGATGCTAGCATGGCTGATAAATAGGTAGATAGATAGATAGATAGATAGATAGATAGATAGATAGATAGATAGATAGATAGATAGATAGATAGATAGATAGATAGATAGATAGATAGATAGATTAGATAGATGATAGATAGATAGATAGATAGATAGATAGATAGATAGATAGATAGATAGATAGATAGATAGATAGATAGATCAATAGATAGATAGATGATAGATAGATAGATAGATAGATAGATAGATAGATAGATAGATAGATAGATAGATAGATATCCAAATACAATTTAAATACCTTTAAATAAACATAACATTAATTTTCTTAAAATTTTCTGCAGGTCAAAAAACAGCACCAGTGATTTTTCATTTACGCTATGCTGCCATCTAGTGATATCTAACTGTTATATATGTAATACAACATTTATTTATTTTTTTGTATTTATTTTTTATAGACAGCACCATTCACAGGTTTCTTTTCTTTAAAAGGCTTTTATTGAGACATTGGCTCTGACCCAAACAATCGGCAACGTTTCAGACCGCCATTGGCCTTTTATCAAGCTACCTCAGCAGCACCTGTGCACAGTTATTTACACAAAGTATCACAGTGACCCCTAATGGTGTGTTCTCACATTAACAACAACAAACAATGTATCACATATACCACATTGTATCTAATCCAATACATAATTTTAAATATAGATACTACTTTAGTGAAAAATCCTTTTTCCATAGTGTCCATATGTTTTCTTGTAACAAAACTTAGCTGTAAGCTCCAAGCACATTATATAAAATGCAAATAAGAAGGTGCTGGCCCCTTTTTTTATTTTCTCAGGCATTGCAAACTAGCATCTCCCACTGCAGATCACCGCCTACCCCAGTGTTACCTAACTCTAGCTGGCAAAGAAGGAACCGGTGTGGAAAGTGAATACAGTTTGAATCTCTTTGGGTATATCAGGTTCCCATGGGCTTCCTTCAGTGCCAGCCAGAGCAGTACTGGTTTCTCAAAAGATAAATCATTTTTCTGTGCCTGGGATTGAGACTGCTGCAGCTGAGTGTACCAGAGTGCTCTCTTTCACTGGGGACACTGACATAATTAGTGGCACAGATGCAAAAAAAGGAGGGCTATGGGAGCACTCCACGGCTAAGTAAAAATATATAAATACAATGGAAGTGCTTCTGATCTGGCCACCCCATATGGTGGCCCCTAACTGTTTACCTCCACTCATAGTATCCAAAGGCTGGCACCTCTGTACATGATAGCATTTCTTGGGATAAGTTTCTCCAGACCTTAGAATTGGTTACAGTCTTAGAGAAAGACTAGAGAGCCCAGACCAACAGCAATCTTTAAAGGTATAAGACTGCCATTTAAAGGGAGTGTGTGGGGTGCTTCATTCCAAGCCCTTTAAGATATACATGCATAAATCATGCAACGCTCACCCTATCAATGAGTGGGTCCGGGTGCAGCTGCCTATGAGTATGTGTGTGTTCACACGAAACGCGTTAGGAGGATTGCGTTAGGAAGATGTTTTAATCACACCTCTGTGATTGAAGATTGACCAATGCACTTTCCCTGGTCCCCTATTTCATAAGTAATCTAGTATCTATGCAAGTGCATGTATTTACAAAAACATGGGGTTTTAGTTATTAAGTTATGATCAGAAAACTTGGTAAGAAACTATACCATGTCAAGGTAAACCCCATATGGTGGTCCCTAACTATTTACCCCAGTCATATTTTTCAAAGGTTGGCACCTCCCTGCATGGTAGCATTTCTTGGTATAAGTATCTCCTGACCTGGGCATTGGTTTCTGAGGGCTTAGTCCTCCCCCGCTATAAGACAGAGATTGCCAAAACCACAGAATTAGTTCCACAGGCTTGATCTTCCCTACTTGCAGCTGTTGGAACAAAGGTTTTGCACCTGGGCTTTCACACAGTCCAGACAGGACACCCTATTGGGTGATCAGATTATTTTGTTGATCTAAGAAGACCCAATTGGATAATGTCTACAACATTGTGTTCTTGTACTACTGGCTGATTTTTGGCCAAGTAGTCAGATAAGAGCATTTCCCCTTCTTTTTCTGAATTAGTCCCTTTTATCTTTGCCAGAAGGCTAGTGTCAATCATCAAGCAGACCTTTCACCATACAAAAGCATGGGCAAACAATATGCTCGTCATAGCATTCCCTGCTTCAATCCGGGTCCCCCTTTCCATAGACTTGCAAAGGTACGTTTTGGAAAAAAACTACTGATACAGAAAAAGTATGAACCACCCCAGAAACATCTACTAGAAAAGTTGCAGCTATTTTCAGATAAAAAAAACTGTCATGTTGAATATGCAATTGGTGCCACATTTGCAAATAATTAAATTTAAGTGATTATTACATGGAAACACTTTTACATTATTTTAAATGATTGTGTTACTTGCCATTTAAAGGTTCTTATACAGACCAATGATATGATTAGATAGTACCCACGTGTCACTGAAATCTTATTGTTTAGTTAATCAGAACATTAATGGTACACAGGGGCGTAACTATAGAGGAAGCAGACCCTGCGGTTGCAGGGGGGCCCAGGAGTTTAGGGGGCCCAGTGAGACCCTAATTAATTAGCAATTTTAATATATCTTGGTAAAATAGGCCAACTTATAAATATTTTGGGGCCCTAAATTGAATTTGCTATGGGGCCCAGGAACAACTAGTTACGCCACTGATGGTACAGTTTTTCATAATTTCATGTGTGGAACTGTTCCATAGCGTTCAATGGAGTGGAGAAAATAATTTATGGAGACTTTTTCAAAGGAAAGTCTTTTTTATTTTCAAATATATCTATACATAGGAAAAGTTTTTGCAATGTAAAAAAAAAATGTTTTTATTTGCCATCCAGTTGTGCGAGAGAATTAACTGTGCAAAAATAAAATCACATTTTAGTTTGATTATCCTAAACTACATTAGCAGCTCGTATCTCCCTGATTATCTTGGCCTAAATCATCTTTATTGTATTAATATCAGATTTGTAGGTTTATGGCAAGAAGTGGGGATGAATAATTCTAGCAAGCAGGACTGGAACTAGAAGTAGGCAAAAGAGGCATGTGTTTAGGGTGCAATGCTGGGGGACATGGACACGTACCTCTTCTGTCTGCCCAGGGTCGGACTGGCCCGTCCCCTGCCCTCATGGGCCCCTGCCGGACCAGACCCCCTCTCCCAATTTCCTAGCCCTACAAAAAAAAAATTGCAGTGCCACGCAGCACGGTTCGCGCATATGCGCTGCGTCACAGTAGTGGGGAATCGGAAGCCCATCTCCAATTGGGTCCATTTTAAATGATTGCCTTAAAACTTGATGGTAACTAAACTGCATGAATCCATGTTGCTGGCAACAATCTTTGTGGACTTACAGTATTTGATGTTTAAATGTTATTTAGCAAAATTACAGAACAATATCTTATCCCCAGGTCCCAAGCTTTTTGGATCATAGATACCTGTATAGAATTCCACTCCAAAAGGACCATTTAATTGCAACAAATATGGTACAGCATCTTAGAAATAAGAACAGTCTTTAGAGCACATCATAAACAATTACTAATTAAATAAACAGAAATCATATTAAATATACATCATTTGTAATGGCAATATAAACCTTCCCTTAAAAATCCCTATAAGTGCAGAATCGGTCATATTGCTGTCATGAAACCATTCAGATTTTGCTTGATGACATTAAATACTAGTAAAGGGGTTAAAGGGGACCTGTCACCCTAAGAAATAATTTCAAATTCTTTTCTATCATGTTAGTTGAGCAAAATAAACTTTACTTACACTGTATTTATTATTTACATTTTGTTTCCTTCTGTCTTGGAATTATACAGCCACAGCAAGCAGGCAGCTGCCATTTTGTGGACACAGTTATTAAGGGAAATTGTGAATCACCCTAAAATCTTGTGTATGCACCAGAATGGGGGACCTGATGTCCATGTGCAGTGCCCTACACAATTATAGAGCCTGAGGAGGGAAGGGGGAATGTAAGGAGAGCAGTGAAATGTAGGAAGTGCTGAATGGAAAGTGAAAGTAATTGACTGCCCCTCCTCTATGCCACGGGCATAGAGGCGGGGCAGGTAATATTTGATTGACAGTTTAGATATTTAAACACCTTTATAACAGGCATGGATGTTTTAATGAAAAATTTTTTGGGGTTTCATATTTAATTTTCAAAGGACTTTCATTATGCAGTTTTTTTATGTGTAGGTGACAGGTCCACTTTAATTCTATTGGTGTATATATATATGTGATATTTCTATTTATAGGCTATGAGAACACCTAGTGATTGGTCCCTACAGTGGAGAGTACTATATGTGGACCCTTCAGCTGACCCTACTAAGATCATATCACAATTCATAGGATGCCTGTGAAAGGCAGTAAGGAGGTTGTTGCCAGCCTGCTAGCGAGACAATGGTTGACAAATAAAATTATAGTCGCCATTAACCATGGGGCAAATTTAGCAGTACAATATTCCAGAGAACCAGCCACAGAGCTGCTTTAATTGATCTACAGTAAGACTGAGGGTTGTGGCACTCCAAAGTATTTGTTATAATCCCCCCCCCCTTTTTTATGGGCTGCATAGACTCCTGTGTATGAAATCATTTGGATATTATCTGGCACATAAATATGTAGTAAGTGTCTCTCTGCATGGGAAAAGTACTGATCTAGAGCAATATGAATTATGAAAGCAAATGTCTAATTGGTCACTGAGAGTAATTGCTTTGAGTGAACCCGCATGGGGTTATTACAGCTGCAGCATGGAAGACATATCTTACAGCAATACAATGCTCTAGGCCTACATCTCTAATCATACCCTTATGTCTTATTTAATAGGCTGGAATTTAGGAATATCATTACTTAAACATATGTGAATTGATAACAGTGACTTGCACATGTGTTAGAATAAGCAGCCTGCCCCAGTTAAATCCACCATAAGCATCATCTTTATTTGCTTTTTATTTCATGATCACAATAGATTTATAATGATATTGTAATGTTGCTGAGCTCAGCGTGCACATGAAACGCTCCCCCCCTTTGCATACTTCTAATCCCAGCTGCTCCACATATAAACTACCTTTTTATAGCACCAGTAAGGTCACAGAAGAATGCTTGAGTGTTTTTATGGATTCATAAGCAAATAAGAAGTTCTCCGTGGGTGTTTCGGGGTCTGTTTGTGAAGCATGTAACTGCTTGATAAAGCCCTATAAAACTTGTGCTATGCTTTCCCTTATCATTAACTTTGATTGCTGCTTTTTACTTTTTTTTTGTGCCGGTGTGTTAGAAAGTGTTTCGGGCTAGGTATTACATTGTCTGTAATACCGTGTACATTCGAGGCCTGTCTTTTTCTATTACTGATCCTTCAAACTGCAAGTGGTTTCTGATATACAAATGTGACCAATGAGAGACGAGCCAGGATGGTAAGGTTATTGGAGATAAAGATATGAGCTTCTGTCCAGTGGAAAGGGGGATATGTGGAATTAAGCAGAGAGACTTGCCAGTACAGAGACTGAGCTCAGGGTAAAACTAGGTGGGCCCCGGCCCAGACCGGCTCCCCGGTTAGGATCGCCACCTTTTAGATCTGACCCTACCGACTGGTGACGTTGAGGGTGAGGTCTGCCAGAGAGGGGCTGGGTTGTGACATTCCAGGCACAGGGTTTTGACGTTACGGGGATGGGATAATGACGTTTAGGGGGTGGAGTCATGGAGTTCCGCCAGGAAGGACTGCAGCCCTTCAATTAGGTGAGTAGGGGAGCGGGGGAGAGTGGCATATCTGAGGCACTTCAAGGGTCGAAACAATAGGGATTACAAATTTACCGGCTAATACATTGACGGTAAATTTGTAATACCGGGCAGGTGGAAACCCTATCCCCGATTGGCCCGAACTGAAACAAAAATATGTGCCTCGCAGTGCGCCCACCAATTGCACATGCACATGCTGCGCCTGCTGTGCATGCTCGCCGGCTTTTGCTCAGGTGCACGGGGGCCCCAGTGGGCCCGAAGTGCTCCAGTCCTACCCTGACTGAGCTAAATAGTATAAACCAAGCAAGGGTAAGAAATTGCCAGTTCAGCCTGCCTTTCAGTGACAATCAGCCGGCTCTGTTACCAGAACAAACAGTATATCGATTGGAGAACACTCTGGCATAAATTTGTCCATTGGTCCTGGAGGAAGATTTATCTTCCAGTGTAACTTTAAGCAAGTTCTGCTGATCGCCCGCCCCCCACCTCCTTTCTGCTGCCCTAGGTCTTGCCACAAATCTGGGCCTGACTTTATCAAAAAGTGAAGTTAGAGATCACCACAGTCCACTAGAGTGAAATTCCGACACTCTCCATTCATTTTTATGGGATTTTGAAAGGTGTATTTATCAAAGGATGAACTTTCACTTTCACATATTGATAAATACTCTTTTAAAAATCCCATAGAAATTAATTGAGAGTTTGCAGAATTTTACTCTAGAGGACTGTGGTTCACTTTTTGCTAAATATACCTGTAGGACTCATGTACAAACCCAGCTGCAGAGTGCAATTACTGAAGGACCATTTAAAGCAGTGGTTAACAAGCAACATGTTTTTGCTCTTCAACCTCTTGGATGTTGCTTTGAGTGGCCTTAATGCAAGTGCTTATTTTTGAATTCCTGGCTTGAAGGGAAGTTTTAGTTGCAAAAAAAACAAACAGAACCTCCTGTAGGCTGCCAGTCTACATAGGGACTACCAGTAGCCAATCCCAGCACATATTTTGCACCCCCAGGAACGTTTTGCATGCTTGTGTTACTCTCCAACATTTTTTACATTTGAATGAGGCTCGTCTCATAGGTAAAAATGGTTGGGGACCCCAGGGATTGTTCAATGTAAAAATAAAGCTTTTGATACATATGATATGGATTATAACTATTTGCTTTTGAATCTGACCTGCATGTTAAAGATCAAAAGCAAACTAACAGAACAGTTATGTCCCATGTACACTCTTCAAATTGCTGACTAACTAAGGGGTCTATTTATCATGCTGTGTAAAGTGGAGTGAAACATTAACGGGGATGATGCCCAGAGCAACCAATCAGATCTTTGGTTTTGTTTTCTAACTGTTGAATCTAATTGCTGATTGGTTGCTCTGGGCAACATCACTAGTAATATGTCACTGTAAGCTGTAAAGCAGGAAATTGGGTTCTGGCAATTATGTTATCCATTATATATTATGTTATGACATCCGCTCATTCCAGCCTTTATAGATTAAATTTTTGACTAACTATATTAGAAACATGTTTTATTTTGCACTCATTGCATGGGATTATCATTAAACTTGATGACTGAACAGAGCTGCACTAATAGCTGCCTTACTACAACAAAGGATAAATATTGTAAATGTACCAAAATGAATAACATTTCATTGTGTCTAGACATACAGTTACAAAATCAATATACACAATAATAAAGGGAAAGAAACAGTACAATATTAAAATTTGCAAAGCAGTTAAGAATATTTCTTCAGTATTTGTGTTCTATTGATAGCAGATTGATATAAAATAAGAGTCACCTTAATTTTAAAATTGAGGAAAATGTCTATGTGACTATGAGTGATGTCAGATTAAATTAACTAATCATTAGGGCTCACCAGATTGAGTCAGCAGTTCATTGGCCTGTGTATGGGGCCTTTGCAACAGCCTAAATAACCAATATGTATCTATTAGGCATTTTAGTAAATCCCATTGGATGAGAACCTCATTAACCCTTAAAAATTATTTCCTTTCTTCTCTGTAATAATAAAACAGTACCTTGTCATTTATCCAAATTAATATATATCCAAAGATATAATTAATCCTTATTGGAAGCAAAACCAACCTATTTGCTTTATTTAATGTTTACATGATTTTCTAGTAGATTTACGGTATGAAGATCCAAATTATGGAAAGATCCATTATCCAGAACATTCTGGATAACAGTTTCCATACCTGTATAATAATATCTTACTTCTTTTTGGGACCACCAAAAGGCCAGACCCACAGTTTCAGAACCTCTGTTCTATATGGGAGCTGTGTGTAAAGTTTAGGGAGAATGTGTTTGCATGTCTGAGATGAATACCTCTGCTAAATCAAGCTCTGTGGCAGCTCCCACTCATAAATTAAGGTTAATAAACAAAGAAACAATGTACAATTGTGATTAGAAGAATGTACTTATAAGGGATGATTTACAATTATTTTTAACCCAGTTGAGATCACATAAACATTTTAATTTTTTATATCATTTTTTATATATGTGCCCTTGTTTGATAAAATTGCTTATAAACAGTGGGAATTTACCTTCCATGCCATATAGAGCACATGTATCTATATTAGCTAGGAGCAGACTAGGTGGCAGCAGTTGTTAGTTGCTGTCCATGATACTGACACATACACCTTTATCGCAATGCAACTTTGGGCGACTTCGGTAAGGCAGCGGGAAGGCAGTTCGGGGAGATTGTCACCCCAAAGAAGAGGCGATTAGTCACCAGGCGACTAAATCTCCCCGAATCTGCCCATGTGCTAAAGCCCTTCTAACCTAAAAACCCACATTCCCAGTCTATGAGCAACCAATCAATACTAATACTAACCAATACTCCCACATACAGTACTCCTGCCACACAGTGGCGGAATTACCGGGGGAGCAGGGGGTGCGAGCGGGCCAGGGCACGCACCCCCTCAGGGCCCCCGGCAGCACCGCACGCCACTGAAATCCCCCTAGCAGTGCAGAGCGCCACTAAAATTCGGCCATACGGAGGGGGGCGGGGCCCGGCTGCGTGTCACGCACCAGGGCCCGCGCCTCTCCAGGAACGCTACTGCTGCCACAGACTAGTAACTGCCAGGATGCGTATCTCAGCATCTGCCTGTGAGATTGGGGAGACAGTCAGCCTTCAGGTTTTTCATTTGTTTCAGGTTTATTGTTATTATTAAACATTGTATGCATATATTACATGAAATAATTCAAAAAGTCCTGTAGATGCTACTGAGCACCACATGGAAAGCATCTAGCTGCACATTCCTGCCCTATGGCCACTGTGGTCCTTATATTGATTGGGCTGGAAAAAATGGGGGCATGTATTTTGCACTTTACATCCTGCAAAATACTGTCTCGGCCCTCCCCCATGAACACATCATTCATACACCTCATTCAGCTGCGCAAGTTTTGTGAATGCGGTGCAGGCACCTTAAGGAACTTTTGAGCCTCTGATGCATCCTGGAGTCAAAGTAAATTCCACCCACATGTATGATATTTGAAATCTTTATTTTTATTTTATACCTGCACATATAACAATAAATTGAGTAAATTTTCTTTTACATACATCCATACATACATACATACATACATTCCAAGAATATTACACTCGCATATGTTCGTATATAAAATGTAACTATATATACATAGAATATAATTACCTTAACCACATAATTTCTCCAATTCAGTAATGTCTCTCATCATGTTGCTTTATTTTTGTAAAACTTTTATCAAATCCTGTATCTGAAGGGCCCGCCAGCAATCTCTTCTATCTCAGAGCTCTCTATTTTTAAGGAACTGAGGGATAGGATCGCCAATTGTCGGTAAAACATGATGAAGCTCCAAATTTGGAATACCAAATGCCTGTTTAAAGCCTGCATTTAATAGACCAGGGGGAAAATCTACATTTTGTCCAATAGGCATCGGTGGGGAAGGATATGGTGCCACCTAATTCATATATCCCCAAGTCCAAAAACTTGATTTCAGTAATATATGTTTCCCTATATTAAATGGAAGGTGATTATGTTTGGTAAAGACTAATGAATGTAGCATCCCATTTACCCAATCACATGTATTATCCTCATTTTTGTTGGAATATGGTTTATTTATCTACATAGGACATTTTCTATCAGTCTAGAATTTCACTTTTACATTTCTGGAAACAGTGAAAAAAGTACTATCATATTTTTTTCAGGTTTACGTTGAAAAGAATATCCCTGTCTGTGCAAATCCAACTTTCTCTCTCAAATATATGAGACTTTTGTAGTTCTGAGCCATGTTGTGCTGCAGCTGCAATTCTTTGTACCATGGAATTCCTCAGCCATGTTCAAACGCATTCATGTGTGAAGCCACTTCCTCCCCAGTCACCTCCTCACACCACAGGTTAGAAGAATAACCTGCAAGAGATTTGTCATTTAAACTGCCTTTGTTTGGGCTGCACATTTTTCTGTCTGGAGACCTTCTAAATAGGTTTCCTAATCACTGCTGCCTGACTTACTTAGTTTGTGATACTGTTTTTAAATATCAACAATCTAGCAGGCAATAGATAAACATACAAAGACTTCTCTATTACAATGACTTTATTGTTGGCGACAATTTTTAGTCAATGCTAAATAGATAAACCCATTTATCACACTATGTTTCCTACACTGAAAAATATCTGAAAATGCACATAACCACTGAAATGTTATCCACGATGAATGAATAAGAGCACCAACTAGTGATGGGCGAATTTATTCACCAGGCGAGAATTTGCGGCGAATTACAAGATGAATTACAAGAAATGGGCGTCAAAAACAATATGCTGTGCCGTTTCGCGGATTTTGCTGGAAATTCGCACATTTTTCACCGAATCTAAACACCCAGCACTAACTCATTGCTCTTGTTGGACTACAGCCTCAGACATTTTCAATAATATAAATGGTTAAAGGGCAACTGTCCTGCAAAAACAGAATGCCCCACTGTAAGTATGGAATAATAGCGCACACACTCCAGTGGTGGGAAATAATAGTATTTTGGCAAGACAACTCCCTTTGTGAGCTCTATGTTTCCTGCCCTGGGAGGGAGCTACTGGTGCAGCCACCATATTGGAGCACATTCATGCGCAGAATGAGTTCATCATGCACATCTACTGTATTTGTCTCTTCTTGGTTTCAATAACATTTTTTCTAAGTCTTTCAGCTTTTCTTTTTCCAGGTGTTTTTATTGGGTTTTATTGGGTTGATTTTATCTGTGCAGTTTGCTCAGTGGAGAATGTCCTTACATCTTGGATTCTTACTTTGGAGCTAGGGGTACTAGAGAGTGAGTTTTAGGGAAGGTCTATGGCCCTTCAGTGCCAGAAGAAAATTCCGATAGTCAGCCACTAAGAGAGAGATGGATGTGAATAGAACAGTCATGATCCTCTTTAGAATTTGTCTTCCCCTAAAGGACAAGTTGTGAACCACCCCCAGTGCTTCCAGACACTTACCTGTTACTCAGGGCTGGGGCTCCTCTTCTTAAAAAAAATCCACACCAGCCTTTGGTACTGTTTGAGGAGCACCCCTACTGCTATCTTCTTCCCCTTCTACAGCACCCAAAATGCATTACAGGGGTTGTTCAAAGTTGAGCTAACTTTTAGTATGATGTAGATTATGAGACAATTTGCAATTGTTTTTCATTTATTTTGTGTGTTTTTTGAGTTATTTCACTTTTTATTCAGCAGCTCTTCAGTTCTCAGTTTTAGCAATCTGGTTGCTATGGTCAAAATTACCCTAGCAGCCATGCATTGATTTAAATAAGATACTGAAATATGAATATTAGAGGGCCTGACTAGAAAGAGGAGTAATAAAAAGTAGCAATAATAATACATTTGTAGCCTTACAAAGCATTTGCGTTTTAGATAAGGTCGATGACCCCCATCTAAAAGTTGGAAAGAGTCAGAAGAAGAAGGCAAATAATTCAAAAACTATAAAATAAATAAGTAATAATAAACAATGAAGACCAATTGAAAAGTTGAAAATAGAAGTAATAATAATAAATAATGAAGACAATCGAAAAGTTGCATATACTTGGTCATTCTATAACATACTCAAAGTTAACTTAAAGGTGAACCACCTCTTTAATTATTACTAATATATTGCTATATGTTGTGTAGTCCAGCTACAGTTGGATGAAACAATACCGCTAAGGAGGGTTTATATCTCTTATAATACATACATGTACATGTATTGAATCACAAAGGGCAGCACTGCAACTTTTTTCATTTCCTCCTTACAGATTCCACAGCATACGTTTAGTTTGTAAAAACATCCAGAATTTGTACAAATCTCTCTCTCACTCAGAGCTGTAAATATTACTGGGAGAAATAAATCAGCAAGATAAGATAATACATTCCTGTGTGAACAACAGTAATTCATCTCATGAGAAAAAAAATTGCCCTTTCAAATATTTACAGAAAGTATTAGAGTTCATTCTATCTCCTTTATATGAGATTATTCATGAATGTACTTGTTAGAATCACAGGAACACACTGTAGCGAGTGACTAAGCACTTAAATATCATATTTGTGTTAAATGAATCTGTCATCACATTTCTAGACTTTGCTTTATGGTTTGCTTTGCTGGCTGAAATAGACTTCAAAGGAAAGTCAGGCTGTGAAGCGAGTATTTTTGGAAAGGGTTATCACCTCCGCAGGTTTCATGCCAGAGCAGCGGAATGAGCCGCGGAATGAGCCAGGCAAACAAGTGTGCATAACGCATTGAAAGCAACCCCTGTGATGTGAGATCTTACACTGTTAGAGGCTTACAGGGCTCTAAATGTGGCCATACACCGGCCAATAAAAGCTGCCAACAGGCCAAGTCTGCAGCTAATTGGCCCCTGTGTAGAGCCCTCCGACGGGCTTCCCCGATCGATATCTGGCTGAAAGGTCTGAAAGAGCACAGGATTCTCTGACATATGAATATGCAGTCAGTGGGCAGATTTGAAGGAACCAAACTATATTTTATAGGGTAAGGTTCATCATTTCTTCCATCTTCTGGAGCGTGAAGATGCCCAAGCTAATTTTTGTCCCAATGAGTAAAGATGAGATTCAATGTTAAGGCAACCTAAGATTTATTGACAATTCTTTAAGCGGAGTGCTAGAGGGATCTCCAAATACAAAGCTGATGCTCCCGTTGCTTTGAATGGCTCTTGGCAGCTCCCAAATTCCTTTGGTGACAAATTGCCAGTGATACAATGCAAAAAAAACCCAGCTATAAATCTTGATCTGTGGGAAAAGCAAGATTTTTTTTCATCAAGATCTTTTATGCAAACTCAAAAAAAACTCAAATATGCAACAAGCCTGCAAAATACTTGAAATTATAAAATATTGATCTTGAAAACCTAAATTTTGAAATAGCTTGAACTGATAAAATATTGATCCCCCCACTCACATCTAAAGAAACTCTCCTGCTTTTAGCTGTCAATTTTTTAAAATCGTGTTTTCAAGCTTCTTGTGCTTAATACGTTTAGAAAACTTATTTTCATCCACTGATAACATGTTTTTTAGAGGCAAAAATCTTGAATTGCAGTAAATGCTTGATCTCAAATGTTAACTGATCTGTCTCATAGGAGACGTTTATAGCGAAGTGTGGGTTGACATGAATTCGTGGTGACCTGAAGGTTGATCACCAGTTGGGTAGCTTCGGGTTGAAATTTGACCAACTATTGTGGGTTAGGTTTGTGTGTTGGTCAGACCAGGGAAGTAGACTCCTCCACTGCTCCTGATGATTTCCCGTCTAGGAACCAGAAATGCACACAGAAGTAATGGGTATGGCTTGGGTGCAGGTCCTACTAAGGCAACATTTTGTGGGTTAGGGTTTTGCAGGTTAGGTTGAGATTTTCCTGGCCTTACTAGGGTTGCCACCTAGTTGCCCAGATATTTCTGGGGCTGTTAAGTTCAGTATTGCTGGTCTTGTTTTCAGTGTTTAAAAAACAAAAAAAATTCTGCAGCTGGGACCATCATCCACCCATTTCCCACCACCTGATATCATGACCCTAGCCCCCAAACTTTAGAGCAAGCTATCTTCATAGCACATCCCCACCCCACATATAACCATCCAGTTTTCCACATCGACAAACGTGGCAGCCCTAACCCTTACACAGGCATGTTTTGTGTGTCTGAGACAAGGCCCGGATTGGCAATATGGAAATTCTGATAAATGCCAGAGGGGCTACAAAAGACTAATGCTTGATAATAGGTCTATGTGGGGCTGTTCCTGAAATGCTAGGGCCTTTGAATCTCAATGCATACATGTTTGATAAACATGAGTAGTGATGAGCAAAAAAATGAGGCATAGTTTGACCGCTGGCAAAATTTTGCCTGGCGTCAAAGATTCACTGTGTGGCTCATTTTGCCTGGTGTCAAAAAAAAAAAAAAGCTGCAACAAAAAAAATGCCAATTTTTAAGAAAAAAACTCCCCTTTACTTTAATGCATTTGGACAAAAAAGTCACTTAAGAAAAAACTCCCATTTACTTTAATGCAAAACACCTGTTTACTTTAATGCATTTGGACAAAAAAGTTGCCTTAAAAAACGCGGCACGCCCAATGACTAATGCATTTGGAGCAAAACAAATTGTCGCTCAGAAAGGTTTTTTTTTACACCCTTTGACTTTTTTTTTTTTTTTTGCAGTTTCGCCAACTTTTCAGCGAAGCTAAACAGGACAAATTCGCTCATCACTGCACATGAGCTGAATTAAACCCAGGAATTCTGCTCAGCAGGGACAAAGATAAGAAATGTATCAACTAAATAGATCAATTTAGAACAGTTTACAGGGTCAGCGACCCCTCCTCCCAGAGTTGCTTTAGAAAGGTGAAAAATTAGACACTTCAATATTAGAAAAACTGTCACACATAGAAAATGAAAAGTAGTTGGAAAATAGTGTTGGAAGGTGAACAACCCTTTTAAGTGCACCTTGCTGCAATGTGATACATTGTGGTGCGTGCAAAATGATCCCTCCATTGTTCAGTGCACATCACCACCAGGTGCTTATGAATACTAGGGATGTCGCGGACTGTTCGCCGGCGAACTTGTTCGCGCGAACATCGGCTGTTCGCGCTCGCCGAATGTTCGCGAACGTCGCGCGACGTTCGCCATTTTGGGTTCGCCTTACCTGGCGCTTTTTTTTTACCTCTCACCCCAGACCAGCAGATACATGGCAGCCAATCAGGAAGCTCTCCCTCCTGGACCACCCCCACACCCCCTGGACCACTCCCCTTCCATATATAAACTGAAGCCCTGCAGCGTTTTTTCATTCTGCCTGTGTGTGCTTGCAAGAGCTAGTGTAGGGAGAGAGCTGCTAGTGATTTCACTGATTTGAGGGACAGTTGATAGTAAGTTTGCTGGCTAGTAATCTACTTGATACTGCTCTGTATTGGAGGGACAGAAGTCTGCAGGGATTTGAGGGACATTTTAGGGTAGCTTTGCTGGCTAGTAATCTACCTTCTACTGCAGTGCTCTGTATGTAGCTGCCTGCTGTGGGCACTGATCTCTTCTGATCTCATCTGCTGACTGCTGTAATAACCCAATAGTCCTTGTAAGGACTGCTTTTATTTTCTTTTTTGTTGTTTTACTTTGCTACTTTAACAGCCAAGTGCTATTAGTCTAGCTGTGTTGGGGAGTGGGACTGGTGTGCTACTGTGCTGCTCCTAGTAGTTCAGCAGCACCAACCCAAGAATATTTTTTTTTTTTAATATACATATAATTTTTTTTTTATTTTACTTATCTTACTGTTCTTTAAGGTGTCCAGTGCTGTTTGCTGTTCTTCATAGTAGTGCACCAATAGTAGTGCACTTGCAGGCATTATTTGCCCAGTGGCCATCTAGCTGTGTGAGCTTGTTCACATTCTGTCTAAATATCAATAATAATACCGTCTCCAGAAACACCACCTGAGTGACGTTTTTCAAGCAGCAATAATATATTCCGTATCCACCACTGCTGTAGTGTATACGTTGACCTTGTAGGCATTATTTGTCCAGTGTGTTCTTCTTTTTCAAACCACTGCCACTTAGCTGTGTGAGCTTGTTCACATTCTGTCTAAATATCAATAATAATACCGTCTCCAGAAACACCACCTGAGTGACGTTTTTCAAGCAGCAATAATATATTCCGTATCCACCACTGCTGTAGTGTATACGTTGACCTTGTAGGCATTATTTGCCCAGTGTGTTCTTCTTTTTCAAACCACTGCCACTTAGCTGTGTGAGCTTGTTCACATTCTGTCTAAATATCAATAATAATACCGTCTCCAGAAACACCACCTGAGTGACGTTTTTCAAGCAGCAATAATATATTCCGTATCCACCACTGCTGTAGTGTATACGTTGACCTTGTAGGCATTATTTGCCCAGTGTGTTCTTCTTTTTCAAACCACTGCCACTTAGCTGTGTGAGCTTGTTTACATTCTGTCTAAATATCAATAATAATACCGTCTCCAGAAACACCACCTGAGTGACGTTTTTCAAGCAGCAATAATATATTCCGTATCCACCACTGCTGTAGTGTATACGTTGACCTTGTAGGCATTATTTGCCCAGTGTGTTCTTCATTTTCAAACCACTGCCACTTAGCTGTGTGAGCTTGTTCACATTCTGTCTAAATATCAATAATAATACCGTCTCCAGAAACACCACCTGAGTTGTTGTTGTTTTTGTTTTAAAAATAAGGCAGGCCGCCACGCAGAGGCACTAGGGGCCGTGCTGCTATGCTATCCTGTGGCCCTAGGAAATTGCCCAGTTTTAAAAAGGCAATGACCCTGAACTCCCAAAATGCTGAAGAGGTAGTTGACTGGCTTACACAGCACACCCCATCCTCTACCGTTTCTAACTTTACCACAACATCCTCATCCTCCACTGCTATGGGCACCCCACGTAACACTTCCTCCACCACCGGCGCCCCTTC
Organism: Xenopus laevis; assembly: GCF_017654675.1. Lineage (NCBI taxonomy): Eukaryota > Metazoa > Chordata > Amphibia > Anura > Pipidae > Xenopus > Xenopus laevis. Next base: position 80,514,641 of record NC_054387.1, on the reverse strand, counting down.
TTCACTGGAGTCAGAGGAGTTATTTTCACATGAGTTTCTTGAACTGAGTGATGCGCAACCATTATTGGCAGAAGAAGATGAAGGAGATGAGGACGTTACACCAGATTTAATTCTGGCAGAGAACACAACAGAGATGGACATAATGAGTGATGACGAGGAGGTCCCCGCTGCTGCTTCCTTCTGTGAGCTGTTAGAAGAAATTGATGCATCTGAGGAGAATGATGATGAGGAGATTGATGTTTTGTGGGTGCCCAGTAGAAGAGAGCAAGAGGAGGATAGTTCAGATGGAGAGACGGAGAGTCAGAGAGGCAGGAGGAGAATAAGACTTAGAAGAAGCAGGGAGGACAGCTCGCAGGGAACAGTAGGGCAACAACATGTATCGGCACCTGTGGTCAGCCGGCCAACGCACCCGCCATTGCCGCCAACGCCGCCGACTTCTACTTTTACCGCCAGATTGCCAGCCTCAAAAAGGTCAGCAGTGTGGGATTTTTTTAATGTGTGTGCCTCTGACAAAAGCGTTGTAATTTGCAATGAGTGCAGTCAGAAACTGAGTCTTGGGAAGCCCAACAGCCACATAGGTACAACTTCTATGCGAAGGCACATGAACGGCAAGCACAAAGCACTTTGGGAGCAACACCTCAAAGGCAACAGGCAAACTAAAAGCCACCCTCCTTCTGGTCCAGCATCTTACTGCTCTACCTCTGCTGTCCTTGACCCGTCTGAACCACCCTCCACTCCGCCTTCCACCTTGACCACCAGTTCCCATTCCCAGTCATCTGCCCCCAGCCAAGTTTCTGTGAGGGCCATGTTTGAGCGTAAGAAGCCAATGTCTGTGAGTCACCCCCTTGCCCGGCGTCTGACAGCTGGCTTGTCCGCACTCTTAGCCCGCCAGCTTTTACCATACCAGCTGGTGGACTCTGAGGCCTTCCGCAAATTTGTAGCAATTGGGACACCGCAGTGGAAGGTACCCAGCCGCAATTTTTTTTCAAAAAAGGGAATACCACACCTGTACCACCATGTGCAGAGCCAAGTCACCGCATCTCTGTCACTTAGTGTTGGGCCAAAGGTCCATATGACTACTGACGCATGGTCCTCCAAGCATGGTCAGGGCAGGTATGTCACCTACACTGCCCACTGGGTGAACTTGGTCATGGCTGGGAAGCAGGAAATGTGTGGCTCAACAACGACAGTGGAGTTGGTGTCACCGCCACGGATTGCACGCGGTTCTGCCACCACCTCTACTCCTCCTTCGCTCTCTACCTCGTCTTCTTCCTCTTCTTCGTCCTCTGCTGCTGGGTCCTCCTCCTCCACACCTGTGCACCCCCAGCTCCCCCTAGGCTATTCGACGTGCCAGGTACGCCGTTGTCATGCTGTCTTGGGGATGACGTGCCTGGAAAGCAAAAACCATACCGGATCTGTACTCCTGTCATCTCTGCAGTCACAGGCCGATCGGTGGCTGACCCCACACCAACTGAAGATCGGAAAAGTGGTGTGTGACAATGGAAGCAATCTGTTGGCAGCACTGAGACTGGGCAATTTAACACATGTGCCCTGCATGGCACATGTTCTGAATTTAATAGTACAACGTTTTGTCTCAAAGTACCCAGGATTCCAGGACGTTCTCAGGCAGTCCAGGAAGGTGTCGGCCCATTTCAGACGTTCCTATACAGCCATGGCACGCCTTGCTGACATTCAGCAGCGGTACACATGCCAGTCAGGCGTTTGATTTGCGACAGCCAGACTCGCTGGAATTCAACGCTCCTCATGTTGGAACGTCTGCTGCAACAACAAAGAGCCGTCAACGAATACCTGTTTGAACTGGGTGGTAGGACTGGATCTGCAGAGCTGGGGATTTTTTTCCCCCGTTACTGGGTGCTTATGCGCGATGCCTGCAGGCTCATGCGCCCTTTTGAAGAGGTTACAAATATGGTCAGTCGCACCGAAGGCACCATCAGCGACCTAATACCCTTTGCTTTCTTCCTGGAGCGTGCCGTGCGACGAGTGACAGATGAGGCTGTAGACCAGCGTGACGAGGAGCAGGAAGCGCACGATTTCTGGTCGGAATCACCAGAACGAACCCAGGCACCTGCTGCAACGCAGGGAGAGGTGTCAGAAGTGGAGTCAGAGGAGGAAGGTGGCTTTGTGGAGGAGGAGGACCAACAGGAGCAGGCTTCCCAGGGGGCTAGTGGTGACCTTTTGGGGACCCCTGGTCTTGTACGTGGCTGGGGGGAGGAGACCGTGGATGATGCAGTCCTTGATAACGAGGAAGCGGAGATGGATACCTCTGCATCCAACCTTGTGAGAATGGGGTCTTTCATGCTGTCATGCCTGTTGAAGGACCCCCGTATCAAGAGGCTTAAGGAGAAGGACCTGTACTGGGTCGCGACTCTACTAGACCCTCGGTACAAGCATAAAGTGGCAGAAATGTTACCAACATACCACAAGTCTGAAAGGATGCTGCATTTACAAACCAGCCTGCAAAACATGTTGTACAATGCTTTTAAGGGTGATGTCACTTCAGGAACTCATCAACATTCCAGGGGCAGAGGTGCCAGTAATCCTGCCACGAGCGCACCTGCAAGGACAAAGCACTTTGGCCACTCTGTAACGTCAGACATGCAAATGTTTTTCAGTCCAAGGCAGCGGCAGAACCCTTCGGGATCCACCCTCAAAGAACGCCTCGACCGGCAGGTAGCGGACTACCTGGCATTAACTGCAGATATCGACACTCTGAGGAGCGATGAACCCCTGGACTACTGGGTGCGCAGGCTTGATCTGTGGCCAGAGCTGTCACAATTTGCCATGAACCTCTTGTCTTGCCCCGCCTCAAGTGTCCTCTCAGAAAGGACCTTCAGTGCAGCAGGAGGGATTGTAACTGAGAAGAGAACTCGCCTAGGTCACAAAAGTGTGGATTACCTGACCTTTATTAAAATGAATGAGGGGTGGATCTCGGAGGGTTACTGCACGCCGGAAGACTTGTTCTGAGTTTCTGATTCTGACTCCCCATGCAGCTGTCCTTCTCTGCACGCCTCATGACTCCACATACAGCTGTCCTTTAGCGTCCTCCTCCCTCCACCACCGTTACAAACTAGGGTGCAAACCCTACTGGTTTAATTTGAATCCAGGTAAATCCTGAGTTTTTCTGGCCTCTGTGCTTCAGTGGCTGCGACCAAAAAAAACAGAATATTTTCAGCATTTATATGGCATATTTTTTCTGGCCTCTGTGCTTCAGTGGCTGTGACAAAAAAAATGAATATTTTCAGCATTTATATGGCATATTTTTTCTGGCCTCTGTGCTGCAGTGGCTGCGACAAAAAAAAATTAATATTGTTTGCATTTATATGGCATATTTTTTCTGGCCTCTGTGCTTCAGTGGCTGCGACAAAAATAAATGAATATTTTCAGCATTTATATGGCATATTTTTTCTGGCCTCTGTGCTTCAGTGGCTGTGACAAAAAAATGAATATTTTCAGCATTTATATGGCATATTTTTTCTGGCCTCTGTGCTTCAGTGGCTGCGACCAAAAAAAACAGAATATTTTCAGCATTTATATGGCATATTTTTCCTGGCCTCTGTGCTTCAGTGGCTGCGACCAAAAAAATTTAATATTTTCAGCATTTATATGGCATATTTTTTCTGGCCTCTGTGCTTCAGTGGCTGCGACAAAAATAAATGAATATTTTCAGCATTTATATGGCATATTTTTTCTGGCCTCTGTGCTTCAGTGGCTGTGACAAAAAAATGAATATTTTCAGCATTTATATGGCATATTTTTTCTGGCCTCTGTGCTTCAGTGGCTGCGACCAAAAAAAACAGAATATTTTCAGCATTTATATGGCATATTTTTCCTGGCCTCTGTGCTTCAGTGGCTGCGACCAAAAAAATTTAATATTTTCAGCATTTATATGGCATATTTTTTCTGGCCTCTGTGCTTCAGTGGCTGCGACAAAAATAAATGAATATTTTCAGCATTTATATGGCATATTTTTTCTGGCCTCTGTGCTTCAGTGGCTGCGACCAAAAAAAACAGAATATTTTCAGCATTTATATGGCATATTTTTTCTGGCCTCTGTGCTTCAGTGGCTGTGACAAAAAATGAATATTTTCAGCATTTATATGGCATATTTTTTCTGGCCTCTGTGCTTCAGTGGCTGTGACAAAAAAATGAATATTTTCAGCATTTATATGGCATATTGTTTCGGCCTCTGTGCTTCAGTGGCTGCGACCAAAAAAATTGAATATTTTCAGCATTTATATGGCATATTTTTTCTGGCCTCTGTGCTTCAGTGTCTGCGACAAAAAAAATTTATATTGTTAGCATTTATATGGCATATTTTTCCTGGCCTCTGTGCTGCAGTGGCTGCGACAAAAAAAAAATTTATATTGTTTGCATTTATATGGCATATTTTTTCTGGCCTCTGTGCTGCAGTGGCTGCGACAAAAAAAAATTAATATTGTTTGCATTTATATGGCATATTTTTTCTGGCCTCTGTGCTGCAGTGGCTGCCACAAAAAAAATTAATATTTTCAGCATTTATATGGCATATTGTTTCTGGACTTCTGGTTCAGTGGCTGCGACAAAAAAAACATAATTTTTCAGGAAAGTACACATGCCTAATTTTTCAGGGTTCTGCAACAGTGGCAAAATCGCATCTTTTATGGTCACCGCAGGTGATCAATAAAGTAGACCAAAACTGGGCCCACACTGCAGAATCAGGGTTTTTTGGTTCACTTCACTGTACATTGAATTACCTCTGCCTGACCGTGCACGTGCGCACAAGCACGGTGACTGCTAAACACACCACTACAGAAATATTGCCACCAACAGGACGAACATCCTGGAGGTGACAAGCAACTAGTAATTAAAAACTATTATTTGCTCACTTGACGGTATCATTCATTAAAGCTCTTTGCGTCTTTTAGCGTTGCAGTAAGCACCGCGTTTCGTCTTTGCGTGTGAACAGGCTGTAACTTTTACACGACTTGATTGGCATGTAGACGCCGGACGTTTTAAAGCATTTTATTACACAGGTTTAGAAATGTAGTGTGATTTCTGCCCTTTACAGCACAAAACGCAGCGCTGTGTCAACAATGGATTTTTCAGATACATTTTTGCCCTTGATCCCCCTCTGGCATGCCACTGTCCAGGTCGTTGCACCCTTTAAACAACTTTAAAATCATTTTTCTGGCCAGAAATGTCTTTTCTAGCTTTTAAAATTCGCCTTCCCATTGAAGTCTATGGGGTTCGCGACGTTCGCGAACCGTTCGCATTTTTGACGCAAGTTCGCGAATATGTTCGCGAACTTTTTTTCCGACGTTCGCTACATCCCTAATGAATACCCCAGCGCTCATTGTTTCAGGCAAGATCTAATACATTCAGCACAGAAGTACAAGGAAAGATTAGCATCTAATTCCAGGCACCTTTTATTGAATGTCTAGTCCAATAACAGCTAATTTACATTGTACATGCGATTTGATTTTGTGCGGCATTGGATACATAGATCACAGTCATTGCACAGCTTCTGAGCAGGAGGAAAATGACAAAAATGCAAGCAATGTATAACTGATCCGTATGATAATGATGTTATTATATCACATGTCAGCCAAGGAAGCTTTCATATCTTCTGTGAATGGCATGCTCTGATAGTGCTACTAATTTGTACATCAGGGAGCATCCATGTGATGTATTTATATAGAAGGACTCATTTTATGTGCCCGTAAATGTTCTACATGTGGGCATTTTTAAAGGAGACATACAGTATAGGATAAAGTAAACCTCCCTAATTTTGTAGGCAATAATGTATAATATATGGTGCTGGTTTTACTTTTGGGAGAAAATTAATATTGTCTTTAAAAATGAACCCTTTACCTGAGCTCCCTATAGATGTTGGTGGGCATGTCCTAACAGTCCCTGCCAGAAGCACAGTAGGAGGGGGACAGCCAATCACAGCCCTCTAGTCACACAAGCAAAGACAGGCTTCAACTCCCAATCAGGTCAGCCTAGCTGCTGATTGGTTCCTGTCCTACAGTGCAGTCTGCTGAGTGCCACCGGCTCCCCTGCACAGCCTGGGAAAGGAGGCAGCAGCAAGTGGAACAGACAGGTGGGGTTAGTCTGGTTTCTACAAACATTTTCAGAAACGTAACCAGAAATGCAACTTTTTAAAGCACATTCCTGCTAAAGCTAAAAGAGTTGAATGCACTGGTACATTTTTGTTCTTTACATAATAAAGCAATGCTGAAGAATAAGATTTTGGTCCTCCTGATCAGCTGCCCAGGTAATAATAAGCACCCTGTACTTCTGTAATTTATGTAATTTTAAAGCAGATTAGAGTAACCAATGTTACCACCTCTAGCTGTTGGAAAGATAGAGGGAATTGTAGTTCAACAACTTCTGAGGAAGGCTGAGGAAGAAGGTTATTCTTCCCTTGGTCTATTACCACAAGGTTATGGTGTATTCCAGCTAAAGGCCCTAAGCGGGATATGAGCAAATTTTGCAACACTCCATAAACATGTAGCAACCAATAAGACTGCAAAAGACCAGTTACAAGTAACTGCTGATTGGTTGCTGTGGGTTAGAGGACTGGGACTGCATAACCTAAATCATATGTTTTCAAGCGGAGAGAAGAATGTCCCCATTCAGCCAGTTTCAGAAAGAGGTGTGCAATGCAATTCAGTTTTCATATCTAATTTAATGTATATATAATAGCAATATATTTTCAGTTTAGCAAATGTGTATTTGCTTTATTCATGTCTTATATATTGAAGCATCCAAAGCTACCCTTAGTTCTAATGCCAGTCAGGGTATGAGTCGACTCTATAATCAAAAGCCTCCGGTATAGGGAGACCTGTGTTGCAAAACTGTCATTTCAGCTGCACCCCCACATGTCAGCCACATGATTCTTACAATAAGGCAAAAATGACCCTCCACTGCCCAGCAAAGGTAACTGACAGCAGTGAGAGGAAAAGCAGGAACCTTCTGATTTGTGCTTAAGATAAAGAGGTTTCATCTTGGAATTTACAATCTTTGACCATTGCAGGAGGTTTCTTCATGTTCTGCTTAGGTGCCAAAATATTGCAATAAGCATCAGTTTTACAGAATTCAATTTTAAAGTACTACTTTAATATTCCAACGTGATTTTATTGTGTAAAAAAAAAAACCCCATTAAAACTGCAATAAAGTATAAGTGCTCTCCTTGGAATAGGCAAGCATACTTTCCTTTTAGTGTTATAACCATGCATTCAGTACTGAGGTCTGAGTTTTTTCTTCCTAATATATTTTTATTACTGAAATGCCATAGCAGGGCACAAACAAGGGGAAATAACTTTAGAAATATTTTGGATTCTTTCCCTGTTGCCCCATAGATTTTTTCCACGAATCAGAAAAAAAAATTTGTGGTTTTCTAATTTTTTAATAAAGCTCTAAAAATTCGAGATTTATTAAGTGTAAAAAGCACTAATACAAAACTTCACCAGGTTAAAGTTGTCAAGGTCCTATAGAATCAGTGGGAGCTGCGCTGAGCCTGTTGGACCGTTTTAAATTAATTTGGACTTTTAAAGGATTTTGGATTTTTATGCGCTAGGAATTGTCCAAAATATTTTTAGAGGTTTATGAGGTATTCATATTTTTTAGTGCATTATTTCAGTTCCTACTTTTTTATTTGGATGTTTTAATAGATCTCATGACATTCGTAGTCTTAGAGTTTGTGAGTTTAGTCGTAGTTTCAAAAACCTCTAAAATTTGACCTTTGATAAATAGGCCTCCACATTTCCATAAGGGTCATAGACTGTCCATAAAAGTAATTCCGAGGGTGGGTACCTAACTGAATCCTGGATTTGATGCATCCCTATTGCTTACAGTACAGGTAAATGCATGTAATTAACATAAGGATGCTTTAATTTGCCTTTAGTTGTATATATATGTCTTGTAAAAACTAACAGTTATAGAAGATTGCCTGGATGGAGTCTTATTTATCTACATTTTTGTATTTATTTAATGTATAAAATATTATAGCGGTATGGGAGCTGCCATGGTGCAATGTTAGCTATAGAGTCTTATGAAGTGGTGCTACAGCAGATTATCATGACTGAGTGCTTGCTCTATTGTACATGTATAATTAGTCAGTATAATGTCCTTATAAAGGAGCTGGAAGCTACAATTTTCCCCTTTGAGAATGCAGTAAATTATATTTAAGAGTCAGCCATTTGCCTTTCCAAAATGCATCACTTAAATGAGTTAACATTATGACTCAATTACTAGTCAAGTGGTTCTTGTGGGATGCAGCAAATGGCTTTAACAGCGCTGGGCTGGGATTTAAAGAGAAAAATATCTATAATATAAAGAGCCAAGTAAGTGTCCTGGTGCTGTGTGTTTAACAGAACAACTGGTACATCCAGCAGAGAGAAGGTGTATTGTGAATCTGTGTTCGTAACTACGAACAAAACAGGGGCAAGACACCTTTCCACACACTGCAGTCCCCAATGTTTGCACAGGACTGAGGCAGCAAGCAATGGGATTGTGTCTGGTATTTAGGGAGGAGACCTTTTAGTTGCATATAAACTGCTGTGTTCTGCAGCACTTCCCAGGAAGTGGAGGAACTGCGCTGTAAAACCCAGTTCCCAGTACTTTTCATATGCAAAAGGGACTCAGGGCCCCTGGATTGCCAAGGGTAAATTGCTATTTAAAGAGACAGTAACCAAATTAGTGTTTTCCAGCATCACAGAATGACAAAACTGAGGACCACATAACCCAAAGGGATAAGGCATAAGGCAGACGGCCAATAGCCCCCCCCCCAATCATTTCAACTGACATATAATACCGTTATTGCCAGGTAGTGTGTCTTTTGTGATTAAAAGAGAAGTAAAACCTATAAATGAATATGGCTAAAATGCCATATTTTGTATACTGAACTTATTGCACCAGCAATGATCCAACTATCCAAGTTTGTAACAAGGGGTTACCACCTGGGAAAGTGACATAGTAACATAGTAAGTTAGGTTGAAAAAAGACTCACGTTCAACCTTTAAACTCTATTTTAACCTGCCTAACTGCTAGTTGATCCAGAGGAAGGCAAAAAACCCATCTGAAGCCTCTCCAATTTGCCTCAGAGGGAGAAAAAATTCCTTCCTGACTCCAAAAGGTCTAGTCCCTGGATTAACTTGGACTATGAGCTATCTCCCATAACCCTGTATTCCCTCACTTGCTAAACACCATCCAACCCCTTCTTAAAGCTATCTAATGTATCAGCCTGTACGGCTGATTCAGGGAGAGAATTCCACATCTTCACAGTGCTCACTGTAAAAAACCCTTCTGAATATTTAGCCGGAACCTCTTTTCTTACCTACTGGTAAATAAAGCATTAGAGAGATTATTATATGTCTACAACACTCACGCTCAGTGTGCTTTGAGGAGCTGTTGAGAAACTAAGCTTAAGTGTTGTTGCAAATTATCAAGCAGAAAATGAGGGTTTGTATATCATATAAGCTGATGCTACAGGGCTGATTAATACATTCTTATGCTAATTGAACTGTTTTTTGTGCTGCCATGTAATAATTAAGTTCAATAAGTGACAGCAGCACAGAGCATGTGCAGTGAATCAGCACAGAAGAAGATGGGGAGCTACTGGAGCATATTTGGAGACTCTGATCTTTACTGCCAAAGGGCTGTGGTTGCCTTGGGCTGGTACAGAAGCCCAAAACATGATGTACAACATTTCTAGCTACTTCTTTAGTTAGGCTTTAGTTCTCCTTAAGGGAAAGTAAGATGATAGTGAACATACTCATGGCTTGGGTCAGAAAGCTATGCAAAATATTGCTTTTCTCTACTTAGGGGCCTAATTACTGACATTCCAATTTCCTATTTTTCCACAAATCATATTTTTTCTCTAAAAATACACATTTTTTAAAAAAAATTCTCTAAGACTAAATATTCTAGATTTATGAAGTGTGAAAACCACAAAAAACTCTTGATACAAAACTTCAAGTAAAAGCAGTCGAGGTCCTATAGAAGTCAGAGGGAGCTGCGCTGATCTTTTTGAAGCCATTTAGACTTTGAGGTTTTCAGATTTTTTTCATGCTAGTAATTATCTGAAAAACTAGACGTTTTATGCACTTTTTTCTGTTCATTTTTAATAAATGCGTTCTTACTTTGTATGAAAGATGCACAGGTATTTCGTATGATTCTTATATATAAACAATTGAAGATTCACTCCTCTGCAAACAGCGATACGATGTGCTCACTTGAGCCCACAGCACGAGCCAATCAGCGGTGAGAACACAGGGCACCTACAAAATCTAATGAACAGCATAAAGAAGTAATGCATATATATTGGAAAACACCTCCTTTGAAAGGATTTTATTATATAACTGGACATGTTGGGGAAACTATTATATCCAACAGTGGAACTACTTATTGGAGTGAATTTTAATTTACCTTTTTCACTCATTTCCTTGCAGCCATGTATCTGCTGGCTAGAGTTCTATGGCATAGTTTCTACTTGTGTTTGTATTTTATTTGACCACCATTCATGTATGGCCACTCATCTGACTGACAGTTACCCATGATGGAATGTTAGACTGATATTTTTCACTCTTCCTGCATTAAATGTTTTATTGCTATTTTTAGAACAGGGCGGCTGTCGCAAAGCAGCCGACTGTACTTTAATTTCACATTCACTTAACAAGGACGATTCTAAAAAAAGATCTCCCAAAACATGGCTTGTAAATTTAGCTTCAACTTTACATAACCTTTCTCACTGATATGACTACAAATACACAGGCATTGGGATGCATCTGTACTCAAGTTCAAAGCATGGGGATTTCCTAGATGCAACAGAACCAGGGTCCGGTTCACAGAAGGAAACAGATGGTGACTGGATAATAGTCCTAATGAAACAAATACCTGTGTCTGACACAGATTCATTTTAGAACATATTTGAGTGTCAGGTACTATATGTACCTTGCTATAATCTGGCCGCCATTCTGAAAAGGCAGAATGCACTGTGTGCACTGAATATTCGCTCTGCACATATGAATTTATACAAAGAATAAGCTCAGAATACTGCTGGTCTCTGCTAAAGCGTTCACTATACATTGTTAATGCAAATCACTTTCTATTTATGACTACTATGAATTGCTGATTCTATTGTGGGATAAGGAGAATGCTGTAAGCACATGATTATAGTGATGTGCAAAACTGACCCGTTTTGCAGAAAATTAGTGAAACTGGGAAAATTCGTATTCGTTGACAGGCAAGAAATTTTTTTTGAAGCGCAAAATTTTTTTTCACCTATTAGAGTTCATGGGCGTCATTTTCACAGCAAAACTTGGCACTAGAGATGAATACAAAATATGTTTTAAATGGTTCTGGGGTTCTCGCTGGAGCTTTTCCTGGGTACAGTTGAAACATACACAGTCATTTAATAGTTTTATAAACCAGCAGCAGCCTTGGAAAAAACCAAAACATACCTGGAAGGGACAAGTTCATCTTCACATTAGCCACAACGAATGTAAATTAGAACTCAAGACAATACGCCGTATACAGCGATGGCTACTTTAATATAAGGAAGGAAATGGAGTCAAGAATATGAAATATACTTTATTGTCATGTTAATAGATGTATACAATGCTAATATATTCCATGGTCATCTTTTATATTTTGGTCCCATTTCCCAGTGGAGTTTGCAATGCAATTTTTGAACTAAAGGAACACACACACAGGGATTATTTCAGATGTCACTTAAACCTACCAGATATTTTTTGGGCTGTGTTAGAAAACTACTGCACCCTAAGGAATCCGATAGAAGTTCAGTGAGAACATAGAAATGCATTTCTCTGGTTGCAACATTTTGTCTCTGCAACTCTTTCCCAGGCACATAGCACTCACAGGCCATCCATTGCAAAACATAATGTAAGTGCCCATGTTTGTGTGACACAGCCATTTAGGCATCAGAGAGCCTGTGCCCAGGGAAGCAGTGGGAATAAAGCTGGCCATAGATGTAAAAGATCTTTTCATTATCGTGAGACCAAGGTTATCTCGAAACCATCATTTAATTGTACAATTTGTCCATCAACTAAAAAGACCATTTCAGGCGATATTGCCAGGAAAACTGAAGGTAGCTGCCTGCTTGGCCCTGCAAATATAGATAGTTTGCACTGGGACAAATACATTTTTTTTAACCTGGCAGATGTCGGTCGAAAAATTGTAATATGTATGATTGTTTGATTCCCACTAACTTCACGATAATTTGACGGATTTCGCTAAAATCGCTCGTCCACAGAAGAAAAATCTTTGCGTCTATGGGGACCTTAACTTTGTAAGACTCCAATGAGCTGAGGAGGGTGATACTTCTCTCCAAAAAGATTGTTACATTCACATACTGTATTTGGCATGCCCCAACTGGGAATTACATTTTCTTTTAAACTTGAATTTTGGGTTTATATCCCCTTTAAATATCTACATACAATAAGATATCTTCACTAATCTGCCCATTTTATTGGAATTCCTGTTCCAGTTTGCGTCTTCTCTCTGATGTTGACCCCAAATAAATTTGACCCTGCCCTCCTGAGGCCCCTATGGCTGATCCATCTATGTGGCCCACCACATGCACAGTATAAAGATTTGCCTGCCATGCATGAGAAGTCTATAAGCACTAACAGATCAGCCTGGCTCTTAAATGCAGATTAGCTAAATAGATTTTCAGCAAACAGTCATATGTGTTCCATATTTGTCTAAAACGGAGTCAATGATCAAACACTTTTTGTTGGCACTACTTTACCATAGAAACAGTAGTTGTTGGTGGGACATTGCCATTTAATGCCACTTGAACTTAAGGCCTGGCTGTGAAAAAGCACAGGTGTTAGATCATGACCAAGTTGTAGGGTATAACCTCTTTTCTACATTAGTTGAATGAATAGGGCTTGTGATGAACATACCTTTTCAAAACCGAAAATGCACAGGAACATAAATATATATATATTTTAGTTTGGTCAGCTGTTTTAAAGTTATTTGTAAACATGTTTCCCATTAAAAGCAGTAACTGTCTACCCCCTTCTGTTCTCTTCCCTGCTGGCTCTGCCTCTTGAAACAATGGGAACAGAAGTCAGCTGATTATCAGGCCTGTTTTTCCTTAAGGAGATCTGACTTTTGCAACATTGCTTAAAGGAACAGTAACATCAAAAAAATTATTGTGTTTTAAAGTAATAAAAATATAATGCAGTGTTGCCCTGCATTGGTAAAACGGCTGTGTTTGTTTATAAAAAATAAGCTGCTGTGTAGCAATGGGGGCAGTCATTCAAAGGAGAAAAGGCTCAGGTTACACAGCAGATAACAGATAAGCTCTGTAGAAGATAATGGTGTTATCTGTTATCCACTATTTATCCTGTGCCATATAGCCTTTTTTCAATTTCCGCTATTGCTACACAGCAGTTTGTTTATATGAAATATAGTAGTGTTTCTGAAGCAAAAACATCAGTTCTTTAAAAGTCAGAGCCAGGCGTAGAGAAATGGACAGACAGATACAGCTTCAGTGGAAACTACATTGACAGATATGCAGTGAATGAATACTGTTTATACTTTCTTTTATTAGGCAACATTTTACTTTATGTTTTTTATTTCTTTTAATGTTTGTTCTTGTTGGCAGACCATCTGCCTTTTATTTCTAAATCTTTACTTAGAAGTACACTGCACAAGTGCAGGTTTTCAAACCTCTTTTTTTAAATATCACATTTCCATGATATCTCTTTTACACATTTAAAGATCACATTCACAATTCATACGTTACCTATATATATTGCCTGTATGAGAGTGTTGTCTGCTACCCTTTAACAATAAGATGTAGAACAAAGGCAAAAAAAAAGGTAAAGTATAATTGAAAAAACATGGATACATCCTAAATCTCAAGCGAAGATTTATCAAGTTGTGTTTTCAAGGGTTTTTTGGGTCATAGTAACATAGTAAGTAAGGTTGAAAAAATTCACACGTCCATCAAGTTCAACCTTTAAAAAAGGGCATAAGAACATAAATATATTTTATTTTATATAGTTTACGCATGCCAACATAAGCCTTATGCATTAGCAATGATACCCAACTGGCTTCTGTCAGAGTTACAATCTAGAATTGGCCTTTAGAAAGCCATAAATGGGCCTGTGCTTCCATCTCCGGAAGATCTTGGTTACTGCAGTTGTTATAAAACATTGTATAACTGTATATTTTATATTAGCATGCAAAAATCTTCTGAGGATCTCTTAACCAATGAACAGCACACATTCTTACTTGTGGAGATCCATAAGAATTCAATGCCCAAATGATGGAGACTGGCTAAAAGCCAAAGCATGATGGGGACTGGGAACAGTGAGACATGGTCATTTTGCCTAGAATATCTTTAAGTTAAAAGCATGTACGCTATAGAAGTGGTATTGAGATATACTAGTAGATAGAGCTGTGTCAGAACTTTTATTTCTAGCTTTTTGGAAGGCTTAACTCTGAATGACACCCAGCTTTATTGTAGATAGAGCCATACTGTATTAACTGCTGGAAGAGGACAGAGAGCAAAGTTGAACAAAAAGATGTTTGGTGATAAACAATTTCTCATAACGTTAATGTCATCTCAAAGTATTGCATATACAGCACATTTTGCTGCACTGGGCTGACTTGGACTTTATGCTATTTTCATAAAAATGTATAACCGTAAAACTGTGTTCTGTGATATTACATATAGAACACATTAATGTACATAAATGATATGTCAATAAACGGTGCTTAACCACCAACTAATGAGGTTGCTTGTGTCACAATACATCTTGGGTATCATGAGAAACTATAAAGCTACTTTTGTAAAGATATTACAAGTCCCCTTGGAGGTCCATGGCCCTTCTGAAAACTATTATCCTGTGACTTGATACAGCCATGAAACTCCTTTGTAATGTCTATTATCCCAATCAGGCTAATTTGTGTCTTTATATGGTCTATCGATTGTCTTTAAAGACTTTATCTCTTTACAGGGCATTTTCTGTGCTTTTATATGATCGTGACAATTCTTTATGACATCTCATCCCTACACGGGGAGTACTTTACTCCCTATATTCAGATCTTCAATGCATGCTGTATAATCAAAGCTAAATTGCTATAAAAAGAGTAAAACATATCTGATGAGAACACATTCATAAAGGATGCCTTTTTTTCCAAAATCAGAAACAACCTTCCGAACTGTGGTCTCTTAATCAGTCACTGAAAGAATAACCGAGAGCACAATGATGGAAACATGTCACCTTCACCTCCATCAGCAATTGCAGAGGGGAAAAAAAAACAGACACCAACGAATATGCTAAAATCAGACATTACTCTTTCCAAACCTCACCAACAATAATTCTGCTGCTGCTTCTAAAATTAAATCTGAATGACCTACATGACAATAAATGGTGCTGGGGGTGACAGTAATACAGCCATTCGATAAGGACACGTTCTCTATTAATCAAGCCTTATATATTCTACATCTATATATTTTATCCACAGTATAAATATCTCTCAATCATGGGTTACTAGCCTTTTGCCACAAAACCTATATGGTTGTTGAGATACAGTAAATGTATAATTTATCCTCTTAAAAAAAATTAAATCATAATTTACTTGGCCCTGGGCTGGACATTTACACCAAGCAAGATGTGCTTGAGCAAAGTGTTTAGATCCTCTTTAAATACTGCAAAGAATGAATGCTATTTTCTTGCATTAGGCAAAATATTTTTGGTTTACAATCCCTGGAACAGTTGTTTAGGGGTATGGCCACCCACTTTAACTATAACAAATTACTGTTTTTAACAGTTTTTTTTTTTTTTTTGGTTTCTATGTCTGAAATAGAAGAAAAGCTTTAGTTTAAGCTTCATGTAGTTGTCATGAGCCCCTTCACTGGGCAAATAGAACTGATGTGAGTATAATGGAGCAGGGGAGTGCACGACTTTCACTCTCACTTCCTTTCAAGCCTCTGCAGGCTTATTCTCTTTATATGGAGTCAATGCAAGTGCCCCATTCTATCATTTATCAGAGTTTCTATTATTCAGGTGGCTTATTTAAATTTCAGCGGGAGAAATATTGCCTATGTACAAGGCTGGTGTTTAATATATTTATAGACTATATCTACATTTGTTTATTTTAAATCCCTATATCTCTTGTTAAACTGCTATAATTCCCTTCATGTCTCTGAGCTCTGTTTGTGGAGCCAATACCATGGTTTGGAAACCAGTGACATTGTGCAACACTTTCAAGGAAGAGGTTTGGCAAAACTTTTGGTGACTAAAGGTTTAGAAAAACAGTAATTTTATGCAAAGGCAATGTTTCCTGGTTCAGGCAGAGCAGCAGCAAAAGAAGAGCG
Source organism: Xenopus laevis (assembly GCF_017654675.1). NCBI lineage: Eukaryota > Metazoa > Chordata > Amphibia > Anura > Pipidae > Xenopus > Xenopus laevis. The sequence goes on along the minus strand of NC_054387.1, from coordinate 80,498,278 downwards.
GATTCTTGGCCTGCATTTCTCCTCAGGCCGAGGTCCGATTGGTCTGGCATTAGTCTTAACCTTTATATCAGCCAAGTTACAAGTCCATCTGTACCAATAAATATTTACTAGCTGACTGTAAATATAATCCTTGTAGGAAGCAGTAACAGCAATAGAGAGACTCTTATTTTGTTTAAATGGATCCATATTTGAAAACAAAGAAACTACACCTTAGGGAACATGTTTATTTTGTGTTTGGGATAATACATTTGGGTGCTCTCTGAGCTACAAAGGAATAAAGGAAATCTTTTCAGTTCAAACTGACAAAGGTAAAACAGTTTTCACAACAGTGTGTACCACATAATTGTAAATATTTCTGGGTTTAATACAAATGACAATTTCTAGTAATCTACTGCTAACTTTAATAACGTCATACAGATAATGAATTAGGCTAAAATGCACTATAATATTTGGTTTGGAACAGTATTCTTAGTACATCACAAAATACATTTTGATATCCCAAAGAAGCAAGACTTGCAAGTAGGCATTTTAACGTTACTAATCTACAGCTACAAAGTTCTACTCTTCATAGTATTTACCTTTTGGGGCAGTATACCAGTCTTCATAGGATAAAAGCAGAGAGTAGAATCAGTATAACATATACACAGAAGTCCGTATTGTAAAGGCTATAAAGATTTGTTGCACATTGTACAGATGCCTTGTGCTTTACACTGTACAATTTATGTAGCATATCTCTTGGTCCACTGTCTCGCTATCCTGTCATGCTCTGCTCTGTTGGTCAGATACTGCGTGGCTATGCTTCCGACCAGTGGATCAGCTGAGGAAGAGAAAAGAAACAACGTTAGTTATGAATATCATTTGGGCAAGAAGAGAAAAGAAACAGCATTTAGTTAAGAATATCATTTGGGCAAGAACAAGTTAAAATAAAATTATAAAAAAAACAAGTTAATTCGAAGGATAGTGCAATGGAACACCGTTCCTACAGTCAGCCATAAGGCAGGGGATAAGAACAAGTCTCTGTAACGCAAGGCACACAATAACATGTATATTTAAACGTCACTCAAGTTAAAGGGCATGAATAGCAAACAGGAGGGTGCAAATTTCATACAGTGATTAAGTCATAAAGCAAACACAGGTCTTCGCTGAATGGCCACAGCTCTCTGTGCTCCAAAGTGCAATGCAGAATACAAGTGTGCAAAAATATATTGAGAATTGCACCTGTTTTTTTTTGCAATTTGCACTGCGCAGGATAAATGAACCCTTTAGTCTTTTTTTGTGCTACTATAGCAGAACATATATACAGAAGAATAGTAAAACATTCAGGAACTTAAAAGACATAATAAACTTTCCAACAGCTGCTGCATTCTAGTAGTGGTATATTGTGAACAAAGGGCACTAAAAAGAGAATTGGAGGCTTAACAAATGGGAACATAAAAGGAAGGCAGAAAACGGGAAACAAAAAGAAGCTATGGACTTAACAGAATCATGCAGGTGCATTGGTCAGCATATGCCCAAGTCATGTGTATTTAAAAACTTCACTCAAAATCCTACTGGATTAGAGAATTTGAGTAAATTTTTTGAGGACAAGGAATACCTGAAACACTGGGAGTGTCATTGTCATCTTGATTCCCTGATCCAGTGTGCTATTTAATTTATATCTAAAGGTATTTTCTTTTTAGTTGTGTTCCCACAGCGAGGACTAGTGCCTGTCAAGTGGAATTTCTTAGAAAGGACTAGACCTTACTTTTCACTGATCAGAATACGGTTTGCGACAGTTGCTGTTTGTATGGGGCCCAATGGTGTGGACCCAACAGCTGGCTTAGCTTCTGAGTGAAGCCGAAAGCAATATTGTATTTTTAAACAAAGACTAACGCTATAAATTTATTCACTGTGCTCAGCTCAGTGCAATTACATATTTCAGCTGCAGCGGCTTTGGACATTTTGCAGAACCAATACAGAAATACCAACTGTCACATGTGATGTATTTGGGTGCTGCAGGCACAGGTGTGTAGAATTTTACCCCAACAACAAATTCAATTAACTTTGTTGCAATGAATAATGTAATTTTAGTTTGGCCAAAAGAGCACAGAAGCAAAACGCAGTATATCAAAAAAAATGATTAATAAATTTGATTAAATAGTGAATATTGGGGTCTGACAATCAGTTTAACATATTTATGAAAACAGGTGGCTGTTTTCAGCTTTGTATCTTTTTGATATGTAGGTTTCAAAAATGAATGTTATATTTGTAAAGTTTCATATACAGGTATTTATGTACTTTCAATGACTTGTCTGTTCTGTATCAGTGCTTATCTCTTCTGCTTTCAAAGCTAAATTAGACAAAAAGTCCTGAGGAAGCTTTTCATATAGAGAGTAACTGATGTAGCTTGGTGTCTGGCGACGAGACACAGATCGTGGGTGTTTTACTAGACTTCCTGCCATAAAGCAAATCAGCACTGCTGTTTATTACCAGAAAGGAAATAAAAACAGGCACACAAATACCAGGAATTACATTTTCTCATTGAAAGTAATTTTCAGAAGCTGATATTTATTTCCCCCAAATTCTACATATCACAAAACATTTACATATTGTTTTCTGGTTTAAACTCTTTCACCGCTAATAGAATCCCTTTAATTCAGTCATGATTTTTATGGTTTACTTTTTATTTCTAAGCTACACTGTTTAAATTGCAAATAATTCACTCTGCCATTTAAAATGCTATTCTTGGACCAACAAATGTATATATTTTTTGGCTGTAATATTGGTGTGGAGGCAGCCATCTCAGTGCATTGTGCCTGATTCTGAGCTTTGAGAAGGAGCCAGCACTTTCGGATGGAACTACTTTGAGACAGCTATTGTTCCTTGCATTCATTCTCATTGTACAGGGATGGGATCTATTATCCGAAAACCCATTATCCAGAAAGTTCAGAATTACAGAAAGACAGTACTTGATGCCAACTAAGATATAATTAATCCTTATTGGAGGGAAACACAACCCACTGCATTTATTTCATGTTTGCATGATTTTCTAGTAGACTAAAGGCAGAGACACACACTCAGATTCGGGGACATTAGTCGTCCATCGACAAATCTCCTTCTTCGGGCGACTAATCTCTCCCGCCGGCTAGAATGCAAATCGCCGGTGGGAAGGCAATTGGTGCGCTTCGTTTTTCGAAGCTGCCCGAAGTTGCCTCACAAGGAAACTTTGGGCGATTTGAGATTCAGAGTGCCATCCCACAGGAGATTTCGATTCTACCCGGAGGGAGGCAGTTCCGCGAGATTAGTCAACCCAAAGAAGAGGCGATATATCGCCGGGTGACTAAATCTCCCCGAATCTCAGAATCTGAGCATGTGTCTCTGCCCTTAAAGTCCCATACCTGTACTTCATTAGGACCCAAATCGTGCTCACCTTGTGGTGGACAAGAGAATAACACCCAAGCGCGAAAAAGCAGGGTTTTTCCTGCTTGGGTGATATTTGGGACCTGTTACTTTTAACAATGGATACAAACCGTTCAACATAGGTGTCGGATAGCTGCTATCTGGTTAGCTGCCCATTGTTCTGTTAATAGGTTACTGATGGGCTGCTGGGAGGGAAAGGGAGGGGGTGATATCACTCCAACTTGTAGTATAAATGTGAAGAGTGACTGAAGTTTATCAGAGCACAAGTCACATGATTGGGGGCATCTGGGAAATGGACATCATATGCCAAATTTCAAAATTAAATATGAAAAAATCTGTTCTTTTAAATAATTGATTTTAGATGAATCTATTCTTTTAAACAATTGATTTCAGTGCAGAATTCTGCTGGAGCAGCACACTATTAACTGATTGTTTGAAAAGAACTTCAGCCAAACGAAATGCAGGTGCACACCTGGTCCCTCTTTCAACGTTCACGGTGCATGGATCATAGGAGGACGGCACCCCCAACAAAAGGTACGTAATAAATTAATCCAGCACACGAAATTTGCTCAAGGGATACCGTGTTTAATGTCAAGCCAAACAGGTTACAACGTTTCGGGGGCGTACCCCTTCGTGACCTGACGAAGGGGTACGCCCCCGAAACGTTGTAACCTGTTTGGCTTGACATTAAACACGGGTAATAACCCTTGAGCAAATTTCGTGTGCTGGATTGTTTGAAAAGAAAACATTTGAAAAGAACAAACAAACAACATTTTCCCACGACAGTATCCCTCTATATTGCAGGAGGGAGGAATTTGTGGTTGGATAACAGTGTCCCTGGAAGAACAACTATCTTTTGCATACAAATTTCTATCCAGAGTGTTAATTAAGTAACATCTGCAATTTGCAATTTATTCTATATATGATGTATTTTCAAATCCTTTGAAGTCAAAACATTTTTCTGCTCTTTTCTACACCACAGAATGGAATATCCCACAACTGGTCAGAATGATGTCCCGTTATCATTTATTTGTGACAACAGATTATTGTGCTACACTACAGAAAGCTCTATGGACAATGTCCCCCAGCAGAAGGTTGAGAAGCAATAAGACAATGATTGTTCTCTGTGACCATTAAGCCATTAACTGAAAATATAAATAGTAGCATAGTTAAAGTTAATTGAAATGTGCATTCCAAGTACCCGCCTCTCTCAGAGCCTCTACATATGAATTAGTGCAAGATTCATGGGCTGTCACCTAAAACACAAGGTTTCAAGCCTTAATGGCAGATTGTATGAAAAGCATCAGCTGGTCTTTAAACCAACTTCCTTTACATACATGGTTGTTCCGAATATATGATTATTAATATGACATTGTTGTGTAATTGGATAATGCAGATCATTTAAATGCACCCATTCTTGTAAATTAAACTTTTGCCATCTGTTCAGGCACAGATATTACTTATGCAAATGTTTAATTTAAACAGCAGAGAAATATATGTCATTGCGATTTGTAATGATACTGCGTGCACTAAAGTTATTCTTACAGGGTACTACATTCTCCTACAGAAATCAGCCTTTTAGGTTTTCCTGATCAATACAAACAGACCCATATTTAGTATGAGGATAAAGGTGGTGATGTTGTGAGTTACTTATCAGTACAGTGTGACCTGTTCCTGGAACAAATTATATAGCAATGATAATGCCATGGAAAGACATACATGTAGGCCTTGGGGAACCTGGAAGGGCCATAAATATGCCTTGAAGGTTCATATTTAGCTAGTTGGAAAATTTGTATGATAAAACAGAGTGTCCAAGGAAAAAACACTTTGATAAATGGGGAAAATATTGAATTCCTGGCAAACCTTCAGGATTCTCCAGGTTGCAAGTTAATAAATCTGCCCCTAAAACATGCCTTTGTACCCACAGGCAGCACGTATGATATCATTCAAAACTGAGAACACCATAAACCTTTAGTGTAATTACACATTCCAGAAAGGTTCTTTACATACATTTTGGGCCAACATTTTTTTAATTATTTATGAGCAAATAATATCCTAAAAATACCTGCTGCATCTATTCTTGGGGAAAATGTGTAACTCCTTCCCTTTACAGCAAATCAAGCTGATTTCGGGTGATAATCATATTGAAGGTTGTATTGCAACAAACTCAATCAATAAGGCTAAGGCCAAACTACACGGATCTCGGCCTGTGGAGAAAAGCAGGGCAAGAATCCTCTGCCCTGCTGCTCTTCTTTTGTTGCACTGCCTACACCCGGAATCTTTACCTCCGCTTGGGTGCAGTGTGGCCCCATCTTAAAGGGAATAGATTTGCAGGAATTACAAGAATTTTCCACATATGTTCCTGTCCTAAAAAAAACAGACAAGTCAATATTTTCCAAACGTTATCTGTATTTCTTACCAGGATTGCAGTCTGTCAAGAGGGAACAAATAGATAGCAAAACTTTTGATATAGTCAATGCTGGACTCCAGTTATCTTTCAGAATATCCAAGCAGATTACACCCTGGCTGTTTATATTACAGTGATAGATTCTGGTGCGAAAAGTGACCTGAAAGAAATACAAACACACATTAATTAGACTGTGGAGAAGACTTTCAGGTTATCCAAAAGATGATGTACAAGAGGATGATGCTAGTACCATTTGTTAACATAAGAGTTTGGAACTGTGCAGTTGGTCAGTGTGCAACCGAAGTGAACCTCAACCTTGTTCCATCAACTGTAGTGCGGGTATAGTGGGCAGTGGATAACACTCACCAAGGACGACAGAGTTCGGCCAGGAGTTAAGTTGTATGAAAAACCTGTGCATTTGTGCTCAAGTGGAGTTATTAGTAGCTACATAGAGGAAAAGCTTAAATTCAGGAGCTTAGTGGAAAGTTTACAAATTATATATGAATAATCAGTTACAAATATGTTATTTTTGATAATATAAAATTAACGTTGAATTTAATTAATGCAGATATATTCATAGCTATTCACAGGGAAAAAAACATTGCATGTGCTATAAATATAGCAATTGACTAATAGGCAGGAGTTTTCAGAAAATTCAGGGAGTTTCTTAAAGACAACATCTTAGGGAAATTCAGAGTAACCAAAACCTGCTCCTGACAGCGCCCTAAATAAGCCTTTGTGATAAAGCAGCTAATTACTGACCCGTAATACGAATGTTCTTTTATTAAGAAATAAAAAATCCTTTGGGATGTACATTTCGAATGCTTCATTTTATCCATACAGCAGAAAGTTTAGTGGAACTGTCCTAGCCAACATGGTGTATCAGCAGAAACATTCAATTATGGATGAACGATGAACTGACTGATACCCATGGTACATAGGTATCGGTTAGGATTTGTCCGCCAGAAAACATGTACTGAAAACTATTTTATACCTTATGTGTATGTCCAATATTTAAGAAACATTTAATAGGACAGCTAGAAACAAAAAATACTTTTGTATAAATAAGCCCAGGGCACTTATACAAGTATATAAAGAGATTACTGCACCTTGCAAGCTGTCTCACGAAAACACTTGTCTGTATTAGCTCTCCACTGACAGAGATATACTTCTATAGATCAGCACCGCAAGTGAACAAAGATAGATACTGGGTAACAAAATCAGCAGTCAGCACTGTGACGGCTCACTGAGCCTAAATGGAATGTCAGCAGTGACAGGTAGCACTGTAATAGGACAGCTGACTTGACATTGTATTTTATTTAGTAAGAATTACTACAATTACAAATATCTTCCAGATAGTGATGTGTGGGTCAGGAAAAACTCAACCTGCACCCGACCCTAACCAGGAAAATGTTGCCATTGTAGGACCCACGCGTGACTTGTACGCGCATCTTCTCACTCTTGTGCTACTTCTGCGTGTACCTCTGGTTCCAAGACAGGGAATTTTCAAGACCAGTGAAGGAGTGTATTTTCCCAGTCAGACACGCACCCAACACAAACCCACAATGGTTAGCCAAATTTCAACCCAAACCCACATGTCACTACTTCCAGACATTCTCAGGTACAAAGATATAACATAATTTAAGTCTCCAGTCCAATAGCCAACATAAATAGGACTGCCCAACTATGTAGCATGCAGAGACACCAACACCCATGACTGAAATGTCAGCCCATGCAAAAAATACACTAGGCTTTGTTTATCAACACTGAGCAAATCCTAATTTTGGCAGTAACCCATGGCAACTGATCAAATGTTTGCTTTCATTGTTCTACCTGTAATCGCTGACTGGTTGCTACGGGTTACTGCCCGGGTGCAAATTTGGTCAGTGGTAAATGACACATACAGCTTGTGTGTTATAAACATCCCCAAATTAGCAACTTGATACATTCTGACGAATTCAAACGAGCTAAATATATAACTTTAAAATGACCATATTTCAAATCCGGCACTTTGTTTTATCTCCTACTTGTTCTTGTGTATAAAAATATATTATTTTTAATACAAAAATATATTATTTTAAATATGAGTGCTAACAGTCCAATAGTTTATTACCCAATATTTTCATAGCAGAACCGTTGGCCCTGCAAACACAACACTTTTGTCTCCTCGGTAATCTGACCCCTGAAAACCACTGGGTGGATGTATTACCACATAAAAACAATGTGCAGTCCCTGTTCACAAATCTGCTGGTGAAAGGTAAACAGTAGATATGTTGTCAAAACATGACTGTTATTGACAGTTTCTCTGCATGTTGCCTAGGCATGGGGGGGGATATAGAAAAAAAAAAAGACAAAAACTGCAAATTGAAATATTAAATCTGTGGCAGCCAATTGGTTAAGTGGTCAGGTTCAGTTCTATAACAAACAGTTCTATAACAAAACCCTTTGTTGAACCTACACTGTTTTTACGAGTACTCTGAATAACATTTTGCATAAATAATACCCAACCTGATGTAAATCACAAATTCCAGACACAGTTCCCTTACCTTTGGTGGCTTAAATGGATAATCAGATGAAAATGTGATATCCAAAAAAAATACACCCCCCTCATATACGGATCCTGGTGGTCCAAGAATCGTAGATCTCCATTCATAAATATTGTCCCCCTTTGGTCCAGCGCTGTAATAAAACAAAATAAGTTGGTAAAAGCATAAGTAATGCATATTACAGAGTTTAAACCAAAATAGTTAGGAAAAAAACATAGGCTGGTTCAGTTGGAACCACTTAGTACATGTATGGGATCCGTTATTCGGAAACCCATTACAGAGAAAGCCCCAAATTACAGGAGGGCCATCTCCCATATACTCCATTTTAATCAAATAATTTAAAATTTTAAAAATTATTTCTTTTTTTCTGTTATAATCATTCAGTACCTTGTATTAAGATATAATGAATCCTTATTGGAGGCAAAACAATCCTATTAGGTTTAATTAATATTTAAATTATTTTTTAGTACACTTAAGGTATGGAGATCCAAATTACGGAAAGACCCCTTACTCAGAAAACCCCGGGTTCCGAGCATTCTGGATAACATGTTTACACCTGCAATACTTTTAATTAAAAAAAAAAAAAAAAAAGAAAGAAAGAAATGAGATTTATAAAATCGAGGAATCCATGTGAGTGAGTGAGTGGGGTAGACAATAACAACAATTGTACTGCTCCATTCCAGCAGTTTTTTCTATAAAACAAATTTGCATCAAATGTTTAATACTGAATGCAATGGCTATCTTTCCAGTCCCAACTTTGTTCACAAATCCCTCTCTATTACTCATGCCTTTAAAAGGAACAACACATAAGACATAATGGGACGAAGGGATAAAATCTATTTCCTTGGTATTAACTTGAGACACATTATCTGCCTATTAAGCAAGTCTATCTTATGGGCAAGACTACGCTCTATGAATTATTTTTATGAAAATTCAAAGTACAAATTACTAAATTATTTCCCCTGGGTTGATTATCACCATCTACATCTTCATACGTATTACTTTTACCATAATTTAAAAAAAACAAACAAACTGGATTATTTCAGTTTTTCTGCTCACAAACATTAATATTTAAAAAAGAAAGAAAGAGAAAGATATTTAAAAAAGAAAAAAAGGATCACACAGTCATTGAAAGCAATGGTTAATGATACCAAAACTGTGCAATACTAAAACTGGAGTAGTGTTCTAAATGAAGATGATGCATCATTAAAATCGATTTATTGGTAGTCAACGGGTACAAATGATGATCAAGCCGTGAAAAACGTACTATTCCTGTATCTTCTGTCCAATTCATACAATTAAAAAAAGGCCAAACATCAACTTAATCTGGAGCACTTGAAGAAATAGTAAAGGAAGATATTCAAGTTCAGGTATATATTACACTGCATAAATAAAAGCAGTACAGTTTGCACTGTGAACAAGTGCTGATAGTTAATAAGTAGATATTTAGACTTGTACCCTAAGTAAGTAAGTACATTTATCAAGCAAGAGCTGCACATGTAAGGATGTTGGGCACAGAAATCAGAAAGAAAAAACAAAAACAAACAAACCCATTAACCCTTCCCCCCTAAAGGCATGCGGATGGCATGTGAAGCTCACTCAGGGTCTCAGATTAAGGTTAAATATCTGGCTCACACAGAGACAAGCACAGATAATTTGGACAAAGTATCAATACTGAGCTTGCAAATAGGGATGTAGCGAACTGCCGTTTATGTGTTCGCGAACGCCGTTCGCGAACACCGGCAAAAAATGCGAACAGTTCGCAAACTTCGAACATCCGAAAATCGTTCGATTCGAACGATCGAAGGATTTTAATCGTTCGATCGAACGATTTTCGTTCGAATCGAACGATCGAAACCATTCGATCGAATGATTTCATTCAATCCAATGGCTTCGATCGTTCGATTCGAACGAAAATCGTTCGATTTAGCGATCGAATGGTCGAATGGTCGAACGATTTTTGACGCGAACGCCTATTGGCGAACGTCGCGCGACGTTCGCGAACATTCGGCGGACGCGAACAGTCGAAGTTCGCGCGAACTAGTTCGCCGGCGAACAGTTCGCTACATCCCTACTTGCAAAGACAGATCTGACTTCACGTTTATGCTACAAAAATTGTACGGTAGTTTATTGAAGTAGTAATGCAGGTCATGCAAGTCAAAAGGATCATCTTGTGTCTCTAGTTTCATATGGATGTTTGCCAGCAATATAAAGCTTACCACACACAACAGTCAGCCATCAATGCATATACTTGGCTAGTGTGCCAAATGGTTGCAATTACATACTTCTCATGCATTCATGCTGACTTTTATATATGATCTTGTTCTCAAAAATGCCCATATAAGAGCATAGACGAAAATCCCTAACTCAATACATTCTAACAGAAGTAATAATAATACTACGATCTAAGGAAAAGAGCTTTCCACTACAGGCATTACTTCTACACAACTGCTAGCAGTATGGCAAACACACACACAGAAACCTGACTGTCAGGTACTATACTTCCCATAGCAATTAGAAAATATGGCAATTAAATTATGCCCCAACACCAGAGTTTGTATGCACAAATAAAACCCTCTTCACTGACGATCACGAGCATTATTGCAAGCATTAGCAACCGCTTTTCTTTCAAGCAGAGGATCATTTATCTTTTCAGGACTATAGATCATTCACAGGTCATTGTGGTCACAGAGATTAATGTTGGGTGGTTTCTTGTATGTGCCATTCCCTTTGATTATTCTGGGAAAGATTCCAGAATAATTCTCTATATTTTGTCAACAAGGCTTTTGTTGAGAAAAGCTGCAGAGACAAAAAGCAGACAAAGGATGGCATTACGTTAACCGAATGGATTTGCCAAAAAAACATGCAACTCTCTTTAGACCAGTTCTACTCATGTATGGTTTCAACCATTGTAATTTTTGTTTCTGGTTCTAGGTGCAATTTTGCTAAACAGATATGCACCAAAATAGAAGGAAGTGCTGGGGGAAAAAGTTGCACCTCAACCCAGCAAATGGTTCCCGATCACGTATTATGAAAGAGTACAAGGCTTCAAGTAGATATGTACAGAAAATACTCTTTTTTTAATGATTATGGACTGTATATGCGAGTCGTTTTTTTAAATAAACAAAATGTAATTCACCAATACATACATGCAATGAGTTGATATGATAAATGCATCACACAGAGAGAAATATTTATAAAGGGGAAGTGATCTGTGTCGAGAAGTCTCAGAAATGATAAAGCGTTCCTTTTCCCATAGTGTTCTATTTAAATACATGATTAATTCACGATAGATTTACATTTTCCCTGTAATACAAGTATATCTGAAGCTAGCAAAAATCCATGGTAAAGGCATTTCAACATTATAGGGGCAGATTTATCAAGGGTTGAATAGGAAATTCGAATAGTTTTTTTGGTCAAAACTCTCAAATTGGGAATAAGCCAACCTCAACTCAAATTCAGAATTCTAGATTTATCAAACCTTTACCCTGGGAATAATTAGACTATTCGCCACCTAAAACCTGCTGTAGAAGTCAATGGGAGAGGTCAAAAGATGTTAATAGCCTTCCTGACATTTTAGGTTTTTTTTCTGGAGAAAAAACTTGATTTGAGTTTATTAGAATTTGAATCTGTAAAATTTGTTTGAGTTTTAGATTTTTCAAATTTTTGAGTATATTCAAATTTATAAGATTAAAAAAAAAAAAAAATCACATGAATTCGAAGTTTGACCTTTGATAAATGGGCCTCCAAATGTTTAAGTAGCCTTTAGACACAGTGTTTCACCTTACAAAAAGTCCTCATATTTAGAGAAACCCAAGTCTCAAACATTCAACATTATAAAACTCATTTGTAAATTTTATAAACCATATTCTAGGTCAATGCTATTTAATTGCCACATTATTTAACATGCTACGTGCTCAGAGACATACAGATCTGTGGCCAGGGTGTAACAGGGCAAGCCAAAACCTCCCTGATTTCATTCCTGTGACGCCGACATGAATACAGATAATATTATTATGATAATGCCATACAAGTCAGTGTATGGAGCCCTTGAGCAATCTGGGAAGCCCCAGATGTACACAACAGTTCAAGATGGAATAGCAACAAAACGTCAAACTTTTTAGGAAGCCATAACGTATGTAAAGCTGTTCAACCAGATTTGATTATCTACTCTTTACAAAAGAACAAAGCAAAACCAAACATTAAGGACACTGACCTGATTTGGCCCCCAGTAAACTCATACATGGAAAAATTAGTCGAACTACAAAAAGATTACTTTATTAATTAATTTAAAAAAACTAGAAAGAATAGGTGCATAACTGTAGACGGCATATCCAATAACAGACTTTGGTGTCAGGCAGCAGCTAACAAACTCTTATATGATGGAATACAAACATAATTCACTGGTTACAGCATATGCTTGTTATAGTTTTGGGAAACCATTATCTTAATGAGGACATACATTTTGCATAGTATTAGCCACCTAGGTCTTCAAGAAGGAGACTCCAAACTTAACAGAAAATATCGCATACATCTGCAATTTCACCCTTATTGAACGCATTTTGCCATCCCATTATATAGTAGAATAAAACATTGGTGCAGAATTAGCGTTTTTTACATTTTACCGGGCTGGTGGCACTTGCGAGTTATCAAAAAGTTTTAATTGAGAAGTGTTGCTTCGTGAACCAAATATATATATATATATATATATATATAACCCTGCATAATACAGTGTGTACTGGGTAAAGTAACACTGCTAGCACTGGTAAAACTGATCGGTTTGCTTCACAAACACTACTATAGTGCATACAAACAACTGCTGTGTAGCAATGGCAGAAACTGAAAAGAGTCTATATGGCACAAGTTAAATAGTGGATAACAGATAACTACTGTATGTCTACAGCGCTTATCTGCTGTGTAACTTGAGCCTTTTCTCCTTTGAATGGCTGCCCCCATTGCTACACAGCAGTTTATTTATACACTGTAAACAAAAGTAGTGTTTATAAAGCAAACACAACAGTTTTCCTAGTGCAGGGCAACATTGCATTATATTTCTATTACATTAAAACATGTTCGTTTTTTAATTTAATCTTTTTGACCTTCTGCAAACCTTTTTAAGGAACTGGATTGTTTAACTGATGAGCAAAGACGCTACAAATAGACTTTTTACATTAGAAAAATGGCAGGTCCTCTCAATTTGTTTATTTAAAACCTTAACCTCCAGAAAAAGCAAGAATCCTTATAGACTATAATTAACTTGAATAAGGAAGTGACTGCCGCAGAAGGGAACAATGCCAGATTTGGATGTTTTGGCCCTGCCCTCCGAGCTACAAAAAGATTCATGCGTCGCAAAATGCTTGAAATTCCCTATGGATGCCAATTGCCTTAAAGTTGCTTGAAATAGCTTAAGGGTTGAGACACACGGGCAGATTTAGTTGCCTGGCTAAAGCAGATGCAGCGCTTTGTTTTATGAAGTCGCCAGAAGTTTCCTCGTGAGGCAACTTCGAGCGACTTCGGAATACGAAGCGCCGCGTGTGCTTTAGCGCAGGCGACTTTTCATTATAGCGGATGGGAGGACACGCAAAGGCAGTTCAGGGAGATTGTCACCCAGACGAAGAGGCGATTAGTCGCCAGGCAACTAAATCTCCTCAAATCTGCCACAGCATCTCAACTGGAGGAATGGACTACATAGGTATATGTCATGTGCAAAGGCTTGATCATATGGTTAGTATTAGGCAGATATAGCCACATTCAAGTTCCAACTACTCCCAACCCTTATATTACTCAGTAATACTCCATGATGGGTATTTTGAAGGCCACTGCAAAAACCAACTCTCTCTTTTTGTATTTCATGGTTGCTTTGAAGATATAATCTGGACAGCTACCTTAAATCAATATCTTAACTTTAGTTTTATCACTGATTTTAGACCATTACTCTTCAGAATGTATGTATTTAGTGGAATCTGTTTTTGCTTCCACCTATACAATATTCCTATGCAAATGCATCCCAAACCCCCAGCACAAAAAAAAAAAAAAACACCCCCATGCACAGCATCTGGCAAGGTATTCCTTTCATTGCTTCAAGTGTTTATGGGTTGCAGATGTTTTTAATAGGTCCGACATTAAGGAAAATCCCTGAGCGAAGGAAGCCCTGCAATATGGTCATGATCACGTCTTTATGAAGCAAACTTCGTTATGCAGAAATACACTGTATGGTAGCAAGTATGTACTAAAGATAATACAGATATACAAAAAGCTCGGATGTGGTTTAAGCCACACAGTATTTTATAATTTGCAGGTCTTTATTACCCAGTTAAGAAATCGGCAGGTGCTTAACTTTTTTTCTTGACTCAATTTTTGAAACGTAAGCGCTTAAGACTTTTTGATTCTCTTTATATATAAAAGATATTCTGAAACAATAACACAGGATATATTCTGAAACAATAATACAGCATTAACAAATTTCAAAAAAAGTTGGTCAGGCAAGTCATCTAAACTTTCACACAAAAAACGCAAACAATGTAACAGCAGGGTCAGAAAAATATACATTTTCTCTTTTGCATTTTGACTATTAATAAACAATAGAGACTTCCTACCACAAGAAAAAAATCAAGGTGAATCTATGAACATTTCATTCTGAGCAGCTTTCCAATAATTTTGGCTCCATGTATCTCTGTTGGCTGCCAACTAACTTTTGAATTGTGACTATTTAATTGAGTACATACTGCTGCATCTGGAGTCTGACTGGGCAGATCACTAAACAAAATGACAGGACATTATTCAGTTATTTGGCATTCAACACCGTTTATTTACATTATACTAGTGACCTATTAATCCAGTTGGCCAATAACTGTAAGTTCCAGTTTATGAACAGATCCAATCAGAACCTGAAAAGTCTTAAGTTTGTTTGAACCAATGCACCCAGGCAAATGTTAACTAGTTTGAGTCACAGTTGGTCAATTTTATCTGGCTGTGCGCACCCAACTTAACTCATCTCAAGAGGGGAGCTCTGAAAAGCAGCTCCTTAAAGGGGTTGTTCACCTGCCAAACACTTTTTTTAGTTCAGTTGTTTTCAGATTGTTCCCAAGACATAAAGATTTTTTTCAATTACTTTCCAGTATTTGTTTTTTTTACTGTATTTCCAGAATCTAAGTTTAAAGTTGAATTTTACTGTCTGTGGTGTTTGAGTCTGACAGCTGTATACTGTTAAAATTTTGCAAATTTTAGTTCAGGGGTGTCCAACCTGAGGCCCAGGATGTATATGAATGTAGCCCAGCTTGAAGGAGAAAGAAAAGGAAGAGAAGGGAAAAAAAGAAAGAAATTAAGAAATAAATATATGGAAATACAGAGAAAATGAGAGTGAAATAACACTTTGCGCGCTCTAAGTCCAGACACATTAACAACCTCAGTCGGTTGTCTTGTTAGGAACAGGCTTACTATGCCAGGTTGTAACAATGTGGTTACCTAGGAAGGAGAGGGGGCTCTGCCCTTTGCCCAGTCAGTAATAATATTATATTAAGTTATTTAATATCCAGGTGTCCCATATTCCAATGTATAGCTCCATCTGGTTATCCAACTTGTATTGTAGTTCTTTTCTGTGTATTTTCTTTAATTTTACAAATCAGAAGTGTTGTGCATTTCATGTGTGGCCCAAGACCATTTTTCTTTTTCAAAGAGAAGCCAAAAGGATGGACATCCCTGATTTAGTTGATACATTTCTCACCAGCTTCTCTGGGGTATTAGCAACTATTGTATCAATTCCAACAGCTGCCTGTAATGAAACGCAGAGATTCTGCTCAGAAGGGACAAAGATAAGAAATGTATCAATTTAGAAGAGTTTATAGAGTCGGTGACCCCCCCCTTCCAGAGCTGCTTTAAAAGGTGAAAAAAGACACTTTACACTTGAATATTAAAAAACCGGTGACACATAGAAAATAGAAAGTCATTTTAAAAGGTCGTTATTTCTGGTGATCGGAAAACCACTCATTGTTTGAAGGTAAAAAAAACCCTTTAATGGAACGTTTTGCATATTCTAAGTAAAGGTGGCCATAGATATTACAATTACAATCTTTCCCGTTAAAGATCTTTCCAAGAAAGAGTGTTCGTTTCTATACACCCTTGTAGAGCTGAATCGTCAGATATACAGGTAAAAACAATAGAATTCTACCTGTATCTGATAATTCAGCACTAACAAAGGCTAATGTTCAGGTGCCTTCAAAGGCGCCCGATGAAAGCTTTCTGGCCGGCTCGATTGATGAGCTGACCCAATATCCAAGACTTCTGCCGGAATCGTTTGGGTCATTTCTCACTATACACACACCAAATATGGTACGAAAATCTCACGTTTCTGCGCCTAAGTCAGTCACATCTGCCTGTAACCAAAGCGGAGGCAATGATTCCAGGTGCAGGCAGCACAAAAGAAAAGGAGCAGCAGATTCTCGGTCTGCGTTTCTCCGCAGGCTGAGATCCATATGATGTGGCCCTAGCCTTTAGGTACAAGGTAAATCTAAATACAAGACTGTGAAAGCAAAAGTCTATAAATTTAAACATAAAGCGTTCAGCTGGAGTTACCAACATGATCTATGAAACTCTTTGAAGAAATAATTTATAAGCACTTCTATGTTTTGTATATATAGCTTAAAAAGTTTATTTATACTCATTTTAAAGTAATGAAGTGTCAAGCAGTGCAGCAGTGAGATATTCATGAAATGAATATCTGGCAGAAAGCTAAAGAGCTATCTGTTAAAGAGGAACTCCCTCAAGCCTTTAATCCATAAAAACCTAATTACTGTTTAGTACAGAAAATGGAGTGTTATATAAACAGAAACAAGTATGTCAAATTTTGTAAAATTGTTTAGGAAAGTAATTGCTTTCAGTAGTAAAAAGTATGGAATAATAAACTTAAGACAGTACTGTAAAATTGTGTCAGAATTGCTCATTTGCAAAAAATATGTGCATGTACATAAAAATCAAATGCTTTTTTTTTAAAAATATGTAATATTTCATTTGCATAAGTAAAGAAACCACTCTCGTTTTATCACAGGACACTTAGGTATAATGGGGGGGGGGAAGCATGTTTTGGGAAAGGATCTTGTGCACATAATGAACAGAGGAAATAGTAATAAGGTGAACTGCCAAAGCTTATCAAGCAAAGAAGAATAAAGATTACAAAACATATCATTCCTAAACAGAACTCATTTCAACAAAGCTTTATCACTAAATCTGTCATTTTAAATGCTTTACTTTTCCATTCAAAAGCAATAAGCTTTCTTTTTAAATGTTACAAAATCCCATTCTATTTAGATGGCAGAAGTAGTGGAGGAAAAACAAAGTTTTATATGTTCACTTCAGCTACTGATAAAGCATGCATGTCATGATAAAAGAGCTTACATTCTAAATGACATTACAGCACCTTTGTTTTGTACATATGGGTGTTATTCCATCATGCAAAATTGGGAGCGGAGAAGGAATGTCAGGGTTATGTTATCGTAACTATTTCTAAGCACACCTACCTTTGTTTTGCTATAAATTATATGAAAGGGAAAAATACATTAAATCCTATTAAATCACACTTGACGTCCCAGAGTAATTTAGGACTACTTTCAATTTGTGCAATTTTAACACTTGGGCACCCGCTATGCTTGAGCATTAGGTGTGATGCATTCTCCATCAAATACTGCCATAAAGTGATACTGACACAAAAAAAAAAAATTATTTTGAAAATATCAAGCTACATCATGTTGATGGTTTTACGTAAATAGTTCTGCTTTGGTAAGTAATTGTCACTTGAAGTTCATAAACCTGACTGTCCCTTCGCAACCTGTCAAGAGTTTCTAATGCTACAAGACTAGTGCTGCACAAATATGGCAGCCCCTTTATAGAGGAACATGGTATTAAGAAAGGTAATTTAAAAGCATCAGGCAAATATTTACATGACAAAATTATAAATATCAGTCAATGACAATGTTATGATAGATAATAAAAAAGGTTATTTTCTGATGTCAGTATCTCTTTAAGGTACTAGGGGCTTCGTGATATGCAAATGAAGGAATAATATGACCATGGGAAGCAACCGCATTAGCACCAAACTCTGTATGGAACGGATCTGTTCTTATGCATGGGCAGTTAAAGCGATTGTCATGAGGAAAATTTGATATACGTTGATTGTTTTACGTAATGGAAACTAAAACGGAATCTAGCAGAGCCCAAAATAGGTTACAGTTAAAAAGCTGAATATTCGTATTTTCCCCAGTTGTAGTTTACTATAGATATTTATTAATCCCCACCTACATTTAGAAATCTATACTGGTTAAAAAAAAAAAAAAAACACTCTTAAAAGTAGCAGCTTCTATTCAATCTCACACTTGCATTCTCTCTCTCTCTAGGGCTTTGTTCCATTCTAATTATGGTTTATTATGTTTTCTATTATATTATTTTTCAGACACTAGGAAAAAAAAATTGCCACCACAGCAGGAGATTCTCGGAGAAATAATAATCATAAAATAGGCTCTTAGGGCTACAAATAAATTTCTCCATGTGAAATGTGAACTCTTGTAACAAATCACCATCTCATATTTTATTACAAAAACTTCCAAAACCTATGGTATATTTCAAAAAAGCACTTAAGAGGGTTAGCAGGGGCCACAGTTAATTAATGGCCAAAAGGGATCCTCCAATGGCTTTTTCATTTGCAAGAACTTCAATGATGAATCTCAACAAAAAGAAGACCCCTGACATTAATCATCTGAAAGAACTCTACATTACGACCATATCAGAAGCTGCATAAATCCATATTGGTGGCAAAATCCTATTGGGTTTAGTCAATGTTTAAATAATATATTTTGATGAAGATCTTAATTATAGAAAGATCCCTTATCTGGAAAACCCCAGGTCCCAAGGTTTCTAGATATCAGATTCCATACCTGTACTTGCTTTTCTATTTAGCCTCTATATAAACTTACAATATAAAAAGTAAGGTCTAAAATGCTAAAAAAATGTATCCTGTGTGGTCTATACTTTCCAATACTGACCTTTCCAGTCATGGTTTTATTTTTTCAATTGTTAGCATGACCATAGAAAACAGGGAGCAGTTTAATGGACAAATGGGAGAACAGCACAAATTTACAACACATAAACTACAAACAAAACTACAAAAAAAAAAATGCAAAGTTTTCTCAATGAAACTTTAAGGGATTCCATTTTATGTTCACGTGTGCTTCATACCAAACAGAACTGTGGTTAAAAGCAAACTTGATGCAAATTTGCAAGTCACCCTGAATTAGTCACAATTAAAACTTAGATATGAATTCAGGTAGTGCCAATCTATCTGCTTGCACATATTTAATGGAATGGCCGCAGAAACTTAAAGGATTGTAATCATCCCTCATCTCCACTCAGTTTAAATAAAGTTCAGCATAAAATAGATGGAAATTAGCAAGGATTTTTAAGCAACATTTGTGCCATGTAAACACATAGTAAGTTGTAGACAGATGTACATATGCACACCTGCCAGAAGGAGATGCAAGCAAGACCCAATGCAGTTCTCAGACAACAGGAATTCCAGCTTCCAATCGGGTTGGCCAAATATTTGACCCCATATATGGGTTCAACATACAATCCTACAATTAACAATCACCCTAACATAGCAATGAATATGAACATCAAAAATCAAAGAGCGAAAGGATGGTTGTCTTTTTGCAACAGCTACAGTATTTACATCTTTTAATTGAGTAATTTTTAATATATACCCATTCATATACAAAAGCATGAAAAACATGATTTGCCTCCTTCCTAATGCTTGTAGAACTGCAGATTTGTCACGCTTTGTTTCTGAACTTTAAATAAAAAGTGATAGACAGAGTATCAGAGAAAACATACAAGACTGTTTTTTACATTATTTCATAGGTATTCAACACTGGTCGCCATGTGAAAAATAAACTGCCCTTTAAGCTTAATAATGGACTTTTAGTAGCAGCTTTAGCACACAGACAGAATTTTCAGGTGCAGTACAGAATGTATGGTTCCTTCAATTATGGCAAGTTTTCCAGTCCCTATGGTAGCAAAGCATCCCAACACCATATTTGACAGCGGTTTCCACCAGACATCAATAGACCTTTGTTGTCCAAAATGTTCCACTTTTGACTATTCTGTCCACAGAACATTATCTCAAAAGGCTTGGGGATCATCATCCAGATATTATTCCTGGCCGACAGTTGTTATTTTGCTACTCTACTATGCGTTCCATGAACAATGACTTTAGATGAGGCTTTATAAAGGCTTGCTGTTCTTTGAATGTTCTTTTGAGACATTTTGTGACTTACAAGATGAGTTGCTGATGAAACCCTGGAGTAATGTTGGCATTTCTAGGAGTCTTCATTTATAGTTAATGGCGCTCAATGCAGTCATCACAGAGCCTTAGAAACTGCACTGTAACCCTTTTTAGAGCATTTTAACAACTTATGGATGCGTTAATGGCGGAGCTCATCTCCATGTAGTAGCGTCTCTGGGCCGGTCGCAGCTCTCGCAAGAGTTTTGCAACTTCAATCTGAAACTTATAATGCTTCCCGACGCTTCTTGCCCACATGTAGCGCTGACCGATATATCCACCAGAGTCGCTGCTGGTAATATCAATGCGACTTTATTGGAACACACAATGTGACATTGCTGTGGCAGTGGGTGTACAGATAAAACTGACGTGTTTCGTGCCTACATACTTGGCACTTCCTCAGATTCAACAGGCCTGGTAATGCCTGGCTATGTTAAATCAAATAAATCATTATTAATTACATTTTGTAAACTGGCTGACTAGATAACTAAGTGAGGAGTTTATTTTTCACGTGTGATGTGGGTGTTTGATAAGTTTGTTCCTTAAATAAAATTTAAAAAAAGATTATGTGTTTCCTTTTGTCCAATTACATTCAGCTTTACAACTAAGCAGTAACAGGGAGATCATGTTCATGTTGTTGTCACATAATTTGCATATAACCTATTGATATCATCAAATTGTTGTTAATCCTAAAATAAATACAAATATAAATAAAACATGTTCAAAGTGCTCTCTGCAGTTGCCTCCTTTTTAAAAATAAATGATCCATTTTCCACATACACAGCTGAAATTTATTGTGGGACTATAAGTACAGGGATCACGTCCTCAAGCTGAAGGCTTCTCATGTACAATGTACATTTAGCTGACAATAATGAGGCTTTATAAATTCCATTTACTTTCTTCCACACTGTAAATATTTTACATACCGCATATATGCCGTGTAAGATAAATCTCTAAAAGCACAGCTGTGATGCATATTAAATGTATCTGGTAGATGTCAAATGCCTTAGATCAGACAAAAGACAAGGTAGAAACATACTGGTATAAATGTTTCCTTATCAGTGCAGTTGTACTATAGAAAGCTAAAAATGCCTCACATTACTATATTGCCAACAGCCAAAAAAAGTTACATAATAGTTGTCAATATAGAGGTCAAGGACCCACAGTTACAACTGGATATTGTCAAGAGAGAGTAAGGGGAGAGCTCAGCACATGATAGCTTACATTCTACAACTTAGAAATATACATATTACAATATAATACACAAAAGCCATGAATATCTTGTAAATTATATCCTTATAAACGGTGAGTAGTGATGTCATCAGTTATAAA
Organism: Xenopus laevis; assembly: GCF_017654675.1. Classification (NCBI taxonomy): domain Eukaryota; kingdom Metazoa; phylum Chordata; class Amphibia; order Anura; family Pipidae; genus Xenopus; species Xenopus laevis. Next base: position 80,476,269 of record NC_054387.1, on the reverse strand, counting down.
CGGTGAGTAGTGATGTAATTTCTGTCACATGACTCACTAAAATTTGTGTATTATAATAAATAAAGTACCCCCAGTTGTAAAATATGAGGATATTATAAGTTACCTCGGAGTTCCATGACCTTTATAGGGTCATGAAACTCCTCGGTAACTTATAATATCTTTATATTTTACAAGAGGGGGTACTTTATTCACTATATAAATTACTGTTTTGAAAAACATTAGTTTAGGACTATTACAAAATTGTGTGAAATGGGGCTACTTAAAAAGTGTTTTAATTTTTGATGCAGTGCTTCATGGGCTCTATTTTGAAAGCAAGTCACAAGGGCATGGGATTTTGCCTAAACCGATCTTGTGTATTCAGATAATTGCACCCATATGTCTCTCCAGACAATTACAGTTGATAACAGCAAGAATTCCAAAACAGACCCTTTTGATGCAGTACAAAGACTTTCCCCATTTAAAAAGCTGTAGAGGCCCAAATCCACCTCTGGTAATACTATAACATACATTTCATAAGCAGAGGAAATAAAATACTATACTAGTCTAGTATAGTTGACTCTATATATTCTAAACTAGTCTAGTTAATTCTTCTGTGAGCTTTATCCACATTTGGCCCACAAGTGGGTTGGTCTAGTTTCCATTAGTCCACAAGGACTTTAGTAGACATAAGAAGCACATTCAGACCCACTGCAGAACATTTAAAAAATAATAAAATAGTTAAGAAAAGTGCATTTTTTGGCTTGAGAAATGCACGACCGCTCCAGATGAGAAGTAAAAAGACTATGCGCGCACATATTTAAATGCTTCCAGACATACCAAATTAAGATTTTACAGTGAAATGGAAAACCTTTGGAATTCTTCCCAACATTGCAAGTAACAAGCGTCACTGGCTCCCATTACTATTAAAAATGTGGACAATTTAAGAGGTGTGAATATAAAATGTGACTGCAGTCTCACACACCGCGACAAAAATGTTTCTCCGTTTCTTTTGTTGTGGAGAATTCGCTAAATATTTTCTTGGTAAGATATAATTGTCAGCTGGATAAAACCACATGCTTCAATTAGAGAGCTGGCAAATAGCCATCGGGACAACAACCTGCCTGTCACTTGCTAGACTGAATACACAGCCAAGTCAGAATCTGATAAAAATAAAAGCACTGATCATAAGAAATATAAAAAAGAAAAAAAGAGAGAACACGTTAACCAAATAAAAAATAATAAAATGGCTCAAATTAGCAAATCACTTTGAGATGTTATCCTTCCAGTCCTCTCAGTAAGTTGGTAATGTTTTCATGATAGGGAGTTAAACTGCAAACAATCTTTATTGCTTGAACTCTTCTATACAAATACAGTTTCTAATTATTCTAGCTACGCTAGCTTGTCCTCTAGACCTTGCTGGGCATTTTCTGAATTTTCCATGTGTTTTGTAACAGTGAAAAAATATTGCAAATGGTCTCCAAAGCATGTGCATTGGGAATCTTTGGGTGGCAATTATCAGTTGAATCAGTTGGAAGTGCTAGTGGGTGGCAAAAAGTACCAAATGTGACTCTGACTTAAAGGAGAAGGAAAGCTAGAGAGGCATTTTATTGCCAATAGATTAGCTGCAATAGTACAAGCTAGAATGCTACATTTATTCTGTAGAATGTTTTTACCATATCTGAGTAAAAAGCTCTAGAAGCTCTCAGTTTGTTTAGGATAGCAGCTGCAATATTAGCTTGGTGTGATATCAATTCCTGCCTGAGTCTCTCCCTGCTCACTTATAGCTCTGGGCTCAGATTATAGCAGAGAAGGGAGGGGGGGGGGGGGAAGAGGAGCAAACTGAGCATGCTCACGCCGCAGGCAAGGAGGTTTAAGATGAAGGCAGGAAGTCTGATACAGAAGCCCATGTGTACACAATAGAAGAAAGAAATGCATTGTTTCTTTTGACAGAGGACTCAGAGCAGCACTACTTTGATGGTTTACCGGTATATGTAGGTAGACCTTTCTAATAAGGCTTACTTAGTTTTAACCTTTCCTTCTCCTTTAAAGGAGCAGTTCAGTGTAAAAATAAAAACTGTGCAAAATAGAAACATTTTTTTACATTTTTTTTTAATATAATTAGACAAAAATGTAATGTATAAAGGCTGGAGTGACTGGATGTCTAACATCATAGCCAGAACACTACTTCCTGCTTTGCAGCTACTCTGAGTTAGTCAGCAACTTCAAGGGGGGCCACATGGGACATAACTGTTTAGTGTGTTTGCAATTGATCCTTAGAATACAGTTATGACTCATGTGGCCCCCCTTCAAGTCAATGATCAGTGGAAACCAAGAGAGCCGAAAAGCAGTAAGTAGTTCTAGCTGTTATGTTAGACATCCAAGTCACTCCAGCCTTTAGATGTTACATTTTTGGCTAACTAATTATACTGAAATTAAAACATTTTAATTTTGCACAGCATATTTATCCAGTTTTTATTTTTATACTGAACAATTCCTTTAAGATCGCCTTGCTTTAATAATTGCATACGTTGTAGACAGTACATACCAGGTTGAGTTCGAATATTTCCCTTATTTAAACCCTCATCACAAAACTGCACAGCAGAATAATCAAAGTGACAAAAAGACACTCCTAAAAGAACACCTCAAATATCAAAGATAAACATGTATGATGCCTATAATGATGTCCCTATATCTCTATGCACGGTTAACATTGATAATGTTATTAAAAAAAAAATATTAAAGGGGCAGTTTACCTTTAAGTATGTTATAGAATGGCCTACGCTTAGCAACTTTACTGGTCTTCATTTTTTATTGCCTTCTTTTGACACACAGGAGTGAAGGATTCGAATTAAAAAAACTTCGAATTTCGAAGTATTTTTTGGGTACTTCGACCATCGAATTGGTTAAATTCGATCGAATTCGAACGATTCGAAGTAAAAATCGTTCGACTATTCGACCATTCGATAATCGAAGTACTGTCTCTTTAAAAAATACTTCGACCACCTACTTCGGTAGATAAAACCTACCGAAGTCAATGTTAGCCTATGGGGAAGGTCCCCATAGGCTTGCCTGTGATTTTTTGATCGAAGGATTTTCCTTCGATCGTTGGATTAAAATCCTTCGATCGAACGAAAAATCCTTCGATCGATCGATCGCAGGATTTGCGCAAAATCGTTCGACTTCGATATTCGAAGTCGAACGATTTTAGTTCCCAGTCGAATATCGAGGGTTAATTAACCCTCGATATTCGACTCTTGATGAATCGGCCCCACAGCTTTCAAATGGTGGTCACTGACCCTAGCAAACTATTGCTTTGTGGAGCTACAAATGTATTGTTCTTGTTACTTTTCATTACATATCTTTCTATTTAGGCCATATATTATTCATAGTTCAGTCTTCATTCAAAACACTGCAGGTTGCTAGCAATGTTCCCTCTAATTCCTTCTTGCTTAAAGGGATACTGTCATGGGAAAAAAACATTTTTTTCAAAATGAATCAGTTAATAGTGTTGCTCCAGCAGAATTTTGCACTGAAATTCATTTCTCAAAAGAGCAAGCAGATATTTTTATAATCAATTTTGAAATCTGACATGGGGCTAGACATATTGTCAATTTCCCAGCTGCCCCAGGTCATGTGACTTGTGCTCTGATAAACTTCAATCACTCTTTACTGCTGTACTGCAAGTTGGAGTGATATCACACCCTCCCTCCCCCCCCCCCAGCAGCCAAACAAAAGAACAATGGGAAGGTAACGAGATAACAGCTCCCTAACACAAGATAACAGCTGCCTGGTAGATCTAAGAACAACACTCAATAGTAAAAACCCATGTCCCACTGAGACACATTCAGTTACATTGAGATGGAAAAACTGCAGCCTACCTGAAAGCATTTCTCTTTTAAAGTGCAGGCACAAGTCACATGACCAGGGGCAGCTGGGAAATTGACAAAATGTCTAGCCCCATGTCAGATTTCAAAATTGAATATAAAAAAATCTGGTTGCTCTTTTGAGAAATGGATTTCAGTGCAGAATTCTGCTGGAGTAGCACTATTAACTGATGCGTTTTGAAAAAAACCTGTTTTCCAATGACAGGATCCCTTTAAGTGTGCAAAGATCAGAATAAATGCATATTTTTGTGTTTTCACACAAAATTCTGTGTGCACCACAATTTGTTGGGTGCGCTGGGCTCAACATTTGTGTGCACGAGCGCACAGCTTAGAGGGAACATTGGTTGCTAGGGTAATCTGGGCACTAGGAACCAGAAAGCTGCAGAAATCAAAACTGGAGAACTGTTGAACAAAAAGCTATAGAATTCAAAAACAGCAAACAATTGAAACAAATTTTAATTTGTCTCATGCTATCACTCATTATATTATACTACAAGTTAATTTAAATGTTAACAACTCCTTTAGACAAGTTTTACAGGAATTTTTGGGGTTATTTATACTGTATATATAATACTGAACCAGGCAAAAAAAATCACATTTACTAGCACATCATGGCAAGGGACGTATCTATGCTATCAGACATTGTCTGTAAAGTGTTGTGCAGCATGCTCATTCTTCATAGCTATATTTCCTTTTTACTTGCCTAGGTATTGAGAGACTAGCAATATTTTTCCCAAAGAGTAAAACTATAATTGTCAAGGCCAGCCAGTGACTCCACACATGCACTTTAACAGGTCCCAGACTGTCCAAAGAATGATTTAGCTAGTTCTCTGTGGTGCAATTCCAGTGACATTTTCTTGGACATATCACTTGCACAAAGAGTCCAGACATGCACCAAAAGCCACTCAGCCTGACTGAAAAGTGGCCTGTTTGTATTATCCAACTTGTATTAGTCACTAAAAACTAAAATATTGCATAAGCCTCTCAATCTATGAAAATAATTACAATGTGTCTGATATTTTTTTTTATATAAACCATCTATTAAATCCTTTGGTAAAGTCATATGTTTACAGTACATAAAGAACTAATAATGCCAATTAATCTTCAGATACTATTTATTTCTATTCTATTCTTCACACATGTAAAGAAAAAAAAAGCCCTTTATTGGTTTAATGACCAAGATAAAATGCCAGCAATGGAATCATACAGGCAATGTTGCAGCAAGATGAAATCTCCAAGTCTGCTGAACGCCAGAAGGAAGTATTTCCAAGCACTTAATTTGGCAGGAAAAATTTTAAGCAATAAGTAATAATAAAAGTAGTAGTGTGTTATTAATGGCATACAGTTAAGTAATTTATAATGCCATGGTTCATGTACGTCCACTTAAAATAAATTGGGCAATCCAGACACATTTAGTTCCAAAAACAAATAGGCCTCTTCAGGCTATTTTTGTGAACCAAACTTGAAATGTTTAGGTTTTAAGTTCAGGGCTGCTGTCAAGCATAACTCAACAGCTACTTCGGCTTTTTGGCCCTAATTTTTGGATGCAAAGAAAATCAGCTCAAACATATTGGAAGACTAAAGTGCAGAAAACAACTGTAAACCATGGGGTTGGTAAAAAGAGATAAACTACAGGTATGGGAACCGTTATCCAGAAAGCTCCGAATTATAGAATGGTCATCTCCCATAGAGTCCATTTTATCCAAATCCAATTTTTTTTTTAACAATGATTTCCTTCTTCACTGTAATAATAAAGCATTAGCTTGTACTTGATCCAAACTAAGATATAATTAATCCTTATTGGAAGCAAAACCAGCCTATTGGGTTTATTTAATATTTACATGATTTTCTAGTAGAATAGTGTAGTAATAAAGTATTTTCTTCACCAATTTGTGGCATTATTATAGTATGTAGACGCGAGAAATCAAACTGTTCGCATGCACTGAGTTCAAACCAGCTCTTAGGGTAAGGCCACACCAGGCGTTTTGGGGAGATTTGGTCGCCTGGCGACTAATCGCCTCGTCTTTGCGGCGACCAATCTCCCCAAATGCCTTCCCTCACTCTGCGCTAGCTTAAAATGAAAAATTGCCGGCGCTAATCACAGCACTAATCACAACGCCCAGTGTGGCCTTACACTTAAGGTATGAAGAGCCAAATTACAGAAAGATCCGTTATCCAGAAAACCCCAGGCCCCGAGCAGTCTGAATAACAGGTACCATACCTGTACGTTGAGTATCATCAAAATGTCGGCCAGCCTTCTCTGTTTTCTGTTTAACGAACATCTGGAGATTCTTAAACTACTTTTACAAAGGTTCGCAAATCCATCTGACAAACCTTACATCGCCTGCACTGAATAATCAGCAAACTACATATGAGCTTAGATGCATTTGTCAGTTTAGCCCAGGGGAACAAGGCTTGAGAATGTAGTGACCTTGACTAATGGCAGAAATAAGCTAGTATCTACGCTTGCAAAAATCACAATCATTTAACAGACAGGTGTGCACCCATTTCAAGTCACAATAACAGAGAAAGACCATATATTTTCACTTTTTTTTTTTGCAAATCAGCAGGCTGCTGAAAAGTACTGTAACAAGGTCAATAAACATGCACAGAAAGCTGAAATAATTTCAATGCAGATAGATATAAATACATTATTATATAGATTACATTTACATCAATAGCTTTATAGAAGTGACTTGACCCCAGGCATTAAAGAAGGCTCACTCTCAACTTAGGATGTCGATACATTGATAATAGAATTCAATAGCAATGAAAACAGTGTCTGACACGCTGCCTATTCTTCCCCATCCATCACCCACTTTGCAGCAGCTCTGATACAGTCAGATAAAGAGGTCTCTTGGAAAGCTTAGAAACGTGCTCAGCAAAGCTGTTAGAATTTCAGATGAAGAGAAAATATGATAAATGCGCCAATAAATATCTACCAAAGATAAACCTGAAAAAACCATGACAATTTACACCAGGAATAACACGGAGGAGGAGATCCACAGAACATTTTAGATATCTAAAACAGCTTCCACTACTTCAAATTAAAATTTTTCCAGTGGCAATTATTAAATCAACTGAAAAAAAAGGAAATATTGAGGAGATAATCACAGGCACTTTTTGGAGGAAGCTGTGCCTTACTCTACTCGCTAATACAAACGTCCATCATATAATGCCAGTAAGTGCTCTTTACTTAGGCAAACGTCAGGCATTAATAAGCACCGAAGCCAAACATCAGAAGCTGGCCAAGTAAAATCACATTATTACATGGATGTGCAATTCAGTAAACCAGATAGATGGGGGGGGGGTGATACTACTAAAGCTTACCCACTATCGAATACCCTATGAGACTTTTATGGAGCAACTCTGGTGTAATAGGCATCTAATAAAATACAAGTGCAATCTGAACCTCTTGAGTCGATCTGACACTGGCAGTCACAAATCCCCCATGAGTCCTTAATCTAATCAATTCCTAAATTAAGTGTAATACTGTATTTTGCTCACAAAAGTAAGGGGGGGGGGTTACTGCTCCTCCATCTAACAATGATACCTTTTTTCTGACCTTATGTGTGTTACATCAGTTTAGGAACACTGAAATCTCTTCTCATTTATAATGGTTTACTCAGGATTGATGAGAGATGGCAACTAACATTTGTAAAGCTGCATGCTCTGATATACGATGACTGAGGCTCCCTGTTTTGTGTGTGTGTGAAACAGGAGCATAAGCTATCAGTGCAGCCAGGATTTTTAAAAATGAGATCAGATTTCATTAACTCGTTATGTAGTAACATTGGTAAGAATTTGCTCAGGAGTTTAAGGGTAAGGCCACACTGGGCGTTTTGGGGAGATTTGGTCGCCTTGTCTTTGCGGCGACCAATCTCCCCAAACGCCTTCCCTCACTCTGCGCTGGCTGAAATGAAAAAAAAAAAAATGCCGGCGCTAATCACACGCGGCGGTTCGTTTTCCAAAGTCGCCCGAAGTTGAAACTTTTCATTTTAGTCGGCGCAGAATGAGGGAAGGCGTTTGGGGAGATTGGTCGCCGCAAAGACGAGGCGATTAGTCGCCAGGCGACCAAATCTCCCCAAAACGCCTGGTGTGGCCTTACCCTAAGAGCTGGTTTGAACAGTTTGATTTCTCGCGTCTACATACTATAATAATGCCACAAATTGGTGAAGAAAATACTTTATTACTATACTATGCAATAACAATTATATATAACCGAAAGAGTTAGCCTTATCACATGTCTGTTTAGTTAGCATTTATACAAACACTGATAAATTCAGCAAATACTGTAGGTTCCCGCTGCATCTGAATATAAAATATTTATCCATGTACCCTAAAGAGCATACACAGCTTTTTAATTACAAATACTTGGCAATGGTGGCAAACCAAGTACAGGGATGGGGTATGTTATGCAGAAACCCGTTACCCAGAAAGCTCAGAATTAAGGGTAGGCTGTCTTCCATAGACTAAATTTTATCCAAATAATTAACATTTTTGAAAATTATTTTCTTTTTCTCTGTAATAATAAAGCAGTAACTTTATTCAAACGGAGACATAATTAATCTTTATTGGAGACAAAACAAGCCTTTTGGGTATATGGAATGTTTAAATGATTTTTTAGTAGTCTTCAGTATTAAGATCCTTTATCTGGAAAACCTGTACAGGTATAGGATCCATTATCCAGAAAGTGCTGAATTATGGAAAGATCCATTATCGGGAAAACCTCAGGTTCCACACATTCTGAATAACAGGTCCCATACCTGTACCACTTATCTGTTGAAGTCACATATTAGGAAATAGGATAAAAATGAGACACGCATACACTTTTACATTTACATACTAAGGTCAGGACTAGACAATCGTGAATCTCGGCCTGCGTTTCTCCGCTATCCCGCTATTGGTCTGTTTGCACCCGGAAGAATTGTTCAGGTGCTCAGGTGTAGGCAGATACAGCGGATTTTGCCGCCAAATCGAGACATTTTGTATTTTGCAAAAAATCTGGCCGGCGTTGAAAAGGCAAGTGGAGCAGCCGGTTAGCGGTGAATCCACATTGCTAACATCGTCTGTCCCTAGCCTAAATTACACACACCTATGTATTGAGTTGAGTATAAACACCAGATTAGCACATAATAGACACGGATAATAAAACTAATTTGGTAACACAGAGAATAGAAGTCCATGGTATACACAGATAAATACCAAAAGGCTAATGTATCAATATGTTGTCATGCATTGTTATATCATGATCTTGCAACTAATAGACAACAGAAAATCAATTGCTTCTCTAAATTCTAAAGTCAATTAAATGCAAAGCTCCTTTCCGAGAAGCACTGTACAAAACACTATGCAACATTTATCAGCAATCATCACAATCTCTGATGCGAGAAATAGCCTTTTCTCTAAATTTCTACAAGCTTAGAGGACTTCCACACTTGCAAAGTTCACACTAGCCAGCAAATCTAACAACTTCTGGAGCAGTAAACCTCTTACAATATAAAACACTGAAGAAAAAAAAATAAGAAATAAGAAAAACAAATTGTGGAATCAAATCATTAAAGAATGCCAGCATGGGTTTAAAAGGTGTGTATTATTGTGTATAATATTGAAAATATACAGTGGTACTCTGCCCTTATCAATAACTACTTCCTAGCAATAAGCATTACTGGATGTTTTAAATGGAGCAAATCTGAAACATATAAATATCCTACAAAAGCAGAAGACTTAATCAATGCAGTGGCAGCATAAACAAAACAACTACATTCAGACAATATGCTGCTTGAAACCTCCCAAAAAGGCATAATTATATCCCAAATGGAAACTGGATACTTGATTATTAATAAAAAGTTAAGAATTTGTATCTTGCAAAGAGTGTCAGAATTTTGTATCCATCAGCTTTAAAAGTTATTTCTAAACAAACACCCTGTGCTAGACATTTTATCAAACCAACTTTCATTAAACAAAAAAAAAGAAAAAGCTGATTTAAATGAGTAAAACTTGAACGTACCTGCAGTTCGGAGGAGGATCAAGGGTTATTTCAGCCAACTCCTTCTGAATCCTGCAAGTGAAATGAAAAGAGAGCTGAAGCACTGGAACACTCCCTGGAAAACGAACGGGGGAATTACACTGCCCTCTACCATAATGTTGATAAATGCAAGATTGGCTTTGCCTTCAGTAACGCTAACATGGCTGCTTCCTCTTTGTTCTCCGAGGCAGAACCCCAACCCTTTAGCAGAGGAACTTAGCAGCTGGCTTTTCACAGCTTAATTTCAGGCATTCAAGCTGAAAATAGGAGAGGCTGAAAGGCAATGCGATTGCCTTCTCAATAAAGTGAATTTGATTAAGGGCTAAACAGTTTTTATAAGAAAGATTTCTTGTATAAGCTTATATGCAAATGAGCCAGGAGGGGAGGGGGGGAGCTCTAGTATTTTGACAATGACTTTAAAGCAGTGTTAGAGTGCTCTTAGCGAGGCAGAATTAACGAGCTGTAACATAAGCAGTGAAGTTTTTTTTCTTGCCTCCTGACAGCATGTTTTTTTTTTTAAATTTATTTATTTTAACAATTTACAAAACCAAAATAACAATTCATCTAAAAGAACCAGCAGAAATAAATTTCACAGTGATTTTTTTTCTACTTTATGAAGAGAATATACCTTTGTATTCTTGTATATAAGTAACAATTAAAAGATAAATTACAAGTTTAGTAAGTTAGTTCAGTAGGGTCAAGCACACAAGATATGTATAAAACAAATCTATTTATGTTACGGCCTAACCAAGCAAAATTAAAATTTGCAAAAATAGGGAAATTGGTAAAATAAATGATAAACAGTGTGTCAGACAGAAATCAACACGCAAGGCAGTACAACAAGCCAACCTTGTGGATGTACTTATGAGTGACACTACATACTTAAAAAGAAGATTAAAGTCTGTTAGAGGTATGGGTTCTATTATCCAAAAAGCTCTGGAATACAGATATGCCATTTTCCATAGTAAAACATACAATTCTTATTTTTTTCTCAGAAAGTAGACAATATGTTGCATGTTTAAGTACACATATCCCCTGCAAAATTGTTTTGCTAACTGGGGATGAAGGCCTATAGCATTTCAGTTTGGGGAAACAATTTTTTTTTCTTGCACAGGCACAGACAGGCAGTCTATTGTCCAAGGCAACTGCCAGCTGCACATATCTCACAAGTGTCCCAACTCTGGGATGCTCATATTTGCCTGCACACACCAACACCAGCTATGCCACAAAGTCCCAACCTGGGACAATTGTGGAATATCCCCAGACCAAAATAATTAAACTCATCACATTTCTACAGCTAGCAACAGTCTCGGACAAAACCATGAGTGGTTGCACCATGGTCAGCAACAATATTGTTTTTCCACCCTGGAGATGTGTCCTTAAAGGGGTTGTTCACCTTTAAATTAACTTTTATTAGATGTAGAGAGTGATATTCTGAGACAATTTGCAATTGGTTTTCATTTTTGATTATTTTAGGTTTAGGAGATATTTAGCTTTTTATGCAGCTGCTCTCCTGTGTGCAAATTCAGTAATCTGGTTGCTAGGATTAAAATTACCCTAGCAACCATGCATTGATTTGAATAAGAGACAGGAATATGAATAGGAGAGGGTCTGAATAGAAAGATGAATAATAAAAATAAATTTGTTGCCTTACATAGCATTTGTTTTGTTAGACAGGGACAGTGAAATTGAAAGCTGGAAAAGGTCAGAAGGAAAATAATGAAACTATAAAAAAGACAAAATTAAAAGTTTGCCATTCTATAGCATACTAAAAGAACCACCCTTTAATTAAGCCAGCCTAAATCCAAGCTGACATCAAAACAATAATTTGTCTTAATTGTTTTTTATGTAAGGTATGGTACACTGCATTATGGAAAATACGAGACAACATAGCATTTCAGCACTCAATATATCGAGAAGTATATAAAGTCAATTTCAAAATGAACCCAAAATCAAAAACAACTGTGGCACTGATAATTTATCTCAGAATTAAACTACCGTAATCTACCCTAGCTGCCTCTGACTCTTGAAACGAAACCAGTTGATTAACAGACCAGGGGGAGAACTTACTTCTGCTAAATTGTTTCAAGAGTAAGAGCCAGAAAGGAACAGCTTTTAATAGCAGTTACATTTCCAAATAGCTATAAAACTATTGAAAAGTTTTAATGTACATAGGAAAGTTGACTGGAAGTACATTTTATTTCCTTATGCTATACCTTTAAAAGTTGCAGGAAAATGTAAAATCCAATAAAGTCCAGCAATACAAAAGGTTTTGGTTAAACACACTGCATGCTTAGGGCAATGACCCACAGGGAGATTTGGTAAAATGCACTACCGTGGATGACAAATCTCTAAAGTTGGGTGCTTGCTAGAAACTTCGGAAAGCTGAATAACCATGTATGTTTTTGCACCTGAGATTTACATTATTGCCAGTGTGAAAGGAAGATTTGTTACCTGCAGTAGCTCAGATTTAACCATGGGAGACAAATCTCCCCATGTGTCGTCGCCCTAGGGTTGCCCATTGCTAACAATACTCATGCAATTTTTCCGTTGTTAGTTCTTGTACTTGGTGTAGGTTCTCTCCCTACAGTTGTACTGTGGATTTTACCAAGTTAATTGGAGTGTATAGTTTTTTGTGAAAGTTGACATTACTACTATATTTTATATAGCACCAACAAGTTCAATCCCTGTCCTAATGTTGTTTACAAAAAAGGTCCCTATCACATTAACACACACTTTGACCAATTGTACCAGGAGCAAATTGATCTGCCTATAGGTTTCTAGACTGTGGAAACCAGAAAAACCCAGAGGAAGCCCAAATAGACATAGGGAGAACATACAAATTCCTTGCAGATAGTGCCCAAGCCAGTATCAAATGTAGGGCCCCAACACTGCAAGGCAGAAGGGTTACAAACAGTACATTATTTGCCAAAGGGGGAGCTCACCATTACTAATAATGATCCATTATAAACAGCTCAAATTTAAACTTCACATGACACCAAACTTTTTTAAATATTAAACAAAACAATGTACAATTAATTCATTTCATTAGCAGATCAAGTCATCTTTCCTTACTGCAGCTTTTCTTTGAAAAAGAGGCTGAGACAAAGAGGCAAGAATAGTCACTGATTCCTTCCTGTTACAGTTAGTTGTAAAATTCATTAGTGTGGGACAATGCATTGTATCAGCCTGAAAACGATATTAGCCACAGTTTTGGCTAACAACCACACAAATGCAAACACCTCAAAGTAACCACAATGGGAAGTCATGTACCGCAATCCAAAATCTACAAGTGTTCCTGACAGTCAGTGAGAAAAAAATAATTTCATCACTTAAATACAATATACAGTCATATTAAACGGTTTGGGACCCCATCTCAGCCTGCATAATAATTTACTCCACTTTCAACAAAAAATATCAGTGGGATGTCTTTCATTTCCCAGGAACATCTGAATACTGGGGTGTTTCCTGAACAAAGATTTTTAGTGAAGCAGTATTCAGTTGTATTAAATTAAATGTGAAAAACTGGTTGTGCAAAAATGTGGGTACCCTTGTAATTTTGCTAATTTGAATGCATGTAACTGCTCAATACTGATTACTGGCAACACCAAATTGGTTGGATTAGCTCCTTAAGCCTTGAATTTCATAGGCAGGTGTGTCCAATCATGAGAAAAGGTATTTAAGGTGGCCAATTGCAAGTTGTCCTCTGAAGAGTGACAGCATGGAATCCTCAAAGCAACCCCTTAAAAAGATCTCAAAACAAAGATTGTTCAATATTATGGTTTAGGGGAAGGCTACAAAAAGCTATCTCAGAAGTTAGACAGTCAGTTTCAACTGTAAGGAATGTAATCAGGAAATGGAAGGCTACAGGCACAGTTGCTGTAAAACCCAGGTCTGGCAGGCCAAGAAAAATTCAGGAGTGGAATATGTGGAGTTTTGTGAGAATGGTTACAGACAACCCAAAGATCACCTCCAAAGACCTGCAAGGACATCTTGCTGCAGATGGTGCATCTGTACATCTTCTACAATTCAGCGCAATTTCCACAAAGAAAATCTGTATGGCAGGGTGATGAGATAGAAGCCCTTTCTGCACTCACGCCACAAACAGAGTCACTTGTTGTATGCAAAAGCTCATTTAGACAAGCCGCAGTCATTTTGGAACAAAGCGCTTTGGACTCATGAGACAAAAATGTAGTTATCTGGTTATAACAAAAAGCAATTTGCATGGCGCAAGAACACCGCATTCTGAGAAAAACACCTGCTACCTACTGTCAAATTTGGTGGAGGTTCCATCATGCTGTGGGACTGTGTGGCTAGTTCAGGGACTGGGGCCCTTGTTAAAGTCAAGGGTCAGATGAATTCAACCCAATATCAATAAATTCTTTGGGATAATGTTCAAGCATCAGTCACAAAGTTGAAGTTACGCAGGGGTTCGATATTCCAACAAGACAATGACCCTAACCACACACAAAGGCATTTATGCGGGGGGGGGGAGTACAATATTCTGGAATGGCCGTCACAGTCCCCCGACTTGTATATCATTGAAAATCTATGGGATGATTTGAAGCAGGCTGTCCACACTCGACAGCCATCAAATTTAATTGAATTGGAGAGATTTTGTATAGACGAATGGTCAAAAATACTGCCATCCAGAATCCAGACACTCATCAAAGGCCATAGGAGGCGTCTAGAGGCTGTTACATTTGCAAAATTAAGCTCAACTAATTAGATGCAATATCTCTGTTGGGTGCCCAAATGTATGCACCTGTCTAATTTTGTTATGATGCATATTGCATATTTTCTATTAATCCAATAAACTTTATGTCACTGCTGAGATACTACAGTTTCTATAAGGCATGTTATATATTAAAGGGAAGTTGCTACTTTGAAAGCTCAGCCAATGATAGACAAAACTCCAAAGAATTAAGAGGGGTTCGCAGACTTTTTCATATGACTGTACATATGTTCTAAGACAGGATGACTAAACATGCAGGCAGCACATGAGATTTTTACACTTAAAAAGGACTACCATCATCAAAACTGCAAGGATGAGTAACCAAAGAGATCCTACTCTAGTATAGACAATCCACAACACACTGATTCTGCAAATGACACATTCAAAAATGAAGGAGACACATTTACCTCTTGACTTTCTGGAGTCGGTGAAGCAACATCAAATACATTAGGAGATGACATAAAATGATTTTAATTTGAAGATATATCCTGGTCAAATATATTTATTTGATACACAATTATACAAGGATTTGTCACGTTAGTATTTTTTTTGTCCATAATTCTAGACAACAATCAGGCTACTGTCACCCACAACAAAACTCTAGGTCAACAACTAAAAGGTTGCAATTTACCTAACCCTAGATAAACCACGTAAGTTGTCTAACAGTGTCTCATTGTCATAGGCTTGGAAAACATGTGCCGTGGATGAGCCAGAAGGTGCTCACAAGGCCAGAACATTCCCTCATATATTTAATAAGCACACCAAAATACCAACTACTCAAATAAATAAAAATGAATACAGTCTTGACTTGCCATGGCATAATTCTTTCGACTTTACGTCACACGGTATAACAGACTAAAACAAACTTGTTTTTGTTACACAATTTTTAAGCAGAGTTGACATGTTGACTGCAATAACAGAACTATGTTCAGTGGAAATTATAAGCAAAATTAATGATAAATACTATTAGAAAAATACTAAATAAGCAGCAAATAACAGTGAATCAGATACAATTAATTTCAGTAGCAAGTTATAGAATTTTATAGGATTGAGGGACTTGATAGAAGCTTTCATAAACCAAAGCAACATGTTACAAAGCACTGTGATATGTTTAAGGGCAGTGTGGAGGCATTTTCTCAGCCGAATGATGGATAACTCTTGGAATTGTTCCCCATCTTTTTGAATGGTAATTGTCTAAATGGGAGTGCAATAACACATCAGGCAACTATTGGTCAGCGATGCTGAACTCCAGGTTTACAAATGGCAATCACACACAATGATTTTGATTATCTGGACCGCAAAACATCAATTGCCACAGTCTGCCCAAACACGGGGCAATTCAAGAGAATATATCATTGTTGGGATCAAAATCCCAAACTGGAAAATTGTTCAGCCAGTAGAATAAGGTACTAAAAAACAAGCATTTGGCCTCTGCCACTTCCCAGGATGGCAGCAAGCATAAATAATGCCCCTGACAGGGCAACTGCAACTGGAATATACAAGTATATGTCAAAGTTGCCTTATTAGACAAGAAAAGGGCCAATGCAGTGCATAAAACATTGTCCTGTGGATGAGTTAGAAAACCCATCTTTAAAAACCCAATTTTATTAAAATGATGATGCTTTACAATAAAGGATGCCTGGTCAGAGTCTGCAGAGTCCCTGGGCAGGTTGAGGGCAAAAATAAAAGCATCTTTGAGGGCCACATTGAGCTCTACACTAGGACTGTTAATAAATATTAAATCATTCACTGTTCTATTAAAGGGGTTGTTCACCTTCCAAACACTTTTTTCAGTTCCGTTATTTTCAGATTGTTCCCCAGAAATAAAGACTTTTTTTCAATTAACTTCCATTTTTTCACCATTTTGCCAAAAATGTTGAATCTAAGTCTAAGTTCCTGTCTCTGGTATTTCAGTCAGGCAGCTCAGTAATTCAGGTGCCAACTCTAAACGGTTACAATTTTGCCACATTTAATCGATACATTTCTCAGCAGCATCTCTGGAGTATTAGCAACTATTGTATCAATTCTAACAGCTGCCTGTAATGAAACCCAGAGATTCTGTTCAGCAGGGACAAAGATAAGAAATGTATCCACTAAATGTATCCATTTAGAACAGTTTACAGGGTCGGCAACCCCCTCCCCTGCCAGGGCTGCTTCAGTAGGTGAAAAATGACACTTTACACTTCAATATTACAAAAACGGTCACAGATAGAAAATAGAAAAAGTCATTATTTCTGGTGATCTATCTGAAAACAACTAGTTGTTTCAAGGTGAACCACCGCTTTAAGCAGAGTGCTGCTATGTGACTTCGCTTAATACAGCCCCTTAGACGACAGAAATCTAGCTATATAACAGATTAGTAAATTGTCGGGATACTGAAAAACCTTGTCAAGGTTCTGGTTTAAAAAATAAAAAAAAAAGATCACTGATAAAACTGTGGATACCATCACAACTAATTGCTGGCTTACTTCTGCTTTCACATGGCAGCTTTGGGTGAGAACAAATTTTGACCACTTTTGAGTACAACTCTTTATGAGAGGTAGTCATAAAAAACAATTTTGTGATCTACGCTGACCTGTACAATGCAACAGCAATATCTGCATGACCAAGGCTCCAAACATCATAAAATCATGTAATATCATAATGACTGTTTAAATGCACAACTAACTTTACAGGAGAATCCAATGTGATATCCAAGGCCCCGTCTGTTTAAGTCATTTGTGTGCTGCTTGTCTACTTTTTTCCTTTCCATTTTTGTGCACTCCCTAGGGGATTGTTAGAAAGCACATGCCAAACAAAACATGGAAAGTGGTGTAAAGGCAGAATGTATGTGAAGAGAAAACGGCTTTAATTTCCATCCAAGCTCGTTCCAAGACACACATTAAAAAAGACACAAAAATTCATGTCAACACTCCCCGTGGGAACCTGCGCTGTGTTTAATATCCTGTATCAAGTGGTTTATTACCTTTTAGCACTAGTGGACAGCTTAGCAGTGGTTTTACTGGACAGTTTGGTGTTTTTCTTTTGTTGGACTGCCGAGGGCTTTCTTTCTTCTTGTTCTTCAGGTTCTGGTGCTGGTGGGTCTCGCTGATCAGCATCTGAACTTCCACTGCTGGTACTAGGACTTTCATCATCTGACCGCTGTCTATCACTAGACATGTTGATGGACTTTGTTTCTTCTTGGTGCAATCTGTAAAGACAACCAGAAGAATGCAGATGAATGAGAAAGTAAACAATACAATGTTACATAACTAGATGCCACTGAAGGTCTTACTGGTCCCCAATCAACTTAATTCTGATTTATCAATCCATTAACACTTGAAGTCGAACTTCTATAGAGATAATACAGGAAGAAACCAACTTTGAGAGCACCTACAACTTCCAGACCATTGCTCACATCAACAACTAATAAAAGACTCCCAAATACATTCCCGAGTGCAGCAGAAAGACATGGTCTACAGAACTCCAGTCCAGTTTGACATGGATCAAAAGAGAGGCTGCACGGCAAAACATATAAATATGCAACAAACACTGGATACTAATAGTTACAAAGTCAATATTTTCACTGGGGTTTATCACTCTGTAATGTTTGCGTTTGTCTCATTGGGGGGCAGAAACACAATGCTCTACTTGCCACCCATTGGCATTTGTACGATTAAGGAAGGAGAGGAGCAGGTTATAATATTTACACCAGAAAGGTCCAACCTAAAGACTCCAGCTTAAAGTGACAGTCCCAGGTAACCTCTGTTTATCAGGATGCTTCATGTATCCTTAACAAGAGCAGCGGAGGGGTGCGGATAGGTTTAAGACCCCCAGGTTTGTTCTCCTATCTTACGCCAACAGATCATAGACTGGACATTGCTGATTTACTCTTCACATGGAATCAATACTGCAGCGCAGACAGTGGGGGTATCTACAAGCCAAAGCTGCAGACTTCCTCAAAGTCTCACTGTAAGAAGTCCAGCCTATACAGCCCTCTAGGTTCTGATAAACTACAACTCCCAGATGGGTCGCTGCCAAGAGTGCAGATGGATCTAGTTGAACAGCTCCCCCAGAAAGTGGCAGGTTGAACAGTCCTGATGTTGAAGAGAAGGGGGCCGAGGAAAGGTCGTGTTATAGGGACTGAGAAGGGAGGGGGAAGAAGCAGCAGCAGCCGCCGGCCAGTGTTTGTGGTATTTGGGGGGGGGGGCTGTGAGACTGGCCACTAGGACTGACACAGACAATCCAGAACTTCAACTCCCAGCGTCCCTTTTGAGCTCTGCTAGACAGGGATGTTGGGAGTTGTAGTCCAGCAGCATCTGGAGCGCCATAGGTTACCTATAGCCCCGCACTAGGATATGAGCTTGGTGTATAGTGAGGCTTGGAGTCACTGGAGCTCCCTCCTCCTCCTCCTCGTTGCCTTCTCCGGGGCTGAAAACAAGAACAAAGCTCGCTGTCTCTCCCCGCCTCCCCTTGCCGCTCCGCCGCTTCCCCATTTACCTCTCAGGCGCGCCGGTCCCTGCTCTCCTCACGCCACCGCCGCTCTGTGTGGAGCTGACTGGGAGGGGGTTTCCTGGGAACGCAGAGCCGGGGAAAGAAGCAGGCTCCGGCCGGCTGCCGAACATTGAGAGTCGGAAGAAAGGAGGAGGAGGTGGAAGGGGGGTGAGGAAGGCTGCCTGTAGTGCTTTTCCGCAGGCTGATGGTGGCGCTGATGAGGGAGGTGCGCGTGAGCGGCCGGATTCGGGAACAGAAAAAAAAATAATCTCGGGCTCGTGCCCAAAGCGGACGCCGCGGGGTTTTCCGATTCTCCAAACCCCGCCCCTCAACAAACCCGCTCCTCCCCCAGCCAGCGCAAAATGGTGAAGTCAGCAAGTTCCTGCGCGCTACATGTGCGAGTGCCTGTTCGGCTGGCTGCTGGCTTCACCACAGCGCATGAGGCGCGCTCTACCGTGCCAAGCCAGGACAAAAGAGTTCGCTTCCTTCGCTGCCTGTTTGCGCCTTTTAATGACATTGTACCGAGCCGAGATTCTGCACAAGACATCCAATATATGGCTGTTTCGCGCCGCTAATTGTTTCTGAACTCGCCTTTCCGTAAAGTTTCTACTTTTCAACCTCGTTTAAACTCTTGTCGCAGTCTGTAAAATAAAATGGCCTATTATCCTCTGACCAATCAGGCTTGATTTAACGCTGGTGGGTTTAGGCTAGCTTTATTGGCTAGCTCCTACTCCCAGCACCTTTCCTACTCCCAAAACCCTGCAAGTATATGTTTCTTAAACAGTAAATAACCTAAAACTAGAAATGGAACCATCGCCATGCTGATGAACCCATGGACAGGAGCTCATTAACACAGTATAGACTATAGATATATGTAGAAACAGAATAACACTTTTAGCCAATTTTACATGAACAAAAGCCTCCCCACTTGTATTTATTTAGGAGCACAAAGTACTCATAATTTCAGGCGGGGCTTCCTTAGTGAATAAATAAAAATAATCATGTAACGAAAATCACAATGAATAAAAGCTTTAAACTGGCCATACCTGAGCAGATTTAGGCTGGTGGCACACTGTAAGATTTGGGGGAGATTAGTCGCCCCGCGATTACAGGGCGAGTAATCTCCCAGCAATGCCTTCCCGCCGGAAAGAATGTGAATCACCATTAGGGTTTGCCACCTGTTCAGTTTTGCCCCGGACAGTTCGGTTTTTCTAAGGCCTGTTCGGGTCTCAAGATTCTGTTCGGTTTTCAGCCTTGTGAAAACCGAACACTAATCTGGCCAATAAATTATCAAGTGAGGTTAATGTCTTATTACAGAAACAACAAAACAAAGAGCAAATCAATCAAAAATAAGAATCTGTATTTCTAAATTAGCATTGCTGGATTTCAGAGCTTTCTGGATAACTGATTTCCGTATAATAGATCCCATATCCGTAATTAAAGGATTGGACTCATCAGGCAGAATATCGATAAGAGATAGGGTTGCCACCAGTGTGGTTTTGAACTGGACACCAAACTTTCTGTTCGGTTTACAACATTGAGAAAACTGGATGGAAAGCCAGCTAGTTGCGTCTAAAGGTGGCCATCCACAGGAAGATCCGCTTGTTTGAAGATGTTGCGAAAGGAGTGGATCTCTCCCCGACATGCCCACATTAAGGTGGGCTATATCGGGATAATCGGATAAGAATGGAGGCAATACAGGAGGTCAGATCGAGTGCCAGATATTGATCAGGGACGCCCATCGGATGGCCCCACACATGGGCCAATAAACTGACAACTTGGTATGTCGGCAACTTTTATCGGCCTGTGTATAGGGCCTTTAGTGATGCAATAACCCTACCCTAGGGTCATAACTGCACCTACTTCAATGTGTCTGCCTATTATGTCACCACTGCTCTACCCCTAATTCTATTCGCCCAACCCCTTTTGTTCGGGTTTAGGCGCCAGCAAAAGTGGCAACCCTAATCACCATTGGGATGGCATATGTAGCACTTCGGTTTTCCAAAGCTGCCCGGAGTTTCCTTGTGAGGCCTCTTTAGGGCATGCTGCAATTCGGGGAGATTAGTCGCCAAGCAACTGCATTGCCGCTGGCTGGAATGTAAATCGATGGTGGGATGGCACTCAGATCGATTCCTTTTCCGAAGTCGCCTGAAGTTTCCTCGTGAGGCAACTTGGGGCGACTTCAGAAAACGAAGCACTCCGAGTGCCATCCCGCCTGCTATTTACATTCTAGCCGGCAGGAAGGCAGGTCGGGGAGATTTGTCGCCCGAATCTTACCGCATGTCTCTGCCTATACAGCCCTTTAGGTTCTGATAAACTACAACTCCCAGATGGGTCCCTGCCAAGAGTGCAGATGGATCTAGAAAGAGTGCAGCTGAACCTGCTTGTGTATGGCCCTCCCCATCAGATATCTGCCTGAAAATTAGGTTGCTTCGAAAATCTGAAAAAAGTCAGACAAGGGCCACATCATCAAACTGATGCAGTTCTCAGCCTATTGGCCCAACTAGGCCCTGCTGTATGATTCTATGAGATCAGCCCAAGATGGTCCAGACAGTGTTTACAAGTTGCAAAGAGGCATTAAAAATGCTAAATCAAAAAGCGTACAAAATAAATAACGAATGCCATACCGCTTGTATGGTGAATTCTTTTATAGTTTAGTTCTAGATGTCTGGGGTAGTTAAACACATGCATTTGATTTCCTTTATACCCATTTGCAATCCATAAAGTGCTCTTTGCACAGCTTGTATGGTTTCATAGTTACAACATGGGCGGTCAACCCAGAACCTTTCAGATGTAGAACTACAACTACTAGCATCTCACCAACTAACTGACGGGGGAATGTAATATGTTTCTTAAGCGCAAAAGGCGTTGGAAAAGACCATTGTGAACATTAGCGACCAAGCTTTTCTATATTTGTATCCAGACCGATTTCAGACCTCAACAACTTCCTTGCAAGGTTTGCGAGCGAATGGCTTTTGTGAACATGCGCAGTTTATGGAATTATATTATTTAGCACAACTCCAGAGTAGGTGCTAACACTAACCTTTGCTTAGTGATAATGAGAGATGTAATATTCACCAGTGAATTATTTACACTTGCAAAAACACAATTTTAAATTACATTCCCCCTTGAGGCTGTCTAAAGTTCTGGGTGTTGCGGTCAACAACAGCTAAAGGACTGTAGCTTGGCCATCATTAACTAATCTAATTTTGATATTTCAGGGTATCTGAAGCCCTACATTAAGAACTTCTGATTGGTCTTCATGTAAACTCATGAGTAACGTTCATGCATAATATCCCAGCTACTTCAGAACCTCTTGGGAATCACACCAGTCATTCATCTTAAAGTAGGGCTATCCAACCCTAGTTGTAGTTGTTGTTGAACTACTGTCCAACGGACAGTTGATAAGGGAAGCAAGCTGGGAGTTGTAGTATAACGCCAGCTGAAGCGCTGCAGGTGAGAATTTTCTGGCACAGAGGGATTTGTAAGACCAACAGTTTTTAACTGTATCTGACAGCAAAGAGTACAAGCTCCTGAGGGTGTTTTCTTTTGTTTTTTTTTTAAAAAGCTATTTGTTTTACTATTTATTCCTCCGACTACAACTCCCAGCATCCACCACAATCTGTGTCAGTGCATTTGACAGTAAGGAGCTAAAACAGTGATGTCAGACCTATGGCTATTTGTTACTTGTTCATCTGTAGCGCCAAGAATCCTCAAAGCAACAGTTCAACCACAGCTGCTGGTGCATAACTCTGGGCTAAAAGTTAGAAAGTGTGAGGAAATGCAAAGTTGTAATATAATGCAATGCTGTCCAGCACTTTCCATGTGTCTAGACATAAATGTTCCCAGGCTGGATTGTACTGAAACAATGGGGTCATTCAAAGAAGCAGTTTATGGAACTATCATCAGTGGGGGGACTAGAAGCTGCTTAGAGTCCTCAAACATCCACAGCATGAGATATTTAGCAAACATTCACTGACATTTTAGCATTGTGTATCAGTCAGTGTTCCTCCTATATTCATGAGCCCCCATAACTTGTAGAGACTGTTTTTCTAATGTTACAGCCCTGACTATCGTACAGGCTATTGGGGCATAAAAGTCAATGGAGGGCTGCAGGCCCCCAGGCCTTATGATGGCAGCTGTTATTATGATAGAGATAGTTCCAAGCCAGTACAGCTGACTGTAAGCCCCACTCAACCTTCCAGTATTGTACAGAAACTTTTGTCTATATTGTAATGCATTAAAAGGAAATAGAGATCAATGGCTGAAAGTGAAAGTTCATTCTTTGATAAATACACCTTTCAACATCCCATAGAAATGAATGGAGAATAGTAGAATTTTGCTCTAGCAGATTGTGGCGATCTTTAACTTCACTCTTTGATAAATATACCCCTTTGTGTGGAGTATAAGGCAATAAAACAGGAGAAATCCACCATGTTTTCCGCCATGATTACAGCTCTGTCTGCCTTCAGCATCACTGTATTCTTGAGAGGATGGCACTGGAGGCACATAGGCATGTCATTCAGTTTCTGAGCTCAGCCAGACCCTGGGTGCAAGCAAACAATCATGCAAAATCACGCTCTTATAATACATGAATAAAAGTGTTCTGTGCTTACATAGAATACATCTACCCTGCTTTATGGTGATTTTTGTGGCAAATTGGAGTGGTATAAGAGCTTTTTGAAACAATAATTAAACTCTATGTGGGTTATGTAATAAAAGACAATAAAAGTGTTTCCAGGAACAGTAACCCATAGCAACCAATCAGTAGGTGGCATTTACTAGTCACTTGGGCAAACATAGTGCTTTTTATTACATATGGGGTTAATTCTCTAAAAAATCCAAATAAAAAAAGTATGAATGAAAAATTTGATAACCCCAAATTCTTCGTGAACAAGCAAAAAATTTGTACAACAATAGCTGTTTCGAGCTACGAAAACCTCTAAAACCCCACATGAAAAGCTGATCTTTGCAAGAAAAGAAAGGGAACTTCCATTGACTTCTACGTGACTTCTACAGCTTTTACTTACCATACTTTAGTATTCATAGATTTTATTATTTTTACACTTGATAAATTTTAAAAGAATTCTTAATTAAGTAACTATAGCTCTACAAGCTTTCATAAATTGGACCCTCAGACAATATGTGTTTAGAAACATGGTCATATTTCTGCCTTTCCACTGTAACAATCAGGGTAGTTAAACCTCAAAAACAGGAAGAGGACCCACAGGCACTGAACAATTGTGAAACAGTGGCTGCTTAAGTAGACCACTATGCTAGGCAGATTTCAGGGCAGTTAAAACAGGATTAGAGTGGAAAAACAAGCCAAGGTTAATTGCAGGGCAGACTATTGGAATTCAAGGTTTCCATAAGAACTGGTAATAGTGCCAAGCCAGAACCAGCAGAACCTCATCCTCCCACCAATCTTAGGGGACCGTTCCAGGGAACTTCTTGGGCTTGTTTCAAAATGTAGAATGAAAGTTCACTACCAGATGTGGGGCATGCACATCCTCAGCAGCAGGAACCCAAAATCTCTCTTCAGGGTCAAAGCCTGTCCCATGCAATAGATACTGAAGTTTACCACTTGAAAGTTCTGAGCCAACAATATTTTGGATATTTATTTCCTATTTGAAGCACAGGAAGAAGAGGGCATTAGAAGAAAATGTCATGGCATTCATTGACATTAAGAGGGAAACAAGAGATAGCATTATGAAGACAGGCAAGCAAGTCATGTTTTATGACAACAGGGTTCACATTTTGCAGAGAGAACTTAAAGACCGTGCAAAATGTAAACATTTCTAGATTGGATCTAGCAAAAATTTACATGAATCCTGTTTTTGAGTTGTAGGTTAATGCTGCAAATGATGGGCAAAACATCTCAAGAACTGTTCAAGGGATTCATTAGTGTGCCCAGTTGTGCTGTTGGACTGAGAATGGTAGAGAGGCTTCAACTTTACTCCCCAACAGGAGCAGAAACCCTTCTTTAATATATCTAGTATAAGTAATTCGAAAACAACTGGACTTGCTGAGTAATCATTGAAGATGTTTCACTACTCATCCAAACAGCTTCTTCAGTTAGATTTCTTTCTTAGATGTCTCAAACTAAGACTGCGATGGAAAAGAAGGCTCAAATAATCTTGTGTCTTCACATAACAAGCCCTGAATTTGGTTTCTATGGTACCTGCACATTTTCAGGTACCCCATTAAGAAACATTTTTAAGTAATTACAATTGTTCCTCTGTACACTTTAACAATGTACATATTTGTTATTAAATGACAGTAAACCATGATTGTGAATTCCCATTGCTCAACATTATTCATGCAGTTTTCTCATGCTACATTTTTGTTTTGGATAAACTAGCCCCCATAGTTCCACTGCAGAAAGATTCTGAACAATTCTGAATACATAATATGCAGAATCCTCAAATACCAGATGTATCAGTTAAAAATTGCTTTAGGTTTGCACATTGACAAGCCAGAATGAAATGCTGTGAATATTCCAGCAAAACTGGCATAGAAAACAAGACTCTTATGGAACTTTCAGAAAACTGGGGAAATGAGATACATGTTTACAATGGTGAGCTGTAACCGGCAATTATTTTGAGTTTTTCACAGAAAAACGTTTCTTTATAGGACAGAATTTTCAATATAAAATAGTTTATAGTTATACACCCCCAGCAGCTTAGATGTTGCTTTTCATATTCAGATTTCCAACCAGCATTGTTCCCACATGCAGAACTTGCTCGGTGTACTTTGCATGTATGCATGGCATTGTGGGGCATTTATTTCCTTCTTGCAGCTACTACCATGCAAGCAAATATTGTAGTGCTCTTCTGCTGTCTGGCACCATTATACCCATATAAACCAGAGCAAAATTAAATAATTCTCATTAATTCATGCTTAATTAAATAAATATAATTGAGTGTGAAAGTGACAGGCTACCCAATTCACTCGGTCAGTTTTCTTATTTATTAGAGATGAACACATTTTTTGTTTGGTATGGAATCTCAGTGAAATTTAAAGTTTTTTGTGAGTGGCAAAACTGTTTGCAAATCTGTACTAAAATTTCGTAATGTGTTTTGTTTTGCAGGAAAAAAAATGCCCACTGAGTTCAATGTACTTTGTGAGAAAAAAATCCAATTGACTCCAACGCATATGGTGCAAAAGAGGATGCAAGAATAAAAGCCCTTTGACTCCAATGCATTTGGCAACAGGAGAAACCCAGTGAAAAACCACCCACTCCAATTCATTTGGTGACATTTTGCTATTTTTGTTTGGTTTCATGAATTTTTCATCATCAAAGGTTGGTTTCACTGATTCCTGTTACGTAATGTTCAGCAAAGCATAATCGATTGTAGTGCTGGCATTATAGGTTCTAATACAGAGATGATATGCACAATTTCTATGTTCCCTGTGTCTATGTAGATTTCCTCTAGGTGCTCTTCTTTCCTTCCACACTCCAGAATCTTAGAGGTTGTGACTTTTGCACAGTGTGTGTGTGAATGCTATACGAGCTTAAATTGAAAGTTCTATTAGTGCTAGGACTGATCTTTAATCTATTTAAAGGAGAAGAAAAGTTAAAATCACTGGGAGGGGGGGTTGTGCCAAACGTTAGGCAGTTATATTTATAATAGCTTACCAGGTTACCTGATACCCCTGGTCCTCTTAGCTGAAAACTGCATTGGTACGGGGTACTTCTGTGCAAGCACCACAGAATGATCTTTTCCCTGCTCCTTTCTTATTCTGTTGCCCAAGACAGGCCAGGAGAAGGAAGATGGCAAATTGGTGCTCACACAGAGGTACCCCATGCAGTTAAGTTTTCTGCTAGCAGGAGCACCAGCCCACGGTATAAGGTGAGCTATCATAACAACTGAGGGTGTCTAACATTTGGCACCACTCAATGATTTTAACTTCGCTTCTCCTTTATAGTACTGTTGAATGTGTTGGTGGTAATAAAAGTTACTGTCTGTAGAGAACATTGGATACAGTTGTCTGGATCAAGTGTCACTCTCAATTTGTACAGTAGTTTGAGTGTGTGCTCTACAAAGCAGGTTAGACAACAGTTGCCATTAGCAAAATCTGAATCAAATCATGTTGTGTACTCAAACCTTGCATGCAACGTCAGTGGAAAACAGCCAGATAGCGCCACTGACCTGGGCCCAATTTACACTACAGATAACTGGTTTGCTTGCAAGTGTTCTGAAGTTTGTAGTTTGCAGTTTGCATGAGCTCTATTGAGGTTTTAGGGACCTTTTGAGAGGTGATACAGATTTTTTTTAAATGCTTGTTTTCACATTTCTACAAATGGAAATATATTTTTCAAACTATAATACATGTATGAAAACACAAGCAAGGTAACTCAATTTTAGGGTTAGTAAATGAGCCCATTAGTGTCCAATAAAATTGCCATAACTTTACTCAGTTAGGGATATATTAATTATGGAACACTGGTAGCTGCCAATGTCAGTGCTTAACTATCTTGTGAAAGCTGCAGGATTTCTTTAGTAGATGTGTATTTTCACCTGCAGAACAAAACAACAATGGTTAATATCGCTGAAGTCTCTGATTTACTTCTTCACTACATTATTATACTGTATGTGACATCCATTTCTGTAACAACAACAAACCAGATCCACATCAAGAACAATAAAGATCATTATAAAATTTAGGATGAGGTCCTGAAAGGGGCTTGGACATGTTTTAACATAATCCTTAATAGAATTACATATTAATTTATTTGATCAAAACACTGAATCTCCCAGCAGACTAACCTTATTAAGCAATGCTTCTTTTCCCTAAATCAGAAATGCATTTTGGTATTAGACTTTGCAGTAATTAAGATAAGCCCATTACATTCCCAGCATTAGGCTTTTTTTAATGAAAGAAAAGATCAGGTTATTGAAGATATCCATTACTTTCAGAAAGAATCTGTAAAGAAATAAAAGGCATTTTTTAATATTCCCTTTAAAGAAAAACATCCCTAGAAAATGATTATTATTGAGTATTATTATTAGCGTCAGTTGTAAATGAAACAAAGATTATATACAAATACTAACAGATAGAGGAGGTAAAGAGGGCCTTGCTCAATAGAGCTTACAATATAAAGGAGGGCAACTGGACTTGGTAAGTAATTATTGAAGACGTTTCACTACTCATCCGAGCAGCTTCTTCAGTTCAACTGACTGGTGTGGGAAGATGTCACCTCTCAGGTCAGATGAGTAGTAAAACATCTTCAATAATTACTCAGCAAGTCCAGTTGATTTTTTTTTTTTTAATTACTTAAATTAGATATACCATGACCTGGATGAATGAAAATCTTCATAGTCACATAGACATCCATGTGCTTGCACAGCGGCTGACATTGTAGTGCCGACACTTTGTCATGGTGAACCAATTTTGGTCCACCAGGATCAGTTAAATGTCTGATTAAGTTCCAGTGTGTGCTATATTTGCTGTTCAGTTTATTGGTACCTGGCCTGTGTCCTGGCTATTCAATGCCTGTTTTCATCTGTTCCCAATGTTCCCTCTAAGCCAGGTGTGCAGGTGCACACAAATTTTGAGGCCAGTGCACAGAATTTTGTGTGAAAACCCTATGGGGGTTATTTACTAAACTCCCAATGCAAAAATCACGAAAAATTCTTGATTTTTTTAATATAAAATCAGACTTTTAAAAAAATCATGAATTTTTCGGAATCTATTAAACCTCGAGGATGGGAAAAGTCAGAATCACAAAATCCGGCATCTCAGACCTGTTGTGGTTGCATATAAGTCAATGGGAGAAGTCCCAATGTTTTTTGATGTGCGCTTGGTTTTTGGCAATACCCCAAAGTTTTCAGAGTTTTCGGGCAAAATTCTGAGTTTTCAGGTGAAATCGGATTTTTTTCCCTCTAACAAAATTTTCGGGAAAGTGTATTAATAAAAAAACTGTGCGGATTTGGTCTGAGTTTTTTTCAGAAAATATTGAGATAAATTCAGACTTTGATAAATAACCCCCTACATTTTGTATTAATTCTGTGGGTTCTAGCAAATGCCAGAGGGGCTGCTATAAGGTGCCATAGAAAGTCAGTATTTAGTGGGCTGGTGGGGACTGTTTGGGCCTCTATGTGGGCTGATTGGGCCTCTGTGTACCTGAAATGCCAGGGCCTATTTTAATTCTCAGTCTGGACCGGTGGGCTGAGCACACAGTTTTTTAAAACCCGGCACACAAGTTTAAAATCCATACCTCCCAACATTTGAAAAACAAAACGATGGATGAAAAGTTGGCCATGCCCATTTTATAGCCACACCCCCAATTACCATGTCTATTTGGCAGGTTATGAACGTTTGAACACATTTCTGGGAGTTTTAGTGCAATGTTTTATGTGTTAAAACAGTTTTGCTAAGTGAATTGCCATTTAAGCTGCTGGTCTCAGTTCTCCAAGGAAACTTGCTTATCTTAAATAGTTGCAATTATTTCTTTGCTTATGTTCAATTGTTACAAAAGTATCTAAGTGCAGCTGCAGACTGTTCTGGGCTCTCTGCCAAAAAGCCTCTTATTTTAAAGGGGCTGTTCACCTTTCAAACACTTTTTTCAGTTTAGTTGTTTTCAGATAGTTCACCAGAAATAAAGACTTTTTTCAACTGCTTTCCATTATTTATTTTTTACCGTTCTTCCAAAATCAAAGTTCAAATTTGAATGTTCTTGTCTCTGGTGTTTCAGTCCGGCAGCTCAGTAATTCAGGTGCAGATTCTTAACTGTTACAATTTTGCAACATTTAGTTGATACATTTCTCAGCAGCATCTCTGGAGTATTAGCAACTGTTGTATCAATTCTAACAGCTGCCTGTAATGAAACGCAGAGATTTTGCTCAGCAGGGACAAAGCTAAGAAATGTATCAATTTAATGTAACAATTTAGACATTTACAGGATCAGAGACCCCCCCCCCCAAGGCTGCTTTAGAAGGTGAAAAATTACACTTTACACTTCAATATTAGAAAAACTGTGACACATAAAAAATAGAAAGTAATTGGAAAAAATCATTATTTCTGGTGATCTATCTGAAAGCAACTAGTTGTATAAAGATGAACAACTCCTTTAATTAAGTTTCAGAAACTTTGTATCTTTTTCTGGCGTCAGTGCAGAAGATTAAATACAAAGTCGGGACATTTCTGAAACCCTGGGTTGAGCTATCAAAACCAGGACTGTCCAGCAAAAAACGGGTATGAAAATGCTTACAGCTTACATAGCTGAGAAGGAATTAGAGGGAACAGTGCCTGTTCCTTTAACTCTGACTTTGCCTTCTTAACCTTCTTAATCTTTTCATAATTTGGATCTTTATACATTAAATCTATTAGAAAATTATGTAAACATTAAATAAACCCAATAGGCTGGTTTTGGTTCCAATAAGGATTAATTATATCTGCGTTTGGATCAAGTACATGGTACAGGTATGGGATTTGTTATCCAGAAACCTCCGAATTAAGGAATGGCCATCTCCCATAGACTCTGTTATAAAGAAATAAGCAAAATATTTAAAAATTATTTATTTTTTCTCTGTAATAATAAAACCGTGCCTTGTTTTATAATTACAATCATTCTGAATAACATGTCCCATACCTGTACTGTTTTATTATAACAGAGAAAAACGATTTTTAAACATTTTGCTTTTTTTCTTTTTAATGGAATCTATGGGAGATACTGTAGCCACTCCATAATTTGGAGCTTTCTGGATAATGGGTTTCAGGATAACGGATCCCATACCTGTATTTATAATATCAGTCCTGTCTGTGATTGCTAATTTCAAAAAGTACTGTATTTTCTCATTCATGTGCCTACTGTACTGTATATAATAAAAAATATAATTCAAAAAAGCTTAAAGAAATGTTCCACCCAGTTGCTGCACACTTACAACTAAATCCAGTGGTGGAACTGAGAGGAGTACCTATCTTTTCAAGAATCAACTTATCCACAAACTGTACTGCACATGTCTCCATCAGAAAGAGGAGGGAGCAATCAAAGGTAGGGTGACACCAGACTGAAATACAGCACTGCCTGCACCTAATGCATTGCAAGTTGAGGCCGTTAAACAGCTTAAATAGTAAATTGAGTGATTTATTTGAATAAATTGGATATTGAATGTGCTTTGCAGTTCTTCCATCTGTAATTTTATACACATCTCACTCCTTTTTATAAAATATACAAAATATATGATGGTTACGTTGTTTTCTTCTTCTTTTCCTGGAACATTCTAGATTAGCACGGCAATGCTTCATGCCATCATGGGATTTGTAAGTGTTGAAAAATCAATTATGCATTGAAAAATCAATTGTACTCAGTAAATAATCAGCTAGAGAGCAATAACAGTGTATTTAGAGTTAAGAAACAATATAGTTAAAGGTTGACTTCTAATGTGCTGAAAGGTGAACTCGTAATGTTCAAGACTTACTTTTGCTATCCTGTGTTGTAATTAAATGGCTGATATTGCTTGTAATTCCTTTTTTTTTCATTTTGCAACCATTATGTAATCCTAGATTTCATGTAGTTCCTGGAATGAACTAACAAAGCCTACTCATGTCTAATAAAAGAGTAGGATTTTAGGCATGGTATTTTGTTTTCTTTTTCTGTCGGTTGATTGTTAAATACATATATATCCTATCTGCTAAGTATTGGTCTTTAAAGGAGACATATAGGATAAATGAAAAAACCCAAATTTTGTAGGCAATTATAAGGTACATATGGTGTTGCTGTTAGATGGTGCTAAAAATTAATATTATCTTTTTTGGAGCTCCCTATCTGTGTTTCAAATGAGGGGTGGGCGTGTACTAACAGTCCCTGCCAGAAGACAGTAGGAGGGGGAAAGCCAATAACAGCCCTGCAGTCACACAAGCACAGACAGGCTTCAGTTCCCTATCAGGTCCTGCTAGCTGCTGATTGGTTTCTGTCCTACAGTACAGTGTGGTGAGAGCCGCCAGCTCCCCTGCACAGCATGGGAATTCAGGGAGCAGTAAGTGGAAGGGAAGGGAGGGATTATTAGGGTTTTTGCAGAAATATTCAATAAATGAGCCTGAAACACTACTTTTTAAAGCACAATTCTTCTATATCTAAATGAGTATAATGCACTGGTACATTCTTATTTTTTAAACACAATGTCTCCTTTAACTCTAATATTATTGTTCGTTTTTAATGCATGTCTATGTATGGATGCTAATATATCCATATATATAGCGCCAGATGCCTCTTTACCATGGGGGTATAAAGGCCCAAAACAGAGAATTGTATGGCCACTTGTCTTTTCAATATCTCCAAACAGCTGTAACTGAGCCCTATTGCTTCATGTATAAGGGGCATGGCAGATTCTGCCTTTTGAAAATGGATGTTCAGCCCATGTGGCATAAATACTAATGCGCTAAAAACACATTTCTAGTTTAAACTGGTATAAGCTAAGATAGTTACATGTTTATTTAGCAAGGCTTTTTATTCCTTTAAAGTAATTAAATATCCCCTCCTCCCCCAGAAAAGCAATATGGCCAATATTAAATAATTAAAGACACAATGAAAAGTTTTTATAGCAAGCTGATATTGACCGTACTTTAGATTTTATGCATAAGGAATCAATTATTACAGAGGAGATTACTAAATTCAGGGATAAGGAAGTGACTAAGGGGCAAATTCATCAAGGGTCGAATATCGAGTGTTAATTAACCCTCGATATTAGACTGGGAATGAAAATCCTTCGACTTTGAATATCGAAGTCAAAGGATTTTGCGTAAATACTGCGATCGAACGATCGAAGGAATAATCGTTCGAAGGATTTCAATCCAACGATTGAAGGATTATCCTTCGACCAAAAAACTTAGCCAAGCCTATGGGGACCTTCCCCATAGGCTAACATTGGGTTCGGTAGCTTTTAGGTGGCGAACTAGGGGGTCGAAGTTTTTTCTTAAAGAGACAGTACTTCGACTATCGAATGGTCGAATAGTCGAACGATTTTTAGTTCGAATCATTCGATTCGAAGTCGTAGTCGAAGGTCGAAGTAGCCCATTCGATGGTCGAAGTAGCCAAAAAAACACATCGAAATTCTAAGTTTTTTTACTTCGAATCCTTCACTCGAAGTTAATGAACTGGCCCCAAATTGTTCTCTTTGTATTTGACCTGAGTGGAAAATAAAATAATCAAGAGCTTGCACTAAATATATCACCGCAGATCTCATGAACTGTGTTAACCCTTATTTTTAGAACATTTGACTGTAAAAACAGAATATGATAGTAAATTAAAAAAAATAAATACCCAAGGCCTTTTCTTTATTGTATTTGGCTACTGGAATCCAGCCAGCGTCTATTACATTCTGATTGGAATAAATTGTCTTAAAAAAAACAGCAGGCTGTTCAACTGTCTTTTCTTCAGTGTCAGCAAAGATCAAATGTTTTATTGTAGAAAAAATTGGAGAATTTTCAAAATGAATCGGTAAAAAAACCTCAATAAATAAAGTTATAATAGTGATGGTAATAGATGTAGAATAATGAGTCACCAATTCACTTAGGCAAATTCTTCCTTATTGTACATGGGCAATTTTTATTGGTTCCGTTTTTTAACTTCTGGATGCATGTGCAGTTCTACGGAAATTTTATGTGATTTG
Source organism: Xenopus laevis (assembly GCF_017654675.1). NCBI lineage: Eukaryota > Metazoa > Chordata > Amphibia > Anura > Pipidae > Xenopus > Xenopus laevis. Next base: position 80,442,555 of record NC_054387.1, on the reverse strand, counting down.
GATTCAGGATACAGTAGAGGGCTGTCCATTTCTTTCTATGGTTGTAGGTGATCAACTGACATGGGGACATCGGAACACGGGAAGGATTTGTACCCAGAATACACCATTACATGGTAGAGTGCTGACTACTACAGTTTGACCAACTCTTGATTACATTTTCACTCAGTTTACATGTACCATTGACCAGCTTGTCGACCAGGTGCCATATGGTGAGCAGGCAACAGTTTTGAATGTATGTCATATAATTTATAACAGGATGAGTTCTAGGAGGCTTTTAGTAGAATCATCTACACTCTGGCACAATATATGCAAAATTCATCACTTTCTGTATATATTATAATACACACCAGCTGTTGCTTATAGTACTGAGCATGCTTTAATATCCACCACATGTTACGGTTTGTTCTCATAAGCACATTCTCCAAATAATGAACTATGAAATCATCAATATGCATATTACACCAGAGGGAGAGAGAGTATTCTATTGTTATGTCAGAGGATCCAATATAGTTATAGAGATTAGGGGAAGTCATATTGCCGAAGCATTGGAAATGTGCTACTGGATTTCAATTAGCGGTTGTAAGATCTAGGGAATACTTCCGTAGTTATTTTGGTGAAAATATTATTTTCTCCTTTATAAGCTATATAATGTTAATAGTTGCCTGTCTAACCAACATTTTTTTTTGTATGTTGAGTAGCAAACCCCAAAATAGGAGGCTTCCCTCCTGGCAGGCCCATAATAGCGGAAGAAAGGGCCAAGCCTGCAAACTATTTAGGTAGTATTTTTATCTGAATGCTTGTTTACTGTCATGGATATACCTGAAGACAGTGCTATGACATATAAAAGATATACTAAGGACGAGCAAACTGATTTTTTATTTTAAAATTTAAAATCGGACTTGTTATTAGTTTCCCAGGTGCCTTCGGCCATGTGACATGAGCTCTGATAAACTTCAGTCACTCTTTACTGCTGCATTTCAAGTTGGATTATGTTACCCTTTCTCTCCATCCCCCCCACAGAAGAACATTGGGAATGTAACCAAATAACAGCTCCCTGGTAGATATGAGAATAGCACTCAATAGCAAAAATCCAAGTCCCACTGTGAGATTGAGTAGAAGGAACAATAGCTTAATCGGAAAGCAGTTTTGTATTGTGAAGTGCTTACCCTTTCTGAAAGCACAGGATCAGGCACAATGGCCTAAAATATATGACTACACACCAATATTAAAGCTAAAAAAATGCACTTGTTGGTTCAGGAATAACATTTTACATGGTATGGTGAATTATTTGTAATGTAAACAGTATAATAAAAACTACAACATAAAATTATGACAGAATTAAGCTTTTTATTCAGCAACTCTTCAATTTGCAATTTCAGCAATGAGGTTGCTATGGTCCAATTAACCTAGCAACCATGCACTGATTTGAATGAGAGATTGTACCATGAATAGGAGAGGGCCAGAATCGAAAGATGCATAATGCAAAGTAGCAATAACAATGCAATGTGTCAGAAGAAGAAGGCAAATAATTAAAAAAAAAATGAAGACCAATTGAAAAGTTGGTATTAGCCATTCTATAACATATTAAAATCAACTTAAAGGTGAACCACCCCTCTAACATCCTACAACAGACTTAGCAAATACTAATAAATAGTTTAAAATCAGAGCTGAAAACTAGACATGGTATTTGTGCAATTGATGTAGAATTGTCAAATCTTGTACAACATGCCTAGGTAGTGGTACAGCAAGGTTTCTGGATTGTACTTTATGCAATTAAAGCTGCGGCACACAATTGGAGATTAACCAGTTGCTTGCTCGAATACCGGATTCAGCTTCTGAATGTACCTTATTTTAATTTCTCTTAAAACGTCTCAAATCAAAGGCTTCACAGTTGAATTTTTCAAAGCACTAGTTTTGCATGGGTGGTTTTTCAAAACCAAAACAAAACTATTTTTAAGCCGCATATTCACAAACTCACTTTCAACAGCATTTTACCACTGAAATTACTACAATTTCTAAAATGTTTAAACTTGTGAAAACCTCTTGCTTATCTCTGTTTATTAGAATAACAGAACCAATTAAGAAGAAGAAAAGGTTATCATAACTCTTTTACATCAATAACATATTTTACATTAATAAGTCATGGTAGCTAATAAAAGATATATAATAGATCAAAAACTTTTAACATGTAATATTACACATTTTATGTTTAATCAATTAAATTAATAAAATTCCATCATGTTTAGGCCATGTAGAAAACTATTGACCAGGCCCAGTTGTAAATATTTTGCCTAAGGGCAGGACTACATGGTCGATTCCGCCGCGATCCACCACGCTGCGCAAAATCGCAGGCGTCACGTCGGATGCAATGGAAATAAGGTAAGTAATGCCAGTGTCAGATCGTGTTGCATTGTTGATGCGACTCAACACGATTGTTGGATGCAGACGCAGCCTTATTTCCATCGCATCCAACGTGGCGTCTGCGATTTTGCACAGTGCGTCGGATCGCTGCGAAATCGGCCGTGTAGTCCTGCCCTAAGAGTTAAAGGAAAGCATTTATTTAGCACTTTGCAAAGGGCTAGATGTGACACAGTGATCAATAAAGTCACAATAGTTTCACAAATAAACTTTCTACTTGATCTAGTAATCAATAAAACCCAAGCATATATTACTTTCATCATTTATACTGGACAAGGCATAGTAAATGCATAGCATTTTGATCTCCACTCTTTTTTGATTAAAAGAGAACTAAAGCTTAGTAAAGAAGTAAGGTAGAATTACTTCCCATTCTGTTTTTTTTCGATTCTGTATCAGCACAAGACAGCCACAGCTCTTTAGCAGTGAATATTGGTGTTATTTGCATAATAAATTAATAATCAATCCAGTATCATTATCTTATATGACATGACAGGCAGAGTTCATTTTCTAAGCTTAGCTTCTCAATAGCTGCCCAGGGCACAATGATCATGTGTAGGGTCACTAACACACACTAACAAAGTCTAAAAGGGTCAGCCCCTTTGACAACTTGGATCATTACAGTTATGGAGATGGTGCACTTTTAGGGTCAGTCCGCACAAGCAGATTCGGGGAGATTTAGTCGCCTGGTGTCTTCCCGTCCGCTATAATGAAAAGTCGCCTGCGCTAAAGCAAAGCGGCGCTTTTTCTGAAGTCGCCCGAAGTTTCCTAGTGAGGAAACTTTGGAAAACGAAGCGGCGCATGTGCTTTAGCACAGGCGACTTTTCATTATAGCAGACGGGAAGACACGCAAAGGCAGTTTGGGGAGGTTGTCGCCCAGAAGAAGAGGCGATTAGTCGCCAGGCTACTGAATCTCCCCAAATCTGCTTGTAGGGACTGACCCTTAGGTGGTGCAGTATATAAAATATGGCATTCCTAGTCAAATTAATTTTTATGGTTATGCAGCTGCCTTCAGAAAAACTCAGAAACCCTGTCTGTGCCAGATGTTGTCATTGTCAGAGGGGGATCCATAAACCTTAGTTTTTGCTTTTCTGAATGCAGTAACATATTCTTTTCATAATTCCTATTCATCTGGATGGTTTTTAAAACCATAAAAGATTTTGATGATTTCAAAATTTAGAAATGATTGATATAATTAATTTACAGTTGTGTCATTGTGTCCAAATTATTGCAACCAATTCATGAACAAATTACACAAAAATAAATGAATTTGCAAAATACATTTGACTTCAGCGAAAAAAAGGTTTCCACAATGAACCCAGTACATTTACATGTCCTTGCAGCACACTTTTGGGAAGAATTAATTTAATCATGTGCTTCCCTTAGCCATGAATGTGCTATCTAAATCTCTCTACTGACAGTGTGGGCCACTGTTCTTTTGCAAACTGCTCCATTTGTCACAGATTTGAAGGAGGCCTCATCGCAACTGCAAGTTTTCAGATCTCTCCACGAGTTCAGTGGAATTTAGATCTGGACTCATTGCTGACCACTTCAGAAAACTCCACTGTTGTATCTTTAAGCATTCCTGGGTGCTTTTTGAAGCATCATGTCATTGTCCTGCTGAAAGACCCATGATCTGCAACATAGCACTTTCTGACATTGGACCTCATATATCAACACTGTACAAATTTGCCCATGCACAGTTACCCATAGCAACCAATTACTGATTAGCTTTTTAAAGCCAGCTGCAAATAGAACAATGAATGCAACAATTTGATTGGTTGCCATTGGTTACTGCCCATGGGCAAATATGCCCAGTATTGATAAATGACCCCCATTGGGTTCAATATTAGGCTTCAAAATGCTTTGGTAGTCTTCTGATTTCATAATGTAATACACAGACACCCAGTTCAGGAGCACAGTCCATGCATCCTCTCTGTAAACTTTGATCAACTATTCTCTTGCATCCAACTCCAGGGAGATTGGCTTTAGTGTTGTGGGCTCAGTGGCGGAACTACCGGGGGAGCAGGGGGTGCGTGCGGACCAGGGCCCGCACCCCCTCAGGGCAGCCCGCTCACCAGTGAAATCTGTCATGTACGGAGGGGGGGGCGGGGCCCGGCTGAGCGTCACGCACCAGGGCCCGCCCCCCTCTAGTTACGGTACTGTGTGGGCTGCAATCTTCTTTATTGCATTGCATGAAGTGGACAAGATGCACTTGTAGCCTTGAGATTGTCCAAGCTTTTTTTACCATTTTCTGTCTCACCTCCAATTTTCTGCTTTTCTTTCTTTTCTTCTAGGACCCACCACTGAAATTGGCACCTGAGGAACTCTCACAGTATAGCCTTTTATATTAAGACACAATGGAAATAATAAAGGGCTGATTGGCATAGACTGGAGCCCACTGGGAGATCTTCTGTAACTCTTATAGGACAATGAAACCATGTGGACAATTCTTCTATATGGGCACTTTTCAGCCCAAACACAGTTAATGGTCACAAATCTTAATCCTACAAAATGCTAACATAGATGAACATTGGGAAAAATCACTCAAATGTTAAATGATCTAAAGGAGACTATTAAATGATATTTGTGCATTTATTTAGTGTTATTTATATCTTTTTGATGGTAAAGATATGTAAAACTTTGTTTTTCCTCTTTGCAGAGGAGAGAACCACATATATTTATAGATTAAACAGATGATACAGTATATCTATCTGCCTCTTCTGCCTGTTTCAAACAAATGTTTTTTTTACTTTTTCTCATGTCTTTCTCTGAACATGTCCTGCAGCAGATTTATTTATAACAACTTGGTTCTTGTGGCCTTATGATCAGACAACCCCTAGGGTGACAACACATTGCAAATCACATTGTACCAATGCATGTTTTGATACAATACTCCAGATGTTTGAACGTGGGCTTCAGTTTCATTGTTTGCATTATTAGAACATAGGAGGGGTTGCCTTTTTTCAACCAAGCTGGTAAAAATAATACTATATGTATATGCAATCCACAAAGGTGGCTACTATACACACCAGCATTGCAGGGACCATTAGGGAGTTAAAAGGAATTCATCGGGATAAACTTATATTGCAAATAATTTTACAGCATCTCTCCTCATGCTGCCTTATATATATTATCTTTAATTAGTTTTGTTGAGTATGAACATTATGGTTTGATGCATCTACTATATTTGATTCTTTTTATTATTAAAATTAGAAAAATGGCTACAAATAGAACATGGAAAGTCATTGAAAGTGTCTTTATTTCTGGCGAACTATCTAAAATCAACTGAACTAAAAGAAATTGTTGAAAGGTGAACAAACCCTTTAAATCTGAAAATGATTCCAATATGCCAAATGTGTTTTCTATGTATGTACAGGTATGGAATCTCTTCTCTGAAAACCAATACCAAGAAAGCTCTTCATTTTGAGAAAGGCAACAGCAGCTTGAATTCTTCTGTGTGCTGAAATGGATGTCCCCTTTGTACCGATAACCTAAACGCCTACGTTTTTTTCAGTGTCTGCAGCTTAAATTTATGCTTCTATTCCATCAAACAGCTTTGGGGGTATCGAAGTGAACACATATTTAAGCTGCAGATGCTGAAAAAAAAGCTTAGGTGCTTTAGGTTACTGGTACAAAGCTGACTTCCGGTTCATCGCACATATGAAATTCAAGCTGCTGTCGCCTTTTCACCTTCTCCTATAGGGTACTCTACATGTTAAATTCAAGCTTAAATCATGGCAAAACATGTTTTTTTCAAAACACATCAGTTAACAGTGCTGCTTCAGCAGAATTCTGCACTGAAATCCATTTTTCAAAAGAGCAGATTTTTTTATGTTCAATTTTGAAATGTGACATGGGGCTAGACATATTGTCAGTTTCCCAGCTGCCCCCAGTCATGTGACTTGTGCTCTGATAAACTTCAGTCACTCTTTACTGCTGTACTGCAAGTTGGCATCACCCCCTCCCTCTCCCCCCAGCAGCCTAACAACAGAACAATGGGAAGGTAACCAGATAACAGCTGCCTGGTAGATCTAAGAACAATCAATAGTAAAAGCCAAGTCTAACTGAGACTGATTCAGTTATATTAAGTAGGAGAGATAACAGCCTGCCAGAAAGTAATTCCATCCTAAAGTGCAGGCACAAGTCAAATGACTGGGGGCAGCTGGGAAACTGACAATATGTCTAGTCCCATGTCATATTTCAAAATTGAATATAAAAAAATCTGGTTACTCTTTTAAAAATTCGATTTCAGTGCAGAAGTCTGCTAGCAGTATTAATTGATGCGTTTTGAAAAAAACATGTTTTCATATGACAGTATCCCTTTAAGTTTTCAAAAAAGTCAAGGGGAAGTAAGCCATACCTATAATTAGAGCTATTTTGGGGGGGGATAAGTATTAAAAAAGTTGGTTTTACTGGTCCTTTAAGGCTACTAAAATATTTAAATATTAAATAAACTCAATATAAATGCTTTGCCAACTATATGGATTCATGCAGCTAAGTTACTATCAAGTACAAATGACTTAAAAAAAATTTGAAAGTCAAATTCAAGCTGAAGATTTGAAAAAAAATCCAAGGGTTAGTAAGCCTTACCTATTATTATAGATGTTTTGGGGGAATTAAAGGACCAGTAACATAAAACTGTTTTTAAAAAAAATTTGTTGAAAAAAAACCCACCAAGGCAGTTTTAACTTAAAATTCCCAAAGTCTTTATTAAGAAATTACTTACCGATTCTCTGCTTGCGCTCCTCTTCAGAAACGGTGCCAAGGCGACGATCCATCGTGCAGCTCTCGATTTCTCCTCCCTGGCTAACTCCTATAGAAGGCAGGGAGGAGAAATTGACCGCCGCACAATGGATTGTCGCCCTGTCGCCGTTTCTGAAGTGAATTAAAAATCACCTGCACCATAGCACGCGCGGCGATTTGTTTTCTGAAGTCGCCCAGATGTTTCCTTGTGAGGCAACTTCGTGCGACTTCGGAAAATGAATCGCCGCGTGTGCTTTAGCGCAGGCGATTTTTCATCGCAAAGACGAGGCGATTAGTCGGCAGTCGACTAAATCTCCCGAAACGCCCAGTTTGCCCCTACCCTAAGAGTGACAAAGTGACTGCCCTATTCTTCTTGACTTACATTAACCTGACCAACACCCAAAGAAACTCTTCTTACAGAGATCTTAAGCAGTATTGAGGTCTGAGCTTTTATAGCACATTATAAAGAACATTGTTATTTTTAAGACATAAGTAGACCACTAAATGGCTTATTAATTTGGGGGAAAGGAGCAAACTTCAGTAAACAGTCTGTTAATGTTCAAGAGATATGCAAAGCACTTCACACAGACACAATAAAAAAATAAAATGTAAAAGATAAATTTAATAAAGATTTCATATTTTCTTCTGTATTTAAACATAATGAGTGGTACTACATGATAAAATATTCCCAGTTTAGAAAACAGTGTTTGTAGATTATCCATGAAGAACTAACAACCGCTTTACCATAAAACATCTTCTGTTTTTTCCCAACGTGTGAAAGCTAATAAGTTGTAAATCACTGGCTGAAAAGTCTGCTTCATAGCACCAGAAGAGACAGTAACAGGTAAGCACTTTACATGAATGCTGAAACAGCAGATGTCCTGGATCCTAAGGTGACAAAGATGAAGCCATACAGTATCAGATTCAGCATTAGAGAGGAGCAAGTAATTCTGAGCGCACAGTAACAGCAGGGATGCTCTAACAAGTAATAAAGTTCTCTTCTGTGAATGCAATGGCTTCCTGCTGATTCTCTCCAGATTAGGTAGTGTGTTGCTCAGACCTTAAGTGATGGCTACGCGAAAAGTATATCTGCTTCATTTTATTACCTACGGAAAAATGTATTAATGTATTATCCTTATTTCAGTAACAGTGGCAGAGAAAGGTTATTTCATGCCAACATACACAAAGCACAAAACGTATAAATAAAAATTATAATCGCAAACAAGCCTTCCATAGCAATAATACCGTACCCAAATGTCAATGATCTGCAACTCCCAGTATATCCCTTATATTATCAGAGGTTAAAATGATCTGGGAGCTATAGTCCTGGAACATTTGGGCTAGAGGGATCCCTAGTTAATCAAGTTACCATTTGCTATGATACAATGGGATCATGTGTTAATTTTATAAGTCTTTTCTTTTGTTTTCTAGGAAAATGTTACCTGGGAATTTCAAAAATGTCTTATTATTTATATGGCTTTTTATTTGTTTCATTGCTTATCTTTCCCTTCGGGTCTTACCCTATTTATGTTCCATTCTGTCTTCCAAGCAGCTGCCTAGAGGCTATGGTAATTAAAGCAGATCATTCATTATAATACCTACATGTTGGTCAGGTGGGCCCATTGGAGGGCCCCATATACAAGCAGATAAGTTATACTTCTAAAAATACCATAGGAATAGATAGAAAATTGGGTTCTTTACTCAAGCACACCCTTTATTTTGTAAATGCTTACATATATCAGCAGTTCTGCAACTTTTCATCACTAAAGTCTAAGAAATACAGAGCACAGGGTAATGGCAGCTTTTGCTTTATGGCGAGGAAAACAAAACAATAAAACATTCCATCTGCTGAGCTTTATACGGTGCACCCTGCCAAAAAGAAGACTCTCTGAAGACTCATTTAATAGTGTAATATGTCATCTCTCGAGCAGGGCCTTACAGAAGACTGTAATTTATCTAATCACAAATATGTCTCCTAATCCTACTTCAGCGGTATTTGACTCTCTATATAAAGCAGCATTTTTCAAGCTTGCTACCTGGAAAGACATTCAATGAAAGCTGATAATGAGAAATGTATACCCAGAGCAAGAGCTGAACATCACTAGTCATATCAGTGGATAATCTTGCTGCTGGAATCAAAAACAGGTGGTATGGATTGAGTCCCCAGAATGTAGATAAGGCTCCAAATATAAAGGAGTACATTATCAGATATGTTAGCCATGTGTAGTAAAAGGCTGACTGAAATCACCTTTCTTTAGACTTAATAAAGGAAAAGTAATAATATATGCATGTATTCACATTTTCCTAAAAAACCCTGACTCTGAATCAGGTACATAATAATATTAATTTACAGAATTTCTCTTTGCTATAAAAGAGTGAACTATGACAAGGGGAAGTTATAGAATATAGAGAGGCCATATGGGTATTGATTCATTTGTGTCCATATTCATCATGGGCCAAAGAGACATTACACTGACTTGTCAGGTTGGTTTTAACATGAGATAAATGAACATATCCTGAATATAGGAATACATCATAAACAGAAGATAGCAGCATAATCAATGCAGCAGGACACACAGCTTGTATGTCTTTACTGCCTACCCTACATACAGTGCCCTCAGTGCAGGTTAGGTGCTGGACAACAGCTCCCAACACTCCATTTTAGAGATAAAATAATGCTTGGCCCATGCTTTAAAAGAATGCTGTAGCTCAACAACAACCAAGAATAAAGCCATACACAGGCCTGTAAATGCTGCAGATTTGTCCCCTCCAGTCGGTAAGATTTCAGGAGAGAAGCTGCTGGAAAGAATTGCTAAGTGACTGTCATCGTAGGCCACAAATTAGCCTAAATGAACTCACCTGTTAAGCAGTTATACTTTGCTGTTTCATAAAGGAATTGTGTACCATTAAATCATGGTTGTACCATTACCTGCCTGTGTGCTTATTTTAGTGCCCATAAACCTCTCCAAAAAACGGAATATTGTCCAGTCCTGTTGGATGAGGACTGCTTTGGCCCATTGATGTGGTGCTCCCACAATGGGCCTGCTTTGTGTTGCAATTCTTTGGCCCCAGGGCCAACGACTGGATCACAATGAAGGACTATGCACCATGTGGGTAGCCAGACCAGAACAAGATCCATTTAACTGGTGACCTTGCTTAATGAGCAGATCTTCCTGTTTATGGTCAGATTTCCAGCGCTATATCCCAATTAAAGTGAGTGGGTCCTCCGCTGAGAATCCTGCCTGCTCTTTGCAACCCTGGCTCTTTGATAAGGCAATTGTCTGGATGCATTTAACACATGACAGATTTAATCAGTACTATGTCAGCCAAATAGTTGTTAAATTACACTGCACATGTCAACAAGCTCAAATTGCGCCATTATCTCCCTGCGTTAGACAATAGCAAGATGACTTAGCAGAGCTGTTGAGGATGATTTTTACTGGACAATCCCCTTGCTTCACAAATAATTGCCTATTAATATCATGTCTAGAATTGCCATGTCAGTAAACTAACTAACTTAAAAGAAATCAGTAATAAATAGAAGTACAACCAACAGATAACACATAAACTATGTGTTATCTGTTGGTTGTACTTCTATTTATTACTGATTTCTTTTAGGACAAAAATGTGTACATATTTTTTAGGTATTAATACAGTATTACTGCAGAACACATCATTCCCATTGCCTTATGTAAGCATGGTATAAGTAGCCCTGTAATGCTATTGTTGTCCATTTGGATGAGATCACTTAATGATGTTGAATTTATATCCATGCAGTAGCGCAACACTAAATATTCATGTCAAGTCCCATTCAAGTACATTAACATGTGCTGCAGAGAAATGTAACAACTGAAAATCACCAGGAAAGGGAAAAGCTCACTTGACAGTCATCAATATATAAAATTATGTTTTGCTTTTTTACAAATTTTTAAATAAATAAATAAAAAAGCTTTACCTGATCCATAAGAGAATTGTAATGTCAGTAGATTTCCAGTTGTAACTGTTGCAAAATGTAAGTAAATTGAAGTGTTTTTAGATACTAATTAAACCAAATGTGATTTGCAAAATGAAACAATATGGTGTGATTCCATAACCAAAACATGTTGATGGAGAAATATAGCACGGGTAAAACTTGCATTCTCCGGGGACTTAGTCATAAAGGGAAATAGGAAACAAAATTAGAATTTCGTCTGGATTTTAAAATTCATGTGTTATTTGATATTCTAAACTATACTTTGTGCTTTGCTTTTTAGTATACAGTGTAAAATGGTTCATATTCATAACGCATGATTGCTTTCTTCTCTGGAAATAAAGCTTTCAGTTCTTTTATGTGTGTAGAGCACACACTGGCAATTTTACACTTCCCAGAAATACATTATAAAAATCTCACAACGGCAAAGATACCCCCATTAGTAAGCTGCACTGGGACATTGGGTACCAACCAAACCAGAATTGAATGTAGAATAATAATCAAAAGGGAAAAAAATATCAACATTGACAATTGAAAGTAATCAAATCAATGTTGAATGCATGGAACAACTACAAAACTAACGAGTTCTTCATCATGTGGTGCAAGATTGGGCAGCAGTTGCTGCTGAATTGAATAGGGGACATTCTCAGATCTAAAGTACGAGGTCCATGCATTCTAATGCAGTTTGCAGCTTCTTTATTATGGCATTTAAATTGTTTCTCTCACCAGTTTGGCATTTCATTTCAAATTGCTACCTGACCCAACTTAGCAACTAGGACCAAGTGTAAATGAGAAATGCACTGGAAATTAGTTGTTTGAAATGGAAAATAATATTAGTATGATACTCCACAGAGACGGACAAAATCCACGGATCTTGCCAAATACCAAATTAGCCATAAAATATTCAGACCAATGCCAAACTAAATAAGAACTTTAATTTGCATGTTCAGATTTGAGAACTATTGAAAAATGATTGATGCCTTCAGTTGGTAAAAATCGGACTTTGACAGCTTCAAAAGGTACAAACTAATAGGAAAAAAAGCATGAGCACCCCCGAAGCTCTTAATCAGAAGCAGAAAGTAATTCACAGTAAGTAGGCTCATAAAACTGATGACCTTGGATAAAGCCTGAATAAAAAGAAACATCATGAGGAGAAATTAAGTGTATAAGTGATTATAAGGAAGACAAGCTGACAGCTGAAAAAAGATGAAGGTTTTTCTGGTGTAGTGAACACTCCAGAAGGTCTATTGGAAGGGCTGCAAAGGCGGATTTTCAATAAGGCTTGGGAGACCTGCCTGGCACCTTAAAAAAAACTCACTCTGTTACTGACCTGTGCATCTACTTTAAATAGAGTGGAAAGCTTATTGCGGTCCTTCCCAGTTCTGCAGTAATCAGCTGCTCATTGAGTGGATCTTTCTCCTTGTGACTCCTCCAGTTGGAGTGCAGCTCTCTTGACAGACAGTAAAATTCACCAATCAAGCCAAAGATATAGGTAGGTGGGGCTGGGGAGATCTTATGAAAGGGACTGTAGAAAGGATGTGTCTGCTTTGCCAAAGCGCCTCAATAGCTCACATGCTTCAGATTGCAGTCCACTCCCACAGGTACTAAGGTATTATACTGTGTACCTTCTAAAGGCTAACGGTGGCCATACACGTGGAGATGCAATCGTTTGTCGATTTTGCCAATCGAGCAGATCTCTCGCTGATATGCCCACATGGAGGTGGGTGATATCGGGCTGATCCGATCATGGGCCCTAGGGCCTAACGATCGGATCATAATGATGCCAATACGGGTGGTTGGTTCGACATCTGGACGACTTTTATATTCTTATAAAAAGTGCTTAGTGATGTCATCAGTTATAAATGGTGAATTTCCACGTTTCGCCACCGGCTTGATTAGTAGTTTATAGGGTAGTCTCGGAGCGGCGTTTGATATATAGTTCTTCACTCATTAATGTGTAGGACAAATATTATCTGCTATTAATGTTGTCAAATATGTTTTATGCTGTTTCCAGGTCTCTGCTAGAGAGCAACCTTCTTTATCACACTCATCTGCCGCCCCCTTTTTAGCACGTTGATGGAACAAGAATTTTGGGATTAGAGTATAAATTGGATTTCTGAGAAGTGGATTGGGATATGAGAGCATCATGCAGATTTTGTTACAGCATTTGACTGCTGAAGTCTCCAGAGTTAGGCATGTTTTAAATAACATTTTAATTAGATCATAAGTGAACATATGACCAGTTAATTTTTCCGCAGCCATATTGTGAGCATATAACTGATGGAGTCCTAACTGTTATGGCGAAACTATTGTCTTGAAATGTATGATTTTAATAGCTTTTTTGTTTCAATGTATTTTAATATTTTAAATATTCAAGTTTTTCCTATAATACAGAAGCAAATTGAACTATTTCTTTCTACATCCTTTAGCGTGACATTTTAATTCCAGGGCTCCTTGCCATATTTTTGAATTTTACTAAAACATTTCATATTTTATAAGTAGTTTATACAAAGTGAATTTTGAGAGGGCCACGTCTGTAACACAGGGTAGGCATACGCAGTGAGAAGTACTAGATGAGGTGGCACTGGGTCGAAATGAAGAAGAAGCTACATGAAAAACAAATAAAGGAGAAAGAGAAAGGGGGATGCAATGGAAAACATTTACTAGCAAAAACAGTTGTTTTGTCTCCCCAATGTATAGATCTGTGCACTCTACAGTGTAGCGAGGAGTGCACAGATCTATACATTGGGGAGACAAAACAACTGCTCACCAAGCGAATGGCTCAGCATAGGAGGGAGAACTCTACAGGGCAAAACTCAGCTGTCTTTCTACACTTAAAAGACAAGGGACACTCCTTTGAAGACAGCAAGGTCCAAATCTTGGATAAAGAAGACCGGTGGTTTGAACGAGGCGTGAAAGAGGCGATTCATGTCAAGGTGGAGAAACCATCCCTGAACAGAGGCGGGGGCCTTCAGCACCACCTGTCTGCTACATACAATGCTGTTCTACACATCCATTCATGCAACTCTCACAAGTAACACCTCCTTCTAGGAGTGGCATGACACATTGGATAATCCTATCACAGTAACTACACAGAATCAACACCTCTGTGAATTTCTTCAGATGTCACCTCTTTGTAGAGTTACAATGTGCCATTGTGATTGGATTAGTGGAAGAGTTTATATGCCGAGAACTTCCCACACCAGTCAGTTGAACTGAAGAAGCTGCTCGGATGAGTAGTGAAACGTCTTCAATGATTACTCAGCAAGTCCAGTTGTTTTTAGATTTACCTATACTAGATATCACAAAAATGAAAATTTAATATACAGTAAGGGGCACATTTACTAAGCTCGAGTGAAGGATTCGAATGAAAAAAACTTCGAATTTCGAAGGTTTTTTTTGTCTACTTCGACCATCGAATTGGCTACTTCAACCTTCGACTACGACTTTGAATCGAACGTATTGAACTAAAAATCGTTCGACTATTCGATAGTCGAAGAACTGTCTCTTTAAAAAAAACTTTGACTACCTACTTTGCCAACTAAAACCTACCTGCAACAATGTTAACCCATAATCTTTTTTAGCAATTTTTGATCGAAGGAAAATCGTTCGATCAATGGATTAAAATCCTTCGAATCGTTCGATTCAAAGGATTTAATCGTTCAATCGAACTATTTTTCCTTTGATCATTCGATCGAACTAAATGCGGTTAATCCTTCGACTTCGATATTCGAAGTTGAAGGATTTTACTTCTTTTACTGGTCGAATAGCGAGGGTTAATTAACTCTCGATATTCAACCTTTAGTAAATGTGCGCCCAAGCGTCATCATACTGAAATAAGAAACTCTCTAAATACAATCAATTAAAAATTCTCCATTGATTCTGAAATAATCATATTTATCTTCACTATCCCTCTCTCTACATCTGTTTCTTTTTATTCTGTCTTCATGCAACAGTTGGATGTCAGAAAAAAAAGGAGCCCCCATATAAGATTTTTGCTAGATCTAACGGTCATTAAATATCGGACCCCCAAGTCCTGCATGAAGAATGAATGAAAAGAACTTGATTATTTCAGAAATGGTACAGAACTCTTTATTGATTGTATTTAGAAAGTTTCTTATTTCAGTGTGCTGATGCTTATATAAAATTCAAATTTTCACGATAGTTCCCCTTTAAGGATATAATCCATCCCACTTGGGAGGTTGATGCAGTCTTCAGATTTCTAACCCACTAAACTTTACGTTCCACGCTTGCTTCCATGCCTTTTCTGTTTACTCAGAAGAGTCAATGGACTCTTTCATACAGGAGCACGCTGTTGTTTGTTGTACTGAGGTGAAGCAAGGCCAGCGTTTAAATGATATCCTTCCTTGCATGACTGTTGAAATCACCAGGACACACCCAAACAGTGAAGAACCACTAATCAATGGTTATTTTTTGGCCAACTCCTTTATTTAAAAAGAATAGAAAACATTTTAACTCTAAGGTAAACTTAGAGGCACATTTAACAAGGGTTTAAATTTCAAATTAATGTGAGTTTTTCTAAACTTGCACTAATTTTACCGATCCGAAAACTCGAATTCATATTCGATTCGTATAAATCGAGTTTTTCTCCCTAACTGTCCTCAGTGTTGAAAAACATCATACATGCTGCTGTCTGTGTCTTTGACGGAACCAATGATCAGGAAGTAATACTCTTTGTGAACAAGTGGCCTAATTTTTTTTTATTTTTTATCTGTATTACTCACTTGTGAAAATGTTGTTTTTTTGCACTGAACATAACCTAAATGGAGAATAGTGCAATGATTGTCTTCAATGGGAATTATATGACAGTGCTGGTACTAAACCTTTTCAACCCAAATGTTGTGGCATCAGCCTTAAATTAACTTGAATTTAGATCTATTTTATATTTTGATATGTCTTCTTGAAAAAAGAAATAAAGGCCTTTTGTTTACATTTTGTAATTTAACACTTGGCTGTGGCTCTTACTCACCAATTCCCAGTTCTTTTTTTCCTTATACCATTTATTTTTTTAAGGATGCCTGAAGCACGATAAGAAGGGAAGATAATAACTAACAAGATTAATATATTTGATGTAAGAAGAAAAATGACAAAGACCTATCTCGGAATAGGCGACACAAAAAGCTGCCAGCAATGTATGTTCTTTCATGGAAACAAAGTCTACAAGAAGATGAGAGGATAACTGGGGACGTGGTGATAACAGTGACTGAACAGTAATTACATATGTTCACAGTATTCCATGATGAAGAGAGCAAGACCCACCATCAGTTCTACTGCATTGCCTCTCGACAGGCACAATCAGTGTGATTATCTTCTTTGACATTAGGATTGGGAGATAAAACAGAAAACAAATGCATTCTAGATGACAAGAATACAGTGGTTTAGGATGTAAAGGTGACAAATGGCAAAGTGTATTGAATGAGTTTGTACAATAATGGTAAGATACAGTGAAATAATAGATAATGATAACATAAAGCTAAATCAATAAATATTAGACACAAAGACACCAATAAGAAGAATGCTTTATTGTATAGAAGCTGGGCGAAAATAATGTATAGAGCTGTAGAAATAGCAGTTGTTTGTTGGAGGTCAAATAGGTTTGTTTTGTGCACCCACATAGAATGCGCTCGTTGAGATATTGGACTGCACCCAACTCAGCCCAGCTCGTCTGCAGTAATTTATGTGTGACTGAGACAATAGAGGAACTTAACAACATCATCTCAGCGCCAGAGAACATTTTTCTAATCTAGTGTACTTTGTGAAATAAATGGAGAAACACTAGCAATTTTCAGAACAAGAATACGTTTGAATGCCACCAAATGAGGTTCATGTGACAAAAACTTCAATTAGTTGCACTTTATATCAGTTTTTATTATCATGGGAAGAAAGAACGTCTAATAATGTATACTGATCCACATTTGCTAACTTATGAATAACAACAAGTTGGAGTTGATCCAGGCCAATCAGATGACTCAGCATACAGATCATGGCCTTTATATACCCTGTAGAGGGTCTGGACGGTGAAGAAAGTGCATTACGTTCTTTAAAAATTAGATGAGCTCTAACTCTGTCCATGTCAATTATTCTGAGGGTTTGATAAAGAGCCCTGCGAGGTTCAAAACTTTGCCACTTTTTTTCTACTTGAGCAAATGAGCCAATAAAATCACAACTGAAATATCACTATAACCATCAGAGTGCTGCAGTTACTGGATTGTGCATGTAAATTAATCTGAGGGTCATGGCAACTAGACAGATATTTTCTGTTATGCTAACCAAACTATATTAACTGAACTCATGTTATACTGCATATGTGTCGAAATCTGCTCTGTGTGTGGTTGACAGGGCTGATCCTGTGCCTGTTACTGCACACACATTCAGGGAGTGGAAGGCTGCAGATCAGAAAATGTCCTGTGTGCCATTCACAGCCAGGCACACTAAGCAGAGCCACTCTGGATCATACCCCCAGTGCACACGCACACGCAGTGATGAGCCAAGGGGTGGTGTGGGGTGGGGTAAGGGAAGAGCAGGGAGGCAGGGAGACTACCAAGCAGGGGAAGTAACAAGTTTTTCCACCCCCTCTGCTTGTGTTTTAAGCCCAAGCCAGGGTCCGGAGTGGACCTACCCTCTCACCCAGGCAGACAAAACCCTATTTCCGACCCTCGTGCCATTAGCCTTACATAGAGGATGAAAACCTTTGTCATATAAAACAGGACAATATTTACTAAGAAAGGTGCTGTTACCCTTAAAGGGATACTGTCATAAGAAAAAATGTTGTTGTTTTTTTAAAAACACACCAGTTAATAGTGTTGCCCCAGCAGAGTTCTGCACTGAAATCCATTTGTCAAAAGAGCAAATAATTGTTTTCATATTTTATTTTAAAATCTGACATGGGGCTAGACATATTGTCAGTTTCCCAGCTGCCCCTGTCATGTGACTTGTGCTCTGATAAACTTCAGTCACTTTTTACTGCTGTACTGCAAGTTGGAGTGATTTCACCCCCCCCCCTTTCCAACAACAGAACAATGGGAAAGTAACCAGATAGCAGCTCCCTAACAAAAGATAACAGCTGCCTGGTAGATCTAAGAACAACACTAAATAGTAAAATCAAGGTCCCACTGCGTCACATTTGGTTACATTGAGTAGTATAACCAACAGCCTGACAGAAAGCAGTTCCATCCAGTGCTGGCTCTTTCTGAAAGCACATGACCAGGCAAAATGACCAGAGATGGCTGCCTACACACCAATATTACAACTAAAAAAAAATACACTTTCTGGTTCAGGAATTAAATGTTATATTGTAGAGTGAATTATTTGCAGTGCAGTGTCATTTAGAAAAAAAAAATGAAATCATAAAAATCATGAAAGAATTTCTTGAACTTGCTGCAATATAACAGCAGGCTGTACATTAAGGACAACATTACAGCAATCTATATGCGGGGGATGCATGTGGGATAAATTATGTGTACTTCTTTTCTGCATTATGATAAACACAAGTCTGGCTACTGCTTAGAAGCTCCGGAATAGAGCTGATTTCTTTATTTCATTGTATGCCAAGTAGCTGTTGGACATCTTTCATAGATTGTTTCTTTTATTTCCTGATTAAGGGTTATAAAATGAAAATCTCTGCTATTAAAACTGTCATATTGTGTCCTTTGTAATGTACCAATACTGTTCTGTCCATCTGAAACCTATAAAGCGGTTATTTATAATGTAATTGAGCGGAAGATGTGGTTTTGCAAATTAACTGCAATACTGTGTATTATATTTTGTACTGAAATAAAGGCAGGGATCAAAAGTTTAGTTCTCTTTCACATATTTTGTAATATATATATTTTGTCACATGGTATCATGAATAAAATCAGCAAACTTAAAAAAAAATTTTTTTTGTGGATTTCCACTTACGTGACTTTGCTTTGCTGGAACCTGCACAAGTAAGGAGTCACATTGCTAACCATGACTCTGAAGTATTATATGATCTTTTTTTTTAATTTCTTATAGTAGAGGCTGGAAGTGACATCTCTCTGCACTCTCAGTGTACTTCTACTGTTTTGTTAAAAATGTTATAGTGAACTATAACTCATGGACGCTCAGGAACATCCTTCTAAATCACTGGAAGCTTACTGTCTAAATCAAGCTGAAGAGCTGGGGGGGTGAGGGGTACAGAAAGTGACGTCACATGCAACCAGATGTGATGTCACATGTTGTCCGAGCACATGCCAGTTGCAAGCCAAGGGGGAAGGCGAATTTAGGTCCGCCTCCACACTCTATCTCTATAAGTGGTATAACTACCGGGGTTGCAGGGGATGCGATATTTTCCTGCCCCACACTACCCTGGGGCACGCCGGAGCAGCTATAAGGCTTATCACAGATGGCACAGTCGGGAAGTATTTGTGTGTGTGTGACTGGAGGCCAGGGGTGTGCAAGTCTGGAGGAAGGGGGGAGGGAGTGAACATCCTGCAATGCCACTGATCACCATAAAACATTCATCCTTTCAAAAATTTGGGAGACAGTGGTTCTTTAAAAACAGGTGAACACGTTGTTAATGGATATAACACAAACTTCTTTTTGGTGGGTGCTGATTCAGATGGTACAAAAGTTAATCTGTTAAAGCTTCAAATGCTTTCTCAATCAGTTGTTACAAATTTAGCGATTTTGCGTTCACAACACCCAGACGTAGTATTGCCTACCTTGGTGAATAATCCCTAGTGCTACGCTTAGCTCACAGTGGTGTATTACTCCAGGAATCTCTCTATGTCTGAGCCTGAACGCTTCAGTCCTTATACTGGCAGCATTGACACCACAATGCTAACCCATATTAGCCTCATTGAAGCCTCAGACTGCTTTACCTACTGCTTGCCAGGTCCGGACTGAGAATTAAAATAGGCCCTGGCATTTCAGGTACACAGAGGCCCAATCAGCCCACATAGAGGCCCAAACAGCCTCCATCAGCCCACTAAATACTGACTTTCTATGGGAACTTATAGCAGCCCCTCTGGCATTTGCCAGAACCCACAGATTGCCAGTCCGGGCCTGCTGCTTGCCTTTCACTTCTACAGATTGAGCTTTTGCAAATTAACCCGACACAGTACATCTCTTCCTGCCAGTGGGGGAACCCAAAAATATCAAGCACACGTCTGCTTCCCATTTAATAACCTTGGGGAAACCTGACACGTGGTTAGTTACATAATGCAACGGAAACTGCTCCGCCTGCCAACTCTAATAAAAGCCAAACTAGCTGGCCAAGAACCTTCCTATGGAAACTAAATAATTAAACGTTTGCAAAATCCTTATCCTCATATACATAAAATGGGACTACATAATGGGGCCACCCAAGGCTGGTTGACTGCCATCACAAGGACGGTAGTTGAACCTTTCTCACAAAGAAATGAAATCAACCATGCAATGCAATCAAGACTTAAATTATGAGGGTAGACTGTCAAGGTTGGGGTTGTTTTCTCTGGAAAAAAGGCGCTTGCGAGGGGACATGATTACACTTTACAAGTACATTAGAGGACATTATAAACAAATAGCAGGAGACTTTTTACCCATAAAGAGGATCACCGTACCAGAGGCCACCCCTTCAGACTAGAAGAAAAGAACTTTCATTTGAAGCAACGTAGGGGGTTCTTCACAGTCAGGACAGTGAGGTTGTGGAATGCACTGCCGGGTGATGTTGTGATGGCTGATTCAGTTAATGCCTTTAAGAATGGCTTGGATGATTTTTTGGACAGACATAATATCAAAGGCTATTGTGATACTAAGCTCTATAGTTAGTATAGATATGGGTATATAGAATTTAATTAAAAGTAGGGAGGGGGGTGTGTATGGATGCTGGGTTTTCATTTGGAGGGGTTGGACTTTGTCTTTTTTCAACCCAATTTAACTATGTAACTAACTCTGTAACCAAGACACTGACTTTTTCACAGGGACAACAAGGTACAGACTTGCAAGACCAACATTTCAACATAAATAAATAAACACTTCTCCTTTTACCTCACACACTTCACACTTGTGGTCCCTCTCCTAAGGTATCTAGTGCCATTGTCATGTAAAAATGCACAAGCAGAATGCAATTGGCCATTAGGGGGGCCTGTAAACCATGCACCCTGCTTCTCTGTTACCTAGCTCACAGACTGACTGATATATATATATATATATACACAATATAAAATACAGATACAAGTTTGATTAGTTGATTAGAAAGGAGCAGTAACACCAAAAATATGATGTACTGTTTCCCTGCACTGGTGTATTTGCTTCAGAAGCACAACTATAGTTTTTATAAACAAGCTGCTGCCATTCAAGCACAGGATACACAGTAGATGAAACATAAGTTCTGAAGAATCCCATTGTATACTACAGATCTTATCGGCTATCTGCTGTGTATCCTGTGCCTTTTCTCCTTTTTCAGCTTTGCATGGCTGCCCCTATGGCTTGTTTATGTAAACAAGTGAGTTTTACAGTGCAGCAAAACAGTACATCATATTTTCATTACTTTAAAAGACTTTCATTTTTTGTGTTACTATTCCTTTAATCCAGAATCATATTTAATGGCAGCATAGAAATCATAGAAATTTATCCTGAAGAAGGGAGGCTGTGTCCCCCCGAAACGTTGAATAGTTATTGTTGGTGGCATTAATAAAAGGGGCACTATCCCCGACTGCAATATTGGTGTGTGCGGACCATTTTTCGAAACTACAAAGCAGTAAGGTGACCTGGCAAGGTCAACGGTGGACCAGCACCACTACGCAGAATAAGTGGAAGGAGGTGTGCGGTAATACAAAGTTTCATTGAGCATAGAAATCAATGCATTATAATTAACTCATAATTAGTCCAGTGACATCAGCAACTGCGACAGGTGTAACTTTACTTTTTGTTTATATTTCTATACTTTGACCCCTTAACTCATTTTCTCAAAAGCATCCTAGAGCACATTAAGCGTGTGCAGCGTCACTGGCACCCAGAAGATTGCCTAAAAAGATCCAAGATGGGGGGCTGCTGTGGCAGCTTTGAACACAAGGTTCATTTCAACCTCTGGGCTGGTACAGTATTTTCCACAAATAAAATGCAGTATTTCTGGCCAGAATCTTTTTCAAGGCTTTTTTTTTTCTTTCATAAAAATGTTTCTGCATCAGCTTGTTCGAGTCTCCCAGCCACACAGATCAAACGTTTGGTAGAATCAATAAACACTTATACTGTGTATGTCAAGGAAAATAAATAGCCATTAAAACCATTTATAAACATGACAATATCTAACAATTTCAAGACAAATATACAAAACAGCAACTTGAAAAAAAACCTTATGTGCATTTTAAACAGTGTATATGAGTCATTGTAATAGCCCCGAGCATAATGTCGCTTCTGAGCTGTAATTTTTGCACAAACAAGTTACATGTATTATTATATTTGGAGATGGAAGTTGGCTGCTTATTTCTAGCATTTTCCGGTGTAGGAGATTTATTTTTGTAGCGTCTGTAGTGTTTTTCTACCCTTAGCAAATGATTTCAACATTTTAGAACTATGACTGTGCATTGAGCTAAACAACAAAATGATTTGCCTAAAGCGCTAAACTCTGCTCTCCCCAGCTCCTGATACATGATTCATTCTGATTCAGGGCTAAAACAAATCTTTGTTGATATATAACTTCAGTCGCCGGCATGAATGAACAGAGAGGCGGTATTCCTCCGGTGATAAATGAATTGCACTTTATACAAAATGATATCAGAAACCTAAGCTCTAAGACAAATGAAGTGTGTTTGGGATGGAGGGGGGGAGTGATTGTTGGCATTTCAGTCTTTCTATTCTATCTGCACCTACCCTACATTCTGATAACAGGATTTAGGGAACAAGCTACAGAATTGGTAGATACTGATTGGTGAAATGTTAGCTATATTAATCTGTAACCTGTCACTGATGTCAATGGAAATGCATGGTAGCAAATTACCTTAGTTTTAAGGCACATTTTTGATGGATGTGCTGAATTTGTAATTCATTTTATTTTTAGGGGGTCTAGATGTACGCTTGAAGGTTTCTTGTGAGCCATATGACATATACAGAACCAGTTCATTAAAAAAGTGGGTTGCTGGAGATGGGTCATCAACAAATTCAGTTAGTGTAGCGATCACAATATCCAAATGAAAGTGTAATATTTCTCTTAAATTTTTTGTATTAATCCTATCCCCTTTGTCCTTCTGGTGACACCCACCCACCATATAGGAGGAAGCAAACTGAAGATGGAACACCACTTCACATGGATCAAAAAAAATAATGAGAATGCCAAGGAATGATGATGACGCCTCTGATGTCCAGACAGACAAAATCATTTTCATTAAAGTAGATATGTTTAAAAGGCAAACAACACATGCTCCTTACTCTAAGCATATGCCACTTAAGATGATTTAACGGACACCTCTGCATTGGAACCAGAGGTTTTGATGTAGCAAGTTGTCTGGTATAATAAGTGTCCTGCACAGAGAGGAGGGAAGCAGCTGGCTGGCTGATATATCAAAAATGTAATTGGCAAATAATGATATTTACCCAAAAGCACCTTTATTAAAGGTTCATATCAGTGTTTAGTGAATTGTAAAATCATCTCTCCATTGTTTGTTTTGACCATAACACTTGCTGAATTCTAAAGATGGGCATATGTGTTTACAGTCACTCATTTTGCAAGTTCACAAGTAAATGTCTGACCAGTTTGGGCATCCACACTCCACACTGGACTGATCCAATGGTCAACCTAACCTTACAGCATTTGACCAGATATTGGTCAGACAGCCTATCCTTTGGGCCCTATTCATGGGCTGATAAGATGCCGACTAAAGCTCCCCATAGACCCAAAAGATTCTTCTTGCCGGACGACCGATTTTAGGGAAGTCCGACCAATCCTTCGAAATTATCGTGCGGTTAGTGGGATTCGAACAATCGTACATCTTACGATTTTTCGGCCATCTGTCAGGAAATTGATCGGCCAGGTGAAAAAATCTTTATCGGTCCCAGTGCAATCTATCTATGTTTGCAGGTCCAAGCAGGCAGCTCCCCTTTGTTTTCCTGGCAAATTGGTCTTTTTAGCTGATGGTCAATTCGTACGATCGTTCCGAGAAAATCGTGGTCTCACGGTCAGGATCTGATCTTTTAAAAATCTCAACATCTATGGCCAGCTTTAGTCTAAAGAGGATAAGATGGCAGTTTCTGTCCACTGCTGTATAGCCTGCTTGACACCTAACCAATTTGTAAAGTCCTCCCTTAAAACTGACTCTTTTGCTCCCCCTACTACTTCAAGAGACCATATACCCCCCCATTTACCCTACTATCGCCACCGTACGCACATTCTCCATCCCCCCTCATGGATACAGTGCTGCCGAATGCTGGCAGTGATTTATTCATTGGGGAAGCCAAAACGTTAAGAAAGGAAGGTATGGTGCAGAGTCCAACATATATGATTATTCCAATATTGCCAAATATTTGCTATTATTTGTGTATATGCTGTGAGTACTTATGGGAAAGATAACTCTTTCACCAGATAAATTATACTAGACCAAACTATTTTGCATTTGTCTCAGCTTCTGATTTCTAAACAGTTGCCAAATGATTGGACCTTATAAGAAAAACACACCAGCTACACACAGCTTTGGGTGAATTGTTTTAGAAAACCTCCAGAAGTGGCTTGCAGCAAAACGATTTATTACTACAATGCAATTTGTCACAATAATAACTGTAATTCTGCTTGAGCGTATTTTCCTGACTCTCTAACATTCAAAGTGCCTATGCTTGACAGCGCCAGTTTCCAAAACAGCGTCTGTGTTTGCTGTACAGTTATTTATATAGTGAAAATGGAAGTGCCTGAAAGGAGTAAAATGGTTTAGATTTAAATAATTTTTAGTTAAACACAGATTAAAGAAAACTGCAGTGAAATTACAATTAATGAAAATGTTCTGTAAATGCTCCCTCACAAATAGTGATGGGCAAATTTATTTCGCAGGTGCGATTAATAAATTTGTGAAAATTTGCTGGCGTCAAAAAAAATGGACGCCAGCGTCCGTTTTTTGGACACCGGCACCGTTTCACAAATTTTCCACCGTTTTGCGAATTTCGCGGGAAATTCTCAAATTTTTCGGTGAAGCGAAACGACGCAAATTCGCCCATCACTACTCACAAACCCATCACCCAAGTGACCAGGTCGAAAGGTCATGAAGACCAGGAAATGAGAACTGATGAGGACTGAGGGGGAACTGGTCTGTTGCAGATCACAAGGCCAGGCATGAGAGGGTCAACCAAGAGTAAGTTTCAGAATTTAGACACTGTCTATAAACCAATGACCAAAGATGTTAACACACCCAGGAACTACAAGCAAGGTAAAACCTTAAGGAACATTGCTCTTGGCAAAAGTGAAATAGCAATAATGGTTGCAAAATTGGACTTCTACACTTACCTACTGCTCCCGGGGGTAGTGGGGGAAGGATTAAAAGTATGGCTTATGTTACAGAGTGCAACACTGACGGGTAAATACTTAAAGCCAGCCATATTTAGTTTTGGATTGCTGATATTATGCTGTAATGAAACATAGGTAAGTGTATATAATACTGTTTAAGGGTTCAGAGTTTGATAACAGATGAGTAATTATTAATATGTCATGGTGGAGCGAAGTGTACAATGGTCTTTATTATATTGAAGTCATTATTGCAGAAAAAAGGCAATAAATGGCAAAAAAGAATCTAAAATGTCAATGACATATTCATTAGAAAAGATAATAGAAGTAACTATCTCATTCCATTATCCTACACATATTGTAAGAGGGGCCAGGAGATTCTTCCCTGCTCTTACCTCCCGTCGTGTCTCTCCTCGTGTGCCCAGGCACGCACTTCCGGGTTCAGGTCCTAGTGATGCTGGCACTTGAAACGAGCGTCGTGACGTCGTGAATTGGCGCACAATTTGAATTTTTGGAGAGAAATCATCTTTTAAAGCCCAGTCCCCCATTCAGCTAGTGCCCAAACTGGCTTCAGTTTACTGATCCTGCCGAAGTGTTATTGTTGTATTTGAATTCCTGGTTTTTGACTCCTGCCTGACTTTTGGACTACGATTCCTGACGCCTGCCTTGAACCTTTCACCTGTATCTCGACCACGTCTTCTCTAAATACTTGCCGGTACCTCGTTTGCAGACTTATTTATTGTAACGCACTTACCCTTATGGTCAGGCCCGGACTGAGAATTAAATTAGGCCCTGGCATTTCAGGTACACAGAGGCCCAATCAGCCCCCCCACCAGCCCACTAAATACTGACTTTCTATGGCACCTTATAGCAGCCCCTCTGGCATTTGCCAGAACCCACAGATTGCCAGTCCGGGCCTGCTTATGGTTTCTGCAGCAGAAAGCATAGGCCCCAAAAGGATGTAGATGAACACCGGAATCCACAGGGATTCACTGTGCATTTGAGTGCACCCATCACTGTGCAAGGTTCCTGATAACATGAATGTTTTTTTTTTTTTTTATTAACAATTTGTCAAGTGATTTAACACATTTCTCAAACAAAAGTATAAAGAAAAGACGAAGGAGAGCAGGGAGAAGAGGAGAGGGAGGAGAGAGAGAGACCTGGGGAAAAGTCACTGGCATACCGGTTTACTGCCGGCAAAGGCTCAATACACTGGACAGCGGACATGCTCGTATTTTAAAAACAAAAAAAAATCAATAAAAGGGATATAACTGCAGTGCAAGAATGACTTAAACAGTCCATGAAGCTATTCTTTCATATAGTTGTATGCGTTCCACTTCCATCCGTACTTCCTCAACAGTTGGCAACGAGGCACTTTTCCAGCTCCTAGCCAGCAGGCTTCTACTGGCCAACAATATTTGGATGGTTTGTCTTTTAGATGGTTTATCCATTCGAATCGCAAACAAGCTAAGTAGGGCCATTTCCGGCGAAAGCTTATGGGAGATACCTGTGGTGTCCATTATTATTTGGTTAACCATAAACCAGTAACTTTGCGCAATCGGGCACGCCCACCAAATGTGCAGCATAGTCCCAACATCCATCTGGCATCTCCAGCACACATTTGGGACTTCGGGAAAAGCGTTGTGAATTTTCTCTGGAGTCATATACCATCGGTATATTATTTTTGTAGTAAGTTCGTGATGGTTAAGCGCTCTCGAGAATTTGGATGATTGGCCAAATAAGTACACCCACATCTCTATGTCAATCGACCGATTCAGGTCCCTTTCCCAAGCGACTCTTGCCGACTGTAAGTGACTTGCCGAATCTTGTATAAGTATATTGTAGACCAGAGTGATACCTTTCTTTGCTCCATGGGTATGCCAACATTTCACTTCATATCTAGTCGGTTGACGCGCACTCAGCCAGTTGTTCGTTTGTAAGTAATGTTGTATGCGGATATAGGAATATAGTTGGATATCAGGCAGGTTATATTCTGATTGTAAGCCAGAGAAGAGCTTCATCCCATTCCGATCAAACAGGTCGCCAATCTTAGTTATACCCAGTTGATGCCAGGGTTTAAGGTTCAAATCCGATATGGCTTCCCCAAGGATAGAGATGGGCGCCAGCACCGATAGTGGGTTGCTTAGCTGTCTGTTCGCCCGTACTATATACCAAGTCCTCAGAGTAGCAGCAATAGGCGGGGACAATTGTCCCAAAGTTGTGTAGTTGTGCTTCCCCAATGTCCAGATATGTGAGAGGTTGGTGTGATCAAATTGGGACTTGTATAGCCAGGTTTCCATATCCACCCATTTCTTACTTCCGTGGGGTAAGTGCCAATCAGCCATTTGATCCAGAATTGTGGCTTTGTAGTAGGCTTGCAGGTTTGGGCAGGCCAAGCCTGCCTTTCTCTTATGTGCATACATCACTGCTCGGGAAATCCTTGGTTTCCGATAGTCCCAAATAAAGGATAGAAGCAATCTCTGGAGTTGTTGAAAAAAGGTATTATACAATGGGATGGGTAGAGCTCTAAATTTATACAAAATTTTAGGGAGTATCAGCATTTTGACTGCGTTTATCCGTCCCATCCAAGAAACGTATGTCGTCTGCCACATATTCAAGGTCGTTTGCGTGTCCTTTAGCATCGATGCAAAGTTATGTTTGTAGAGTTGAGTCGGGTCTGCCGATATTTCCACACCAAGGTAATGAATCGCTGTGGTTTGCCAGTCCAAGTTATATGCAAGCTTCAATTTGACAGAATCCGGCTCAGATAAAAAGATAGGCAGTGCCTGGGTCTTAGTGACATTAAGCTTATAATACGTCAACCTGCCAAAGTGTCCAATCAATTTAAACAGTTCCTGTAAGGCAACTTCAGGATTAGTAAGCAGCAATGCTATATCGTCAGCAAACAGCAGAACCTTGTGATGTTGAGGCCCTAGTGACACACCCCGAATTCCCTGGGAGTCCCTAATGGCCTGGGCTAGTGGTTCAATACTCAGAATGTAAATAAGGGGTGACAGCGGGCAACCTTGTCTAGTACCATTTGACAGGGGAAAGACTTTAGATAGAAAACCATGTATATTGACCTGGGCTATTGGGTCAGAATAAAGGGCCAGGATAGCTGTGATTAGCCGATTAGGGATGCCAAAGCGCTCTAAAACCAATTTGAGATAAGTCCAATTCACACGATCGAACGCTTTCTCAGCGTCCAATGCCAATAGAAGAGAAGGTGTGCGATGTTTGTGTACCTGATGGATCATATTGACAAGTCTCCTCGTGTTATCATGTAATTGGCGACCTTTAACAAAGCCTGTTTGATCTGTGTTGATCAAAAGTGGTAGAACCCTTTGTAGGCGTTTCGCTATAATGGATGCGTAAATCTTAAGGTCACTGTTTAACAGCGAAATAGGGCGATAGTTAGCGCATTTGGTACTATCTTTTCCCGGTTTCAATATGGTCGAAATATATGATTGCAACATTTCTCGGGGGAAACGCCCAGCAGACGCAGCCGCGTTCAAGCTCTAGTGAGGTACGGGGCAAGAACAGGGGCAAAGACCTTGTAATACTTATTGGTAAAGCCGTCCGGGCCTGGGGCTTTGTTTTGCGGCAGGTTTTTTATTTCCTGCAAGACCTCGTCCCTGCTGAGAGGTTCTAGTAACGATGGGATCATAGACGAGGGCAAGTGGGGCAAGTGCAGTTGGTTTAAGAACAGTCTGATATCAGTCTCTAAAGGCTGCTCCGTGGAGGGGCTGTCTTTTAAATTATAGAGGTCGCTATAAAATTTGGCGAAAACATCTGCTATGTCCGTAGGGTTTATTTTAGTTTCCTGAGTAGGTGTCTGGATCCTATCAATGCGATGGTGCATTCGCTGTTTTACTAGTTGCCTTTTAAGAGTGGCCGTCGCCCTATTTCCCATGGCATACTGCGTGCTTTTTAGTTTAATTAGTTGATTGTGGCATCTGTTAAGAATAAGCAAATTAACCTCTTCTTTAAGCCTATTTAAAAGGACTACAATGTCAGGAGTGGGGGATATCCGTTGCTCCAGCTCTAGAACCTGGATCCTTTGGAGAAGCTGTTCTTGGCGAGCTTTCGCCACTTTAGCTTTATGAGAGGCCATACTAATAAAATGTCCTCTAAGTACTGCCTTGTGTGTACACCACAGCGTTAAGTCAGCTATATCTGTGCTATCATTGTGGAGGAAAAATTCTGAGTCTATGTTCTAGTTGGTTATTGGCACTTTTATCTGTTAATAAAGCATTATTGAGCCTCCACGGGGGCCGTGTAGAAAACTGAAACTTCTCCTGCAGTGCAAATACGACCACAGAATGATCTGTCCAAGTCGTATTCTGAATCGTACACTGGGAGGCTAAGTTTAAAGTTTGAGGATGGGTCAAAAAGAGATCTATTCTAGTATAAGACCTGTGGTGGGGTGAGTAATACGAAAAATCTTTCAAAGTTGGATTGTGCACCCTCCAGACATCGTACAAGTTATATTGAGCTAGCAGTTTCGCGAATGTTAGGGATTTTTTTGGACACCTCAGCACGGTACTGTGAGGGTAATGCTGTCGCCTGTGGTGATCTATCCATATTTGGGTCTAAAACATTATTAAAGTCGCCTCCAACAATGACAGTACCCTGTTTGTAAATTTGTAACTGCTCAAGGGCTTGTTTCAAAAACAAATTCTGGTTAGTGTTAGGAGAGTAAAGATTCATCAGGGTATACTGCTGCTGGTTCACAATGCATATCACAATTAAACATCTGCCATCGGGGTCAGCTAAATGCTTCACACTAGAAATATTAAGATTCTGTCTAGCTAAAATAGCTACCCCCCATTTTTTAGTTTGCGAGGGTGCTGCCGCTACCATTTTGTAATGTTTGTTACCAATAGACATTTGATCGTCCAGTCTGAAATGCGTTTCCTGGATCCAGACAATATCTGCCCGATGTTTTTTGCATTCAGCTAAGGCTAATAGACGTTTGCGGGGGGTATTCAGTCCCCGCGCATTAATGGACATACATCTAAGTACCATATTGGCTGATGAAAGTGCTAAACTGTGACCATACTAGCTGACCCCATAGCAATACAGCATAATACATCAAAATAGCAATTGCCAGTTCCCCAGGATAAGGTAGAAAAGGGTGGAAAAGAAGAAAGGAAAGCAAAGAAAAGAAAACATAAAACCTAGAACTTATGTACAGTCCATCGAGCACTTGCGGCCGATCCCTTGTTGCATACATGCCCAAATGCGGGCAGACAGTCCTGCAATAGGAGAAAGAGTGGTTGGGGGGGAGAGGTGGTGTCATAGGTGCGAAAACTCAACTGTTCCTGTTCCGGTGCCTGGAACGGTTGCTAGAGTAGGAAACCCAGGGTGGGCTAAAATGCCACGAAGCATGCAAGGGTCTTCAAGTGGTTGCGTTGTCATCCTCCTTCTCTTTTTCAGTGCCAACATGCATCTTTCCAAGGTGCTGTCTCGGCTTTGGTGGCGCTGTGAGAGGAACATTCCACTTTGCCAATGCTTGCTTCCCTTCATCCACAGTCAGGATTGTTTTTGTGGAGTTCTGCCAATGAACCAAGAGCTTCGTGGGGAAACCCCATTTGTACGGTATGTAATTTTGGTGAAGAGCTTGCGTAATCCCAGCTAGTTCACGCCTTTTAGCCATGGTAGCCGCAGAGAAATCAGCAAAGGCCTGTATTGTCCCATAAGGCTCTGGGAATGTTTTGTGTTGCCTGGCATAGCGCATCAAGTCATCTTTTATATGGAAGAAATGGATCCTGAGTATGGTATCTCTGGGAGCCTCACTTGGCGCGTTTCTGGGCTTGGGGATCCTATGGATCCTATCTATAAGGAGGTGGTCAGCTGGGGTTTCAGGGAGTATAGCAAGTATTAAATCCTGTGCGTATTGGCAAAGTTGCTGCTGCGTCACAATCTCTGGAATACCCCTCAGCCTGACATTGTTCCGCCTGGAGCGGTCCTCCACATCAGCCAATTTACTTTGCAGCATAGATATCATGGACTCTTGCGTTTCGACCTTGTCAGCCATCGTATTATGGGCCTCCACTAACTCCTCCATTTTTGCTTTAACATGGTCAGTGCGAGCCGCAATCTCATGCAATTCAGTCTTAATGTCCTGCACTGCTTGCTTTGTATCCGAACGGATATCCTCCCTTAATTGCGCCAAGAGTGCCTTTAAATGCGTCTCACTAAGAAACTGAGAATCGCGATACTTAGCTGCCTGCTGTTCCAGCTCAGCGTCGCGCTGTGGAGAGGATCTGCAGGAGGAGGACTGGGCGCCATCTTGGCTGTCGTCCTGGTTTGGCGTCTTCGGCTGAGAGCCATAAAATGCGGTGAGTCGCAGTGGCTGCTGCTTATCCTTTTTCTTTGGCATGTCGGCTGGGAAGTCCGCTCACCTTTTCTGTGCGGTTCACACCCCTGGGACTGCGAAAAAGCTTCTTTTTGTCGGCACCGGGTCAGGAGCTCAGCAAAGTACGTGCGCTCACATGCGCTCTTAGGCCACGCCCCCCCTGATAACATGAATGTTACACATATATCTTTTAAATATAATTTAATAGATGTACTTATTTCTGCCATCCCAATGATTACAATGATCTGTTTTTTCAACTATAACTTTTTTCCCCAACAGTCCTTTAATGCTGAGCAGGACTAAACCTTTTGTTAAAAAATCTGCTTTTGCTACTCCACATCTAAGACAGAGGTCCACTTTCAAAATGAAAAAATTTAGTTAAAGGAAAGCTGCACCTACTGGGGAAAAACGCACCCAACACATTTATATCATAATAATTGACTTATTAAATAATCTTAACTAATTGGCACATATATGTCAGTAAATAATAATACAGGTTCTAATGGTTAGAGGAAGAAGCTTAAGAGTAAAAGCCACAGCTCTGTCCATTCATTGGTCAATGTAACCTACCCATTTATGTGTGCAATTGGTTTGCATGTGAGCATAATATCTCATACAAGTCTAATACATCTGTCAGAGGTTCCATTTACCTACAAGGTGCATCAGAACTAGGGATGTCGCGGACTGTTCGCCGGCGAACTTGTTCGCGCGAACATCGGCTGTTCGCGTCCGCCGCAAGTTCGCGAACGTCGCGCGACGTTCGCCATTTTGGGTTCGCCTTACCTGGCGCTTTTTTTTGACATCTCACCCCAGACCAGCAGATACATGGCAGCCAATCAGGAAGCTCTCCCTCCTGGACCACCCCCACACCCCCTGGACCACTCCCCTTCCATATATAAACTGAAGCCCTGCAGCGTTTTTTCATTCTGCCTGTGTGTGCTTGGAAGAGCTAGTGTAGGGAGAGAGCTGCTAGTGATTTCACTGATTTGAGGGACAGTTGATAGTAAGTTTGCTGGCTAGTAATCTACTTGATACTGCTCTGTATTGGAGGGACAGAAGTCTGCAGGGATTTGAGGGACATTTTAGGGTAGCTTTGCTGGCTAGTAATCTACCTTCTACTGCAGTGCTCTGTATGTAGCTGCCTGCTGTGGGCACTGATCTCTTCTGATCTCATCTGCTGACTGCTGTAATAACCCAATAGTCCTTGTAAGGACTGCTTTTATTTTCTTTTTTGTTGTTTTACTTTGCTACTTTAACAGCCA
Source organism: Xenopus laevis (assembly GCF_017654675.1). Taxonomy (NCBI): domain Eukaryota; kingdom Metazoa; phylum Chordata; class Amphibia; order Anura; family Pipidae; genus Xenopus; species Xenopus laevis. The sequence goes on along the minus strand of NC_054387.1, from coordinate 80,409,355 downwards.
AGTGCTATTAGTCTAGCAGTGTTGGGGAGTGGGACTGGTGTGCTACTGTGCTGCTCCTAGTAGTTCAGCAGCACCAACCCGAGAATATTTTTTTTTTTTAATATACATATAATTTTTTTTTTATTTTACTTATCTTACTGTTCTTTAAGGTGTCCAGTGCTGTTTGCTGTTCTTCATAGTAGTGCACCAATAGTAGTGCACTTGCAGGCATTATTTTCCCAGTGGCCATCTAGCTGTGTGAGCTTGTTCACATTCTGTCTAAATATCAATAATAATACCGTCTCCAGAAACACCACCTGAGTGACGTTTTTCAAGCAGCAATAATATATTCCGTATCCACCACTGCTGTAGTGTATACGTTGACCTTGTAGGCATTATTTGCCCAGTGTGTTCTTCATTTTCAAACCACTGCCATCTAGCTCTGTGAGCTTGTTCACATTCTGTCTAAATATCAATAATAATACCGTCTCCAGAAACACCACCCGAGTGACGTTTTTCAGGCAGCAATAATATATTCCGTATCCACTGCTGTAGTAGTGTATACGTTGACCTTGTAGGCCTTGTTTGCCCAGTGTGTTCTTCTTCTTCTTCATTTTCAAACAACTCCCATCTAGCTGTGTGAGCTTGTTCACATTTTGTCTAAATATCAATAATAATACCGTCTCTAGAAACACCACCCGAGTGACGTTTTTCAAGCAGCAATAATATATTCCGTATCCACCACTGCTGTAGTGTATACGTTGACCTTGTAGGCATTATTTGCCCAGTGTGTTCTTCATTTTCAAACCACTGCCACTTAGCTGTGTGAGCTTGTTCACATTCTGTCTAAATATCAATAATAATACCGTCTCCAGAAACACCACCTGAGTGACGTTTTTCAAGCAGCAATAATATATTCCGTATCCACCACTGCTGTAGTGTATACGTTGACCTTGTAGGCATTATTTGCCCAGTGTGTTCTTCATTTTCAAACCACTGCCACTTAGCTGTGTGAGCTTTTTCACATTCTGTCTAAATATCAATAATAATACCGTCTCCAGAAACACCACCTGAGTGACGTTTTTCAAGCAGCAATAATATATTCCGTATCCACCACTGCTGTAGTGTATACGTTGACCTTGTAGGCATTATTTGCCCAGTGTGTTCTTCATTTTCAAACCACTGCCACTTAGCTGTGTGAGCTTGTTCACATTCTGTCTAAATATCAATAATAATACCGTCTCCAGAAACACCACCTGAGTGACGTTTTTCAAGCAGCAATAATATATTCCGTATCCACCACTGCTGTAGTGTATACGTTGACCTTGTAGGCATTATTTGCCCAGTGTGTTCTTCATTTTCAAACCACTGCCACTTAGCTGTGTGAGCTTTTTCACATTCTGTCTAAATATCAATAATAATACCGTCTCCAGAAACACCACCTGAGTGACGTTTTTCAAGCAGCAATAATATATTCCGTATCCACCACTGCTGTAGTGTATACGTTGACCTTGTAGGCATTATTTGCCCAGTGTGTTCTTCATTTTCAAACCACTGCCACTTAGCTGTGTGAGCTTGTTCACATTCTGTCTAAATATCAATAATAATACCGTCTCCAGAAACACCACCTGAGTGACGTTTTTCAAGCAGCAATAATATATTCCGTATCCACCACTGCTGTAGTGTATACGTTGACCTTGTAGGCATTATTTGCCCAGTGTGTTCTTCATTTTCAAACCACTGCCACTTAGCTGTGTGAGCTTTTTCACATTCTGTCTAAATATCAATAATAATACCGTCTCCAGAAACACCACCTGAGTGACGTTTTTCAAGCAGCAATAATATATTCCGTATCCACCACTGCTGTAGTGTATACGTTGACCTTGTAGGCATTATTTGCCCAGTGTGTTCTTCATTTTCAAACCACTCCCATCTAGCTCTGTGAGCTTGTTCACATTCTGTCTAAATATCAATAATAATACCGTCTCCAGAAACACCACCTGAGTGACGTTTTTCAAGCAGCAATAATATATTCCGTATCCACCACTGCTGTAGTGTATACGTTGACCTTGTAGGCATTATTTGCCCAGTGTGTTCTTCATTTTCAAACCACTGCCACTTAGCTGTGTGAGCTTTTTCACATTCTGTCTAAATATCAATAATAATACCGTCTCCAGAAACACCACCTGAATGACGTTTTTCAAGCAGCAATAATATATTCCGTATCCACCACTGCTGTAGTGTATACGTTGACCTTGTAGGCATTATTTGCCCAGTGTGTTCTTCATTTTCAAACCACTGCCACTTAGCTGTGTGAGCTTGTTCACATTCTGTCTAAATATCAATAATAATACCGTCTCCAGAAACACCACCTGAGTGACGTTTTTCAAGCAGCAATAATATATTCCGTATCCACCACTGCTGTAGTGTATACGTTGACCTTGTAGGCATTATTTGCCCAGTGTGTTCTTCATTTTCAAACCACTGCCACTTAGCTGTGTGAGCTTTTTCACATTCTGTCTAAATATCAATAATAATACCGTCTCCAGAAACACCACCTGAGTGACGTTTTTCAAGCAGCAATAATATATTCCGTATCCACCACTGCTGTAGTGTATACGTTGACCTTGTAGGCATTATTGCCCAGTGTGTTCTTCATTTTCAAACCACTCCCATCTAGCTCTGTGAGCTTGTTCACATTCTGTCTAAATATCAATAATAATACCGTCTCCAGAAACACCACCTGAGTGACGTTTTTCAAGCAGCAATAATATATTCCGTATCCACCACTGCTGTAGTGTATACGTTGACCTTGTAGGCATTATTTGCCCAGTGTGTTCTTCATTTTCAAACCACTGCCACTTAGCTGTGTGAGCTTGTTCACATTCTGTCTAAATATCAATAATAATACCGTCTCCAGAAACACCACCTGAGTGACGTTTTTCAAGCAGCAATAATATATTCCGTATCCACCACTGCTGTAGTGTATACGTTGACCTTGTAGGCATTATTTGCCCAGTGTGTTCTTCATTTTCAAACGACTGCCACTTAGCTGTGTGAGCTTTTTCACATTCTGTCTAAATATCAATAATAATACCGTCTCCAGAAACACCACCTGAGTGACGTTTTTCAAGCAGCAATAATATATTCCGTATCCACCACTGCTGTAGTGTATACGTTGACCTTGTAGGCATTATTTGCCCAGTGTGTTCTTCATTTTCAAACCACTCCCATCTAGCTCTGTGAGCTTGTTCACATTCTGTCTAAATATCAATAATAATACCGTCTCCAGAAACACCACCTGAGTTGTTGTTGTTTTTGTTTTAAAAATAATGCCAGGCAAAGGCAGGCCGCCACGCAGAGGCACTAGGGGCCGTGCTGCTATGCTATCCTGTGGCCCTAGGAAATTGCCCAGTTTTAAAAAGGCAATGACCCTGAACTCCCAAAATGCTGAAGAGGTAGTTGACTGGCTTACACAGCACACCCCATCCTCTACCGTTTCTAACTTTACCACAACATCCTCATCCTCCACTGCTATGGGCACCCCACGTAACACTTCCTCCACCACCGGCGCCCCTTCTTCACTGGAGTCAGAGGAGTTATTTTCACATGAGTTTCTTGAACTGAGTGATGCGCAACCATTATTGGCAGAAGAAGATGAAGGAGAAGAGGACGTTACACCAGATTTAATTCTGGCAGAGAACACAACAGAGATGGACATAATGAGTGATGACGAGGAGGTCCCCGCTGCTGCTTCCTTCTGTGAGCTGTTAGAAGAAATTGATGCATCTGAGGAGAATGATGATGAGGAGATTGATGTTTTGTGGGTGCCCAGTAGAAGAGAGCAAGAGGAGGATAGTTCAGATGGAGAGACGGAGAGTCAGAGAGGCAGGAGGAGAATAAGACTTAGAAGAAGCAGGGAGGACAGCTCGCAGGGAACAGTAGGGCAACAACATGTATCGGCACCTGTGGTCAGCCGGCCAACGCACCCGCCATTGCCGCCAACGCCGCCGACTTTTACCCCCAGATTGCCAGCCTCAAAAAGGTCAGCAGTGTGGGATTTTTTTAATGTGTGTGCCTCTGACAAAAGCGTTGTAATTTGCAATGAGTGCAGTCAGAAACTGAGTCTTGGGAAGCCCAACAGCCACATAGGTACAACTTCTATGCGAAGGCACATGAACGGCAAGCACAAAGCACTTTAGGAGCAACACCTCAAAGGCAACAGGCAAACTAAAAGCCACCCTCCTTCTGGTCCAGCATCTTACTGCTCTACCTCTGCTGTCCTTGACCCGTCTGAACCACCCTCCACTCCCCCTTCCACCTTGACCACCAGTTCCCATTCCCAGTCATCTGCCCCCAGCCAAGTTTCTGTGAGGGCCATGTTTGAGCGTAGGAAGCCAATGTCTGCGAGTCACCCCCTTGCCCGGCGTCTGACAGCTGGCTTGTCTGCACTCTTAGCCCGCCAGCTTTTACCATACCAGCTGGTGGACTCTGAGGCCTTCCGCAAATTTGTAGCAATTGGGACACCGCAGTGGAAGGTACCCAGCCGCAATTTTTTTTCAAAAAAGGGAATACCACACCTGTACCACCATGTGCAGAGCCAAGTCACCGCATCTCTGTCACTTAGTGTTGGGCCAAAGGTCCATATGACTACTGACGCATGGTCCTCCAAGCATGGTCAGGGCAGGTATGTCACCTACACTGCCCACTGGGTGAACTTGGTCATGGCTGGGAAGCAGGAAATGTGTGGCTCAACAACGACAGTGGAGTTGGTGTCACCGCCACGGATTGCACGCGGTTCTGCCACCACCTCTACTCCTCCTTCGCTCTCTACCTCGTCTTCTTCCTCTTCTTCGTCCTCTGCTGCTGGGTCCTCCTCCTCCTCCACACCTGTGCACCCCCAGCTCCCCCTAGGCTATTCGACGTGCCAGGTACGCCGTTGTCATGCTGTCTTGGGGATGACGTGCCTGGAAAGCAAAAACCATACCGGATCTGTACTCCTGTCATCTCTGCAGTCACAGGCCGATCGGTGGCTGACCCCACACCAACTGAAGATCGGAAAAGTGGTGTGTGACAATGGAAGCAATCTGTTGGCAGCACTGAGACTGGGCAATTTAACACATGTGCCCTGCATGGCACATGTTCTGAATTTAATAGTACAACGTTTTGTCTCAAAGTACCCAGGATTCCAGGACGTTCTCAGGCAGTCCAGGAAGGTGTCGGCCCATTTCAGACGTTCCTATACAGCCATGGCACGCCTTGCTGACATTCAGCAGCGGTACAACATGCCAGTAGAGATGTCGCGAACTGTTCGCCGGCGAACTTGTTCGCGCGAACATCGGGTGTTCGCGCTCGCCGGAAGTTCGCGAACGTCGCGCGACGTTCGCCATTTTGGGTTCGCCATTGTTGGCGCTTTTTTTTGCCCTCTCACCCCAGACCAGCAGGTACATGGCAGCCAATCAGGAAGCTCTCCCCTGGACCACTCCCCTTCCCTATAAAAACCGAAGCCCTGCAGCGTTTTTTCACTCTGCCTGTGTGTGCTGAAGAGATAGTGTAGGGAGAGAGCTGCTGCCTGTTAGTGATTTCAGGGACAGTTGAAAGTTTGCTGGCTAGTAATCGTTTTGATACTGCTCTGTTATTGGAGGGACAGAAGTCTGCAGGGGTTTGAGGGACATTTAAGCTTAGGTAGCTTTGCTGGCTAGTAATCTACCTTCTACTGCAGTGCTCTGTATGTAGCTGCAGTGGGCAGCTGTCCTGCTTCTGATCTCATCTGCTGACTGCTGCAATAACAGTAGTCCTTGTAAGGACTGCTTTTATTTATTTTTTTGTTGTTTTACTACTACTACTACTACTACTATAAGAGCCCAGTGCTATTAGTCTAGCAGTGTTGGGGAGTGGGACTGGTGTGCTAATCTGCTGCTCCTAGTAGTTCAGCAGCACCAACTTTAATTTTTTTTTTTTAATATTCATTTTTTTTTTATTTTACTTTTTTTTATTTTACTACCGCTGTAGTAGTGTATAAGTTGACCTTTTAGGCATTATTTGCCCTGTAGGCATTATTTGCACACTGTTTTCTTCAACCCGCCATCTAGCTGTGTGACCTTGTTCACATTCTGTCTAAATATCCATAATATTACCGTCTCCAAAAACACCGGAGTGACTTTTTTCAAGCAGCCATAATATATTTTACGTAATCCGTATCCACCGCTGTAGTAGTGTATACGTTGACCTTGTAGGCATTATTTGCACACTGTTTTCTTCAACCCGCCATCTAGCTGTGTGACCTTGTTCACATTCTGTCTAAATATCCATAATATTACCGTCTCCAGAAAAAACACCGGAGTGACTTTTTTCAAGCAGCCATAATATATTTTACGTAATCCGTATCCACCGCTGTAGTAGTGTATACGTTGACCTTGTAGGCATTGTTTGCCCAGTTTTTTTGGCCGCAGCCACTGAAGCACAGAGGCCAGAAAAAATATGCCATATAAATGCTGAAAATAGTAATTTTTTGCCATACGTTGACTCAACGTATATGGCAAAAAATGACTATTTTCAGCATTTATATGGCATATTTTTTCTGGCAACTGTGCTTCAGTGGCTGCGACCAAAAAAATGCATATTTTCTGCATTTATATGGCATAATTTTTCTGGCCTCTGTGCTTCAGTGGCTGCAACCAAAAAAATTTATATTTTCAGCATTTATATGGCATAATTTTTCTGGCAACTGTGCTTCAGTGGCTGCGACCAAAAAAATGCATATTTTCTGGCATTTATATGGCATAATTTTTCTGGCCTCTGTGCTTCAGTGGCTGCAACCAAAAAAATTTATATTTTCAGCATTTATATGGCATAATTTTTCTGGCAACTGTGCTTCAGTGGCTGCGTCCAAAAAAACTGGGCAAACAATGTCTACAAGGTCAACGTATGGCGAAAAATTACTATTTTCAGCATTTATATGGCATATTTTTTCTGGCAACTGTGCTTCAGTGGCTGCGTCCAAAAAAACTGGGCAAACAATGCCTACAAGGTCAACGTATGGCAGTTGTTTAAAGAGAACAGTAGATTACTAGCCAGCAAAGCTACCTAAGCTAAAATGTCCCTCAAATCCCTGCAGACTTCTGTCCCTCCAATACAGAGCAGTATCAAGCAGATTACTAGCCAGCAAGCTTACTATCATCTGTCCCTGAAATCACTAACAGCTCTCCCCCTACACTATCTCTTCCAAGCACACACAGGCAGATTTTTCAGATACATTTTTGCCCTTGATCCCCCTCTGGCATGCCACTGTCCAGGTCGTTGCACCCTTTAAACAACTTTAAAATCATTTTTCTGGCCAGAAATGTCTTTTCTAGATGTTAAAGTTCGCCTTCCCATTGAAGTCTATGGGGTTCGCGAACCGTTCGCGAACCGCTCGCATTTTTGCGCAAGTTCGCGAATATGTTCGCGAACTTTTTTTCCGACGTTCGCTACATCCCTACATGCCAGTCAGGCGTTTGATTTGCGACAGCCAGACTCGCTGGAATTCAACGCTCCTCATGTTGGAACGTCTGCTGCAACAACAAAGAGCCGTCAACGAATACCTGTTTGAACTGGGTGGTAGGACTGGATCTGCAGAGCTGGGGATTTTTTTCCCCCGTTACTGGGTGCTTATGCGCGATGCCTGCAGGCTCATGCGCCCTTTTGAAGAGGTTACAAATATGGTCAGTCGCACCGAAGGCACCATCAGCGACCTAATACCCTTCGCTTTCTTCCTGGAGCGTGCCGTGCGACGAGTGACAGATGAGGCTGTAGACCAGCGTGACGAGGAGCAGGAAGCGCACGATTTCTGGTCGGAATCACCAGAACGAACCCAGGCACCTGCTGCAATGCAGGGAGAGGTGTCCGAAGTGGAGTCAGAGGAGGAAGGTGGCTTTGTGGAGGAGGAGGACCAACAGGAGCAGGCTTCCCAGGGGGCTGGTGGTGACCTTTTGGGGACCCCTGGTCTTGTACGTGGCTGGGGGGAGGAGACCGTGGATGATGCAGTCCTTGATAACGAGGAAGCGGAGATGGATACCTCTGCATCCAACCTTGTGAGAATGGGGTCTTTCATGCTGTCATGCCTGTTGAAGGACCCCCGTATCAAGAGGCTTAAGGAGAAGGACCTGTACTGGGTCGCGACTCTACTAGACCCTCGGTACAAGCATAAAGTGGCAGAAATGTTACCAACATACCACAAGTCTGAAAGGATGCTGCATTTACAAACCAGCCTGCAAAACATGTTGTACAATGCTTTTAAGGGTGATGTCACTTCAGGAACTCATCAACATTCCAGGGGCAGAGGTGCCAGTAATCCTGCCACGAGCGCACCTGCAAGGACAAAGCACTTTGGCCACTCTGTAACGTCAGACATGCAAATGTTTTTCAGCCCAAGGCAGCGGCAGAACCCTTCGGGATCCACCTCAAAGAACGCCTCGACCGGCAGGTAGCGGACTACCTGGCATTAACTGCAGATATCGACACTCTGAGGAGCGATGAACCCCTGGACTACTGGGTGCGCAGGCTTGATCTGTGGCCAGAGCTGTCACAATTTGCCATGAACCTCTTGTCTTGCCCCGCCTCAAGTGTCCTCTCAGAAAGGACCTTCAGTGCAGCAGGAGGGATTGTAACTGAGAAGAGAACTCGCCTAGGTCACAAAAGTGTGGATTACCTGACCTTTATTAAAATGAATGAGGGGTGGATCTCGGAGGGTTACTGCACGCCGGAAGACTTGTTCTGAGTTTCTGATTCTGACTCCCATGCAGCTGTCCTTCTCTGCACGCCTCATGACTCCACATACAGCTGTCCTTTAGCGTCCTCCTCCCTCCACCACCGTTACAAACTAGGGTGCAAACCCTACTGGTTTAATTTGAATCCAGGTAAATCCTGAGTTTTCTGGCCTCTGTGCTTCAGTGGCTGCGACCAAAAAAAAACAGAATATTTTCAGCATTTATATGGCATATTTTTTCTGGCCTCTGTGCTTCAGTGGCTGCGACCAAAAAAAACAGAATATTTTCAGCATTTATATGGCATATTTTTCCTGGCCTCTGTGCTTCAGTGGCTGCGACCAAAAAAATTTAATATTTTCAGCATTTATATGGCATATTTTTTCTGGCCTCTGTGCTTCAGTGGCTGCGACTAAAAAAACCTGAATATTTTCAGCATTTATATGGCATATTTTTTCTGGCCTCTGTGCTTCAGTGGCTGTGACAAAAAAATGAATATTTTCAGCATTTATATGGCATATTTTTTCTGGCCTCTGTGCTTCAGTGGCTGCGACTAAAAAAAACAGAATATTTTCAGCATTTATATGGCATATTTTTCCTGGCCTCTGTGCTTCAGTGGCTGCGACCAAAAAAACAGAATATTTTCAGCATTTATATGGCATATTTTTCCTGGCCTCTGTGCTTCAGTGGCTGCGACCAAAAAAATTTATATTGTTAGCATTTATATGGCATATTTTTCCTGGCCTCTGTGCTGCAGTGGCTGCGACAAAAAAAAAATTTATATTGTTTGCATTTATATGGCATATTTTTCTGGCCTCTGTGCTGCAGTGGCTGCGACCAAAAAAAAACAGAATATTTTCAGCATTTATATGGCATATTTTTTTCTGGCCTCTGTGCTTCAGTGTCTGCGACAAAAAAAAATTATATTGTTAGCATTTATATGGCATATTTTTCCTGGCCTCTGTGCTGCAGTGGCTGCGACAAAAAAAAAATTAATATTGTTTGCATTTATATGGCATATTTTTTCTGGCCTCTGTGCTGCAGTGGCTGCCACAAAAAAAAATTAATATTTTCAGCATTTATATGGCATATTGTTTCTGGACTTCTGGTTCAGTGGCTGCGACAAAAAAAACATAATTTTTCAGGAAAGTACACATGCCTAATTTTTCAGGGTTCTGCAACAGTGGCAAAATCGCATCTTTTATGGTCACCGCAGGTGATCAATAAAGTAGACCAAAACTGGGCCCACACTGCAGAATCAGTGTTTTTTGGTTCGCTTCACTGTACATTGAAATTACCTCTGCCTGGACGTGCACCGTGCGCACAAGCACGGTGACTGCTAACACACCACTACAGAACTATTGCCCACCCAACAGGACGAACATCCTGGAGGTGACAAGCAACTAGTAATTAAAACTATTATTTGCTCACTTGACGGTATCATTCATTAAAGCTCTTTGCGTCTTTTTGCGTTGCAGTAAGCACCGCGTTTCGTCTTTGCGTGTGAACAGGCTGTAACTTTTACACGACTTGATTTGGCATGTAGACGCCGGACGTTTTAAAGCATTTTTATTACCACAGGTTAGAAATGTAGTGTGATTTCCTGGCCCTTTACTAGGCACAAAAACGCAGCGCTGTGTCAAACAATGGATTTTTTAGAAAACATTTTGCCCTTATCCCCCTCTGGCCATGGCACTTGTCCAGGTCGTTGGCACCCTCTAAACAACTTTTAAATCATTTTCTGGCCAAAATGTCTTTTCTAGCTTTTAAAATCGCCTTCCCATTGAAGTCTATGGGGTTCGCGACGTTCGCGAACCGTTCGCATTTTTGACGCAAGTTCGCGAATATGTTCGCGAACTTTTTTTCCGACGTTCGCTACATCCCTAATCAGAACCAAAGTTTTCAAAATAACCAACTCTGCCAACAATTCTGCATGTAGAGAGATTTGACTTGTAATGGAGTTGGTTATTTTGCAAGAATAAGCTGACTCTTGCATAAAGAGACACGCTACTTAAAGGGGGGATAGTGAATAGTAACTTGATTATTTCAAAAACATTGCAGAATGTATCATTGATTAAATTTAGAAAGTTTAAATTAACTTTTGATGCGAGTGATATTCTGAGACAATTTGGAATTGATTTTTTATTATTTGTGTTTTTTGCATAATTTAGCTTATTATTCAGCAGCTCTTCAGTTTGCAATTCAGCAATCTGGTTGCTAGGGTCCAAATTACCCTCGTAACCATGCATTGATTTGAATAAGAGACAGGAATATGAATAGTGAGGCCCTGGATAGAAATATGAGTAATTTAACTATAATAACTATAAATGTGTAACCTTACAGAGCACTTGTTCTTACATGGGGTCAGTGACCCCCATTTGAAAGCTGGAAAGGGTCAGAAGAAGGCAAATAATTCAAAAGCTACCAAAAAGAAAGAGTGAAGGCCAACTGAAAAGTTGCTTTGTATTTGCCATTCTATAACATACTAAAAGTTAACTTATTGGTGAACCGCCCCTTTAAAGTTTCATTTTCACCTTTTTATATCTTTCTAAAGCAGTTCTTGGGGGGGTCACAGACTCTGTAAACTGTTATAAATTTATACATTAGTTGATACATTTCATATCTGTTCTAAATTCATATATTAGTTAAAGGGGTGGTTCACCTTTAAGGTAACTTTTATTATGTTATAGAATGGCCAATTCTACGCAACTTTTCAATTGGTTTTCATTATTTATTTTTTATCCTTTTTTAGTTATTTGCCTTTTTCTTCTTTAGTTATTTGCCTTTTCCTTTCTTCTGTATTCGCAATGCGCAATTAAAATTTGCAATGCAATAACAGTTCAAGGAACAATATTACATTGCGAGATGTAGATTTTTATTCTTATTGGTGGAAATTGTTTTGCTCTTTGTGACTTTTATTACATTCCCCCCCAAATGTATTGTTACTGTTACTTTTTATTACTGATCCTTCTATTCAGACTCTCTCCTATTCATATTTTAGTCTCGTATTGAATTCAATGCATGTTGCTAAGGTAATTTGGACCCTTGCTACCAGATTGCTTAACATGCAAATTGAAGAGCTGCTGAATAAAAAGCTAAATAACTCAAAAACTTTCAATAATAAAAAATGAAAAGCAATTGCAAATTGTCTCAGAATATCACTCTCTACATTATACTAAAAGCTATCTCAAAGATGAACAACCCCTTTAACACATTAACACATCTTATCTTTGGCCCAGTGGAGCCAACTTACAACAGTTCAGCATTTGCACCTCGATTACTGAACTGCCAGACTGAAACACCAGAAGCAGGAACATTAAACTTTAAACTTTTTTAAAAATTTTGTAAAAACTGTAAAAAAGGAAAGCAATTGAAATTTTTTTTAAGATCTGGTGAACAATCTGAAAACAACAGAACTGAGATGGGAGGTGAACAGCCCCTTTAAAATGACAATATTTCAGTATGGGATTATATACTATGGCACAAATAGTATATTTTTCATTAACAATTTTTATTTACTGTATATGAAACAACTTTGGCTGTTTATGTGATATACTGTATTTTAATAGAGACCTGCACTGTCCCTGGCATGGTTTACCTTTAATTTAGCTGGAGTATAGTTAATCTAATTAAACTTGAAATTAACTAGTTTATTTCAGGGAAATCAAACTCACATAGAAAACACCCAGTACTTTTCCTAAAGTTAGTCTACCCCTGCCTCTTGCTGAAATCCGCCTCACGTCTAAGATTCGGGCGCCATGTTGGTTACTTTACATCATTATCTTTTGACTGTGTGTTCTTTGTGTGTTGGGACCAAATATTGCTAACTGCCAATCTTGTCTGCTGATAGGCTTGTTACATATTTCCATACTTGTACTAGATTTTCTGTGCAAGCACTTTCTGAGCATTTTCTAATTTCTAAATTGAGTTCTGCAGGGTCTGTCTGTTGCCCTTTGCTTTTTAAATTTGTTAACTTTTTATGAATTACCTGGAGGTGCAAAACTGGGCATTGTAAGTACTGTTTCTATTTTTGCAGATGATACTAAATTGTGCAAAACTATTCCCTGTAGTTCCATGCAGGATGCTGTCACTTTACTAAATTGGAGACTTTAACAGCAGCAGACTGGCAAATGAAGTTCAATGTTGATAAATGCAAGGATATGCACTTTGGTAGAAATATAAAAAACTTGAGTTATACACTAAATGGTAGTGTGTCAAGGGCCTCTTTGATTAAGAAGAAATTGGGGGGTTTGTGGATAACAAACTGTGTAACTCTAGGCAGTGTTTTTCAGTCACTACTAAGTACTGTCTTCCATAAAAAGGGAATACAAAAAGGGGGTGAAAGCACCGTTAAGGCCCCACATTATGTGCAATGCAATTTTAGGCCCCAGTACTGAAGAAGTAAATTAATGAGCTGGAAAGTGTGGAGAGATGATCAATTAGACCGATCAAAGGAATGGAGGAATTAAACGATAAGGGAAGACTGTCAAGATCTACAGTTTAGTATAGGTTTGTGTGTATATATTTATATATACACAAGTGCATGTGTATATGTGTATATATTGGGGGTCATTTGTAGGAGTTCCACTGGATAGACTATTGACTTTTCCCCACCAAAATGATGTAACTATTTAACATGGTGGATAGTACCAATTATTTTCACTTAGGAATTTCTGTAAATAAAGAAGGCCCAATGAACCAAGGATAAACTCAAACAGTTATATTTATGTTATATTAATGTTAGTATTTTTCCCATACAAAATTAAAATAATACATAATCCCACTTTATAAATAATGCCACAGATATTACAGTCTGAATTTTATAGCTGATTTAGTACAACTTACATTCACGTTTGAAACCCAAAACATTTAACTCAGTTATAGAAAGCTCCAATTATTTTCTCTATTCCATTTACATGCAGAGCCAAAGTAATTATGATTATTCAGAAGAAAGTATTAAGACAAATATGAGTTTCTTTCATGGCAAAAGAATGTTTATTTGGATATTAGGGATGTAATCTCTGCTTATCTACTGTAGTTAATTTACCTTTCATTTAGCTCTGACTAATATAATAAAGTTTTCCGTTTTATAATAATTCTTGTGAGTTCATATAAATATTTTGTTCTGGCTAATTTGCTTTTGAGTTCTATTGAAAGGTTTGTCTAACAGCATTTTCTTATAGTACCTAGGAAGATCAATAGTCACACCGACATTTGACTGAAACATCATACTAAGGGGGTTATTTATTAAAATCTCAAATAATTCTCGTTTTTTTACAATAGAAAACTCCACAAAAAAACCTCAAAGATTTATTATACCCCAATGCTACAAAAAGCCCAAATCCAAAAATCCGCCATCTCAGACCTGTCGTGGTCCTGTATAAGCCAATATCTCAATTTGAACTTTTCATGGTCTACGCTGTCTACCACCCGACTTTTTGGTGGTTTTCGGGCAAAAACTCCTTTTTAGCAATTTGGGTAAAAAGCCAGAAAAATTATGGCATTTCGGGGAAAAGCCAGAAAAATTTACTTGGTTTTTCCATGATTAAATCTTGTTTTTTCATGTTTTTTTGTAAATAAATATATAGATTAATATAGATTGAATTTTAGTAAATAACCCCCTTAGAGACTGATTTAGTAACATTCAAATTTGATTTCTACTGCATAAATTTGAATTTGCAAAACTACATGTATTTGGAATAAAAACCATAAAAAAAAGAAAAATCGCTGTCTAAACGCTTGTGAATTCATGTAGAAGTCAATGGGAGTATTTCCAGATTTCAAATAATATTTCAATTTGAATTTCAAAACAGTCAAGATTTTTGAAAAGACTTTTTGGAATCTGAAAAAAGTGAAAATTTCAAAAAGTCTTTTCAAAAACCTTGACTGTGTGATTATTAAAACTCAAAAACTTGATTGCCCAGAAATTCTGGAAGACAATAGCAACCCTGCTCTCAGAGGTCCTACACTGTACCCTATAAGCAACTCCTCACACATTCTTGCTAGATATGAAAATAAAAGCCATACGTTCAAAGCAGTCCTGCAAACTAGCCACTCACATTCTTATAGCAGCGAGATCACTATTAGCAGCACACTGGAAAAAAACACAAATACCAGGACTACAGACAATAATCACAAAAGTGAACTGGATCAGAGCAATGTAGTCGATCAAAAACCACCTACTGGAGAGGAGCTATGAGGGAGAGCTGGAGTGGCTTCCGTGGACCAATTACCTGATAAACATGCAGCAGAGAACCAATAACCTATCTATGCCCAATATAAAAAGTATTTCTTTTAGAAGTCATTATGGAACATGTACAAAAACTCTTACCCTAACCCCTATTATTTTTTCTTCCCAAACCTACCCTACTCTTTTACTGGTTTGACAAAAGAGCTAAACTGTAGTATAAAAATGTGTAAATGTGACATACAAAGTAATAATGTGAAACGATTATTTGTACCAATTTATCAGCATTCATAGTTGTTTAACCTATTATTCTTTGAAAATAATTAAAAATGTTCAAATGAAAAAAAAAAAAAGAAAAAAGTGAAAATTTTAAATTTGATAAATCTGCCCCTTAGTAGAGCAGCCAATAGATGTGAGGCTTTCCTCAACATGAGCAATGGTGTTCTGGGCCCAGCACCCTGCATTGATTTAGCTGACCCCTGCGGACAAACAGTGAATGCTACAACAAACAGGTCACTCCTGTGTCCCCAGTGTAAAGGCATTTTGACTGTATTTGCATTTATGAGGGAGCTTACCTGGTACCGGTTAAAATAAAAATGAGGCCTCTCCTCACAAAAAAATGTGATGCAGTAAATGTGCATATTTACCACTGCAGAAAATGACATGACACAATGTATAATTATAATTTGTATTTACAGTGCTTTAAATGAATCTACAGGCTGAACTTACCTCACATATTGAATTGCCTAGAGTAAATATCGAACATAAATTTTGCATTACAAGCTGGCTTCATTCATTGAACCTTCTGGGATATCCTTTTCTGTGTGCCCTTTTCCTGCAGCTGACACTGTTGATTCACAAGACCGATTGCTCAACTGTGAAATAACGAGATCTGCTCTTGCCATTGGGAATGTAAATTGAGTGATCTGGCTTTGTTTTGCCAAATTAGATGGAAAGAAGATCTGTATTTTGCTCGTTTGCATTGGATTTTCAACAAATTGGATTTTAGTTGTTATTTAAAATAAAGGTAAATGTCATTCTCTGTAAACTGATATAATATTTTACTCATTCAGTCTAATCATTGCTGAAGATTCTACCCAAGGGCTATGATCAGGATGAGCTCCAGTCACAAGAATATAACAAAATCTACCCTCAGACACACCCTGTAAAACCCGCTCTGATGCTTTGGTGCTGGCACCGTCTCAGTGTGTCTTTACGGTTCATGCTTTATTCAGAACAAGCCTATGGATGGAATTCATTACAGATCCCCCCTCTGTAATTTATTTTCAAAGTGGATACACAAGATTTTGAGGGTTTCCCAATCCTGACGAAGGGGCATGCCTTGGAAACATTGTGTTGACTTTGACATATATATGTGACATATATCCCAGTATTAAATTGCATCTATGTACTGGTCCTTTTCCTATGTATAGAATGCACATCAAGTAATTCATTAAAACCAGACTGTGAACCTAAAGGCTAATGACACTCTGGTCATATTTTCCACCTGTATCTTATAACTAATAAAGATGATCGCTAGTGATGGGCGAATTTATTCGCCAGGCGCAAATTTGCACATTTAGTTAGGTTTTTCGGTGCCGGCGACAGTTCCGACCCCGGCGCCAATTTTGACGCCGGCGACTATTAACAGACGCCCACTGATGAGCGCTGACGTCAAAATCACAGTTTTGCTAATTTTTCGCCAGCTTTGCGAATTTTGCAGGAAATTCACAGCAAAGCGAAATGAGACAAATTCGCCCATCACTAATGATAGCTGACCCAGTCATAGCTATTGTTTAGTTGGAAACAAAATATCAAACTCTACAGTGTCCCAGAAGGGTTTATGATGGTGGCCCTACCCTTCTTAACTCTCAAATAAAGTAGGACAACAAAAATGATCATAGCCATCATATCCTTCGTCTAAGGCTCCTTTGACGAGTACAGTGAATTGTTCTACAACAGCATTTTGCAAACAATATACATCATTTACATCAGCCCATGCACCAGTGGTGCTTACAGTCTAATGTCCCAATTGCATTAAACACAATATGGTCATTTTTATCGTCGAGAATTGTTTTTATACTCCCTAGTCATCAGTTTAGCAAGTGATGTAATGTGTAGATGCTAGTGTTACCAAAACTCCAAATTACAAGCTGGCCACACAGCATGGCAAAATAATACAGACTAAAAGAGATGCAACTGAATCATTAATAAGACAAAAAGCTTAGGAATAACAATACACTTTATGGCAATACATGCTATGCATCATTATGGACATTATGTCATGAGCAAGGACGGCCAATATTACATTGTAAAAAACACATTATTGGAAAACTGTTTAATGTATCTGAAGAAATCATCAACCACTCGTATTGGATTTGAGATTTATAGGCAACTTGCTATTTGGCTATTTTTGCACACTATTAGCATTTTGTGAGCTATGAGTGGAGAGGAGATGCCAAACGCAACCTTTTTATAATTAAAATGTTGCAGAAATGTGACAGCATTGAACTCCTTTACAGAAAGAAATAATAAAACAATGTGTCTCAATATAGAATCTATAATTAGTTTACACCCACAAGTGATTGTAATGGCAGTTGATGTACACTTCAATGGAAGTTATCTGTAAATCATATCCTCCTTTAACAGTAATAACAAGCAATAGCTGGACAGCCTACCCTAATAAAAAAATCCATTAGATAATAAAAAATAAATATATATGTATTACGAAAATCAATAGATAAATCCATATATATATATATATATATATATATATATATATATATATATATATATATATATATATATATAGAGGGGGGATGGAAGAAAAGAAAAGAGGTTGAGAGAGGATGGGGGAAGGAGTAACTTAACCTGTAGTTAACTCTGGTTGGCCCATCCTATCTACCCCTTTCCTACCAGTAAACTAGTGAGGAATTGGACTCTTTCTCGTTGGATATATATATATATATATATATATATATATATATATTTTATTTTTTTTTTTTTTTTTTTTTTTCTATTGAGCAGCACACATTTTAGACATTGGTAAATTTGAGGATTTTTAGCAATATATATATATCAATGTATTTATTTTGATAATTAATGGATTTTTTTAATCAAGTGGCTGGCCAGCCAGTACTTATTACTGTTGAACAGAAGTATATGATTTACAGATAAACTGCCATCACGTGTGGGTATAAACCGATTATAGATTTTATCGAAACACATTGTTTTGTTATTGTTTCTGTCTTAGTATTCTAAGGTTCCCTCATTTCCATAGTGTGGGGATTTCTCGGTGACTCATTGTGTCTTAGAAATTTATATAAAATTTCAATTGGTTTTATTTTCTCTCTCAAAAGGGCCAATCTTTTTTACCCACAAGCCACATTGCAATATAAAATGAGTTTGGGAGCAACACACGCATGAAAACGTTCCTGGGAATGACAAATATGGACTAGAAGGACTGGCAGCCTACAGGAGGCTCTGTTTGGTATTAGACATGTTTTTTTAAAAATAAACTTGCCTCCAAGGCTGGGATTCAAAAATAAACACCTGCTTTGAGGCTACTGGGAGCAACAGCCAAGGGGTTGGTGAGCAACATGCCGCTCCAGAGCCACTGGTTGGGGATCACTGCTCTAAGAGGTAAGAGTGTTGGTTTAGCAGTTAGCTGTCTGGGGCCTTTACTTGCAGGCATAGTACATTGGGAGAGTTGGGAGAGCCGCTATTTAAAAAAATTGCCTACACCTACAAATATGTTCCTTACAGATTTATTTTTAAATAATTATTGAATCACTAACCTTTTAGGCATGTATTATTGTGAAAGTCATGTCTCGGCACCTAAGTAAAAGCCCAAGGCATTAACGCTCAACCTTACTGGAAATCCCTTCTGTTACTGTTAAGTAATAACAAGCTCCAGTTTGGAAATCAAACTGTGCACTTGAGTTATTCAGCAGAAAATTATATGTGATGAATAATAAGGACCCTGGGCAGAATAGCACAGGCCATGTACATGGTTTCATAAATCAAGGTAACATTTTGTATATGCACATCAATAGCTGGCGCTTTTCAAACACTTTTAACAATGTGGATATTTTACAAGTATATCGTATGTTTAAAAATCATATGTTAATCTTAAGGAAATGCTGAAAATGTCCAAAAGTAAAATTTCATTTTTAAAACGTGTGTGTAGGGAGGGGGGGAGTTGATAAGTTAATGAAAACGCATTTTACATTACATTAGTGCATGACTTAAAATGTATCATAAATACATGCTTACAAATGGTACATTTATTAAATTCTGTGGTATAAAACGGACAATGTACATAAAGCTTTACTCAAAATGAATGTGAACAAGGCCAGATGGCCTTAGGGTACTGCGAGAGGTTAGTTCAGTTTTAAACACGCCCCGAGTTCTGATTTTCTCAGACTCAATAACAGTTGGTATGGTACTTATGGGTTATGGCCCACTTTTATTTAACTTGTTCATTAATGCAAGTAATGTATTAGTGTAACATCCTGCCCGGGACCCGGTGTCCTTGTGTAGTCTTCATTGCCACTGCTCTATGTGAGCAGACAGCTAAGGTCCTGGTTCACTCCTATTACTATGCTTGTAATTGAATAGGCATGGTGAGCTAATCTGTTTCTAATGTGACCACAGGTGCTCAGTATTAACCATCAGTCTGCCTATATAACCCCCTGCTCTGCACAGACTCCCTGCCCATTATAGGTCAAGTGTGCTTGGCCCTAGGTGCTCTGATCCTTTTGATTTCTGTTCTTTTGACTCTTGTGTGACTTCCTGGTTCTGACCTTGGCTTGTGACTGACCTTGAGTTTGCCTCATGATTCTGCTCCTGCTATCTGGTTTTGACCCAGCCTTTCTGACTATGTCCAACTCCTTCCTTACCAGCTCCTTCCTTGTTTATACAGTCAGCGCCCTTGCCTGCACCTGTGGGAGTTGCTGGATTCTCGTGTAGTAAGTCCTGGGGGTACCTGAATAGCTGAAGGGCAGGATCAAAGCCAAAGGTGATTGTTATAGGCTGAAGAACACGTCTAGACAAGAAACCAGTCACTCCCCTGGGGTTTGGGTTTGCCATAAGTGACAATATGCATATAGGGTATTGTAAGTAATGTATCACTGTTTGTAGATGACAAAAAGCTATGCAGTCCAGTTAATTTCATCCAGGATGTGGCATCCTTGCAGCAGGATCTGGAAAACTGGCAATCTGGGCAGCTAAGTGTCAGATGAGATTCAATGGTGATGAATGTAATGTCATGCACCTGGGATGTAAAAATATGCACATTACTTATAACGTTAACTGCGCTAAGCAAATCCATAACTGAAAAGGACCTTGGAACCCTTGTAGATCATAAACTTGGCTGTAGCAAACAATGTCAGTCAGCAGCTGCATGGGCAAACAAGGTCTTGAGCTGTATTAAAAGGGGCATAGATTGTAGGAGTAATTTTTCCACTGTACAGAGCACTGGTAAGGCCCCATCTAGAATATGCCATGCAGTTTTGGTCTCCAGCACTCAAATAGGACATTATTTAATTGGAGAAGGTCTAGATAAAGGCAACTAAGCTGGTAAAAGGAAGAAATTCTGGCTTAGTTGGTTTGTTTATATTGGAGAAGAGGAGCTTATGGGGGTGATATGATGATTATGTATAAATACTGTATATAAGGGGATTCTATAATAATCTCTCTAAACTGTGGAATTGCCTCCCTGAATCAGTTGTAATGGCTGATAGATTGGATAGCTTCAAAAAGGGGTAGGATGTTTTTTTTAGCAACTGAGGGAATAATTGGCTATGGAAGATTGCACATATTACTAGTTGATCCATGGACTGGTCCATTTGCCATCTTCGAGTCAAATGGTAAGCCCTCCCCCCCAAGGCAAATTGCAGAGACTTCATAAGATTTTGTTGCCTTCCTCTGGATCAAATAGCAGTTAGGCAGAAGACAGAAATGGCTAACCTTGAAGGATGTGTATCTTTTTTCAATCTAACTTACTAAGTCACTGTGTATTCTCACCGTTCAAAATTTTCTGAAATAATGGTATCCCATTGGTTGTTATGACTGGGAACAACTTTTCCATTATGCCAACATACCCTGCAAGATATCCTACAACTATTTTTCATGAAGTACAGTTGATGGGGTTAAACCTCCCATTCACTTCACAGAGGGAGTGCCTTTCCTAAGCTCAGTCTGCAAAGCAATATTCAGCATATTTTCTCTTCTTTTCTTTAAATACGATGACTCAATAAATTATTCAGTAGTTTTTTATTTTGTCACTATTTTGTAAAGAATGTATTGCTGTCAACTTCTAATGGATACCATTGAGGAATATATTGATTGGCATTACCCTTGAATATTCTGTACATACATCTTTATGAATATTATCCCAGGGTTGCCAAAAGGCCTATTTATTACATAAGCATCAATAGTTTAATCTTTAGCGTTTTATAGGAAACTGTTTTGTTATATTGATCAGTATGAAACAGTTTATACTCTTAGGCAAACATACTCAATTAATTTTAGATTCTATATTATACATTTGATACACCTTAAATGGACTTCTAATCTCCATTAGAATGGATCTGGGTCTTTACATTAAAGAGCATACTTATTGTTTTTCAAGCTTCAAGTTTATTACCTTAGCATTTCAGTTCATAGGAATTGGTTTTTGTGGAGTGGATATTTTACAAAAATAGAAAGACGCTTGGGCTCATTTATTATTTGGAAGGTAAAAAGTGTTTTGTGTTGCTGTATTCACGAGGGGCAGGAGAGGAGACATGTAGGGGTACATGGCCATGAAGCAGGCCTACTGAACTGGCCTGCAAGAGGGATGAACTCTAACTCTAACCTATAGGGTTTAGTTAATGTTTCCGTGATTGTTAGCAGACTTAAGGTATGGTGATCCAACTTATGGGAAGATCCGAAAACCTCCAGAGAACCTATATCTATACCTGTAATGAGGTAAACTACAGGTAGATTTGCAAAATGGCAACATTTCACCAAATGCATTGGAGTAAATGGCCCTTTTTGCCATTGCATTGGGTGTTTTTCCATGAGCCCATGGCATTGTCAGTGCACTGTAAAATTGTATTCTCCCCGTGTCTTTGTGGGTTTCCTCCCACACTCAAAAAACATACAGGCAGGTTAACTGGCTCTTGCTAAAACTGACTTTGCTTGTGAATAAGAAAGGGACTGATGAGGGATCTTCCCGTAAGTTGGATCCTCAACTCCACCGGGGCAGGGACTAATATGAATGATGATCATCGACTACACTTGGACAGGGACTGATATAAATGATGTATAATCTGTAAAGTGTTGCGGTATATGTTGACATTTGCTTTTTTGGCTAGGAGTCTCATAGCTCTAAAGATGCTGTTCATGAATGTTTTCCTTTAGAAACTCTTAGGTCTTCTTTTCCTCAGTTTGTACTTGGCAGAGTTGATTGAGTCATTGGCAACTGATGTTGGCTATGGTGTTGACTGATAGAAGGTTCTTTCTAATAATTTTCTTAGATGTCCTGAAAATATTTGCAGGGTGAATGTATTATTCTTTATTATGTTATCATATAGAGCTGCTTCCCGACAATATACTTTCAATAGAGGTTGTGAACATTTGCTGGATGAAATACCAGTCTGCAGTGAATTGTGGAGGGGTAATGATGATGTGAAGGAGGGGCGGCCAGTATGGAGTAGACATATAATGTAAAAGGGAGCTGGGATATGATGCCTCCAGTGTAGATGGATCACAGAGTGGTGAATAGGGTAAGCAAGCTGTGGAAGGGTTTAGAGGAGGAGTGGGAAGTGGGAGATTGGCCAGGTGGCAATAATAGCTTCATCTGACCATTTCTGGCACAGATTCTATTGTGTACCACTAGAGGGAGCTGCAATGTAAAAATGTTTCTTCATTACTATGTGCCATTTTTATTATGTGGTGCAAAAAACAGCGGGATAATATACCACACATCTCCAGGCTTTGCAGTGCAAAAAAACAGTGTAAAAAAGGGCATACATTGTGTCTTTTCTTAGAGTGACTTCCACTGGAAGCAATGTAAAATAAAGACGACAAATTTGGCTTTCGCATGGCGTAAAATAAAACACACCTTGATAATTTCACCATTTATTTTACACAGCTTTTTACACAGTTTTTTCAGGGATTTTGGTTTTACACAACATAATAAATATGCCCCTAAGTATTCATTCTGTTAGTGGATGTGCAATTCTAGCTTCATTATCCTTTTGCTCTCTTTAGTTAGATATACTTCCTTTGTGTAAATGTCTGTACATAGTTAGCCATGTTTCAGCTCTAATAAATAAGTGGTGTAAGCATTACCAGTGAGTCCTGTGCAACTTCCACTGTGAACACTGCAGATTCTAAGAGGAAAAACATTTTATTCTGGCCGTAGTAGACTGCCTATGTGGTCATATTTACCTAGTTTGGGTATAGTTTCATATTTACCTAGTTTGGGTATAGTTGGTGAGGCACTTTATACAACTTTCATGTTTTATCTGATCTTTTTTATTTTTTGCTTGAAAACTGGAAAAAATACAAACAGATAATTATATGGCTGAAAATATCACATTACTCTTCATAGCTCTATCAATATGCACCTTACATGTCTCACATTCCAAAAAAAAGAAAAAAAGATGTAGCTTTAAAACGGCTCTCCAGATTTGGAACACCTTCCCCAATAGACTATATTCATCAGATGTTGATTCTTTTAAGCAAAAAGAAAACAGTCTGAGTATTCATTTTCTACTACTACATTTTACAGAACATAATAGCATAAGACAATTTCATATTTTATGAAGCCGCAAGAATCTGAATGCTTTGATTTATCACTTAATACGGCTTAATGTCTTCAGAAGATTTAAAAAATGTAAAACCTGCTGATGCTTATAAAAACACTGCACTGAATTAAAGCAAACAAGTTCCAAGAAGCTATAACCTGGCACATGCATAGCGGAGAAAAGCAATCATAAAACACTTGTATTTACAGAAAGAATACAGAAGTAAACAAATGCATAAAAAAAGAATTCCCTAAAGCGAAACAGTATAAATCATAAAGATTTTTTTTCTGCAAAAATACTAAGCAACAGAATTTCAAATCTGTTACTGGGACTCCCAGAACTGGGATACACACAATACAACCCATGTGTATGAATTAGAAATAATCGCACATTTAATGTTCTCATTTCCTAGAATAGTTATTAGCAAAGTGGAAAACCGGCTCACGGTATCAGTTAAGCGATTATAATAACTGGGGGAAGTCACTAACATTTTGGCACCAGTGATTATACCTTTAGTTCTCTTTTAATGGCATTTATAGAATCTGTCATCACAACATCACTGCCCTCAAAGTAAAGAACCACCTACACTGCTTCCAATTCAAGTTCTGTTCCTTTAGTCTATGGGAAAAAATCCTCTGCTATCTGTCTATAATGGCCCCTTGCAAGTGCAATTTCTCCATAGAAAACAACTCCAATCTTCACAGTTTTTCCTCATAGTTTTACCAGCTTTGTTGTACGTCTCTGCAACTCTCTCCAGCTCATTTATATCCTTCCTAAGGACTGGAACTGCATACTCAACTACCAGGGACCTATAAAGACCTTTTTTGGCCTGACAGTAGAGAGTGACCCTTCCTACCCTGCCCAGAGGAAATTGATTTTCCTTGATCTCAGTATGTTAAGTGCTTTCAATGAACTATTCTAGCATAATACTACATGTTGTAAATGACTCCCACAGTGCCTCATTTTTATACAATAGCGATAGCAACTGGAACTTGAGATTAAGTAGTGGTTCTGGCAAAAGTCCTAAGGTGCACTCATCTGCTGAAAACCTGTCTGGGATCCTCTAACTAGGGACTATCTGTGCTGGACTTTGGGACACACACTATAATAGACATCATTTTCAGTTAGCTGAATACCCAACATAAAACATTTACCTTTGATTATCACACCCCTCTAGTATCAAAAAAGCTATTCAAAAAATGTTAAATATTTGTCATGTCATTCTATGGAAGATATCATAAAGCATAGTGACTGGCCGATTTGTCAATGTTTTTGTTGAATCCAAAATACACCAATCCTAAATCTATTGCTAGTTATGTTGCTAGGCAGCTGCTTTATATGTTATGCTGTGAGTTTGTTAAGTGTGTTTCTCCACGGTAGCTCCAATATTTGGGAACTTGCCAAAGGGCTGAAAAATTGCACTGCCACCTCCAGTTTCCAAGCTGTTGGCTAACTGGCTTTAATTTATAAGGCAGGAAAAATGTAAGGTATGGTCAAGAATGCAATATGTATCAAACCCTTTCTCAGGTACAAGTGATTGTAGGGCCAATGGGGCTATTCTAATAAACTGCCACCCACAATTATATTGCATGCCAATTGTCCTTAAAAGACTGGAAAAACAATATACCTGAAAAACCTAGAAAACCTTTGAGCAAAAGAAGAATGGCTGGCTGGTGGTAGCAAGGTTTTAGGGAATCTTCAAGATACCATTTCAAGGCACATTCCTTCTCTAAGAGGTTTTAATAAAATTAGAAATAACTATTTTGACACTGTATGTTCTTTTTAATACTTTAACACTTAGGGGCAGATTTACAAAATTTGAGTGAAGAATTCGAATGTAAAAAACTTCGAATTTCGAATTGGGTACTTCGACCATCGAATTGGTTAAATTCATTCGAATTCGAACGATTCGAACGATTCGAAGTAAAAATCGTTCGACTATTCGACCATTCGATAATCGAAGTACTGTCTCTTTAAAAAATACTTCGACCACCTACTTCGGTAGATAAAACCTACCGAAGTCAATGTTAGCCTATGGGGAAGGTCCCCATAGGCTTGCCTGTGATTTTTTGTTCGAAGGATTTTCCTTCGATCGTTGGATTCAAATCCTTCGAATCGTTCGATTCGAAGGATTTAATCGTTCGATCGAACGAAAAATCCTTCGATCGATCGATCGCAGGATTTGTGCAAAATCGTTCGACTTCGATATTCGAAGTCGAACGATTTTAGTTCCCAGTCGAATATCGAGGGTTAATTAACCCTCGATATTCGACTATTGATGAATCGGCCCCTATATACTATGCAATGATGGTTATTTTTTTTTTACTTGCTGTTTAAATGTATATGTAAATCCTATAAACAAATCAATGTAAAATTGCTCCGAGATCTTCTAAGCACTTTTGCATTATACAGTATGTATTTTTTATTTTTATATATTTATAAATTAAAAACAACATTGTCACCTGCTGCTAATTTTGACCAAAGGCCTACAGTTGCCTTAAAGGAGAAGGAAAGGTTAAAACTAAGTAAGCCTTATCAGAAAGGTCCACCTTAATATACCAGTAAACCATCAAGTAGTGCTGCTCTGAGTTTTCTGTCAAAATAAACACAGCATTTCTTTCCTTCTATTGTGTACACATGGGCTTCTGTATCAGACTTCCTGCCTTCAGTTTAAACCTCTTGCCCCAGGTGTGAGCATGCTCAGTTTGCTCCTCCCCCTTCTCTGCTGTAATCTGAGCCCAGAGCTATAAGTGAGCAGGGAGATAATTAGGCAGGAAGTGATGTCACACCAAGCGAATATGGCAGCTGCTTTCCTAAACAAACAGAAAGCTTCTAGAGCTGTTTACTCAGGTATGGTAAAACATTCTATAGAATAAAAATTGCATTCTAGCTTGCATTATTGCAGCTCATCTATTGGCAATAAAATGCCTCCATAGCTTTCCTTCCTTCTAAAATACATTTCCTGAGAACAAAACATCTTAAGATATTGCATTACTTCGAACTAACTAGAGAAATATCAGATGACTATTCTCTGCTCTCTAAATAAACAGTAAAAAATCAAGACCACAAGACTAGACCAGTGATTAGACCTGTGAGTTAAGCTGGGCATACGCACGAAGATCTGCTTATTGACTAGGTTACGAAATTGGCAGATATTTGCCCTATGTGCTGGGCCAAATCAAGCTGGCCTTTACATGAATCACCTAGGTCTGTACAGGATGAATTGGCAGTTTATATCATTCAGTGTTTGGCCATCATCCATCTGTATCACTGTATCAAAATGGAACTAAAGATCCAAAGACCCCCATAAGACCATCCTCTGTAATGCTATTGCTGCACAGCACAACGTCTCCAGGGTCTGGACCCCATGGGGGGGGTCTGGTATAGTTCTGTAGTTCCCCCTCACCCCCCCCCAGTAGTTCCACCACTATTGTCTATTGACCCAGCTATCACATATAGCGCATAGTTTTGCAAGCTTTGTGACATTCTTATGACATGCAGTTCACAGCTAATACTTTTTTGCAGTAGTCATGCAAATGCAGACAAAAATACACCTTTTTTATAACACAAATTAGCACAACATTTCTATGAAAATGTCATCAATATAATAAAAATTCACTTTAGAAATCTAGATCCATCTCCGTCAATATAGTCAGTATACTGTATGTAATATAGTTTCAGGTCTCATCCTAAATTGACATGTTAACCCGGGTCGAATGCTTCAGGCATATTTAATGCAGCATGCAACATTGTGCTGCCCCAGTACATCCCCTTCCATTCTTAAATACTGTAACTCATCTGCTGTTGTCCCGGCTAAATTCTATCGTCTAGGTAGATAAGAAACATCCGTGTCTAAGCTTATTGCCTTGCATAGTTCTGTGTACTCAGCATACCCTGAGAGAATGCTTTCAATGTCAAGCTCAAGATGTAAACTGAATAAATGAATAATAAGTAGACAAAGAAGAGAACCCCAAGGCACTCCCCTTACTGCACTGATCTGACTGGAGAATGATTAATCACATCGCTCTGTGTTTTATCAACCACTTTTCAATTGTATACAAGGAGCAGTGCTAATCTACACTAATATAAAATAGGTAGCCTCATTTACAATAATAAATTACAGATGATCAATGACCATATTACCATGCAGCACCTAGATTTTGGATCTATAGTACCTTGTAATCAAATCACCATATTATTCATTAGTTGACATTAGTGATGAGCAAATCTGTCCCGTTTCACCAAAATAATTCGCAAAATGGTGAACAATTTGCGTAACTCATTGATGTCAAGGGTGGCAAACAATTTTTACGCGAGAATTTTTTATGTGAGCAACAATTTTTCTCGCTCCAACTGCATTAAAGTCAATGGACTTTTTCTGTGGCAACTTTTTTTTTCTGTGACTTTTTTGTCATGGTGACTTTTTTGTCGAAAATATTTGCACAGCCACTGTTGGCAAAAAAATTTGCAGATGGCGAAATGTGGTATTTAGTTTAAATGAACTTTTAGTTTGATGTAGAGTGTGATATTCTGACAATTCTTGGTCTTCATTTTTTTATTATTGGTTATATATTTTTTTATTCAACTACTCTCCAGTTTGCAATTTTAACAATCTGGTTGCTGGGGTCCAACTTACCTTAGCAACCATGCACTGATTTGAATAAGAGACTGAAATATGAATAGGAGAGGGCCTCAATAGAAAGACAAGTAGTAAAAAGTAGCAATAACTATACATAACAATACATTTGTAGCCTTACAGTGAATTTGTTTTTTAGATGGGTCAGTGACCCCTGTTTGAAAGCTGGAAAGAGTCAGAAGAAGGCAAATAATTCAAAAACTATAAAAAAGAAGAAATGAAAGCCATTCTATTACATACTAAAAGTTAATTTAAAGGTGACCCACCCTTTACAACTATAGACAAGCTCTTCTGCAAGATTCAGGTGTTCGTGAAAAACATCCTATGTATCATAAAACCTAATTGCAAAAAATATAAAAATGTATATACAATATAAAAATGTGTACATACAATATATTAATGTATAAATGCCTAGTCCCTCCCCACTCCACCAGAACCAGCAAGTTCAGTATTTATTGCATTTTTCTGCTGTAAAATATTTTGGACCAGACTGTTGAAAAAGGTCTAAGACCCAGGACTGAAATATTCACTGAAATAGATACAATAGACATATATGTTGATAAAGGTAAGGCAATGTCTTGGGATCTGAAGATCTGCAGGGTACTTATATCCTTGATGGAAAAAGATCTTGGAGTACAAATGAACTTAGCTGTAGCAAAGGGCAAGCAAGCTATTGTCCTGTAATAACAGGGGCATAGATTAATGGAAGGAGAGAGTAATTATTCTTCTTTACAAATCACTGGTGAGGCCTCATCTAGAATACACAGTGCAGTGCAGTTGAGAATAAAGAAAAAGGCGTGATGTTGCTTTGCTTAATATTGACTACAGAAACCTTAGTTGTCTCATCTGCCTTATTGTTCCGAGTAGAGCAATATCTCATAAGGTAATGAAAATGGAGCAGTACTGGGAGAAGGTGCACTGATACAGTTTAGGATAGACTACTACATTTTATGGCTTTTATTTTCCTTTAAGGGAAGGCACAATTACAATGAATAAATATATTAGGATAACATATAATAAGCTCTCTGACAAAAGAGCAACCCTTGATATCAGAAGACTATTACAACTGTGGGTGTAACAGCTTTAACTAGATGTTCCTATACCATTGCTTCTGTCCCAAGAGTAGCCAAATTAGGATATTGTTATAATAGGTATTCAGACTTAGGGCCATTACACATGGACGTTTGTAGCTGCGCTCCCCTGCGTTCCGGTTGTATGCGTTCAGCCGCAGGAGTAGACGCGATGAATTCTTTTCAATGTGGCTGTACTCACACAGACACATGTAAGCGCTGAACGCAGGTTGTGACGCAGCATGTTGCATTTTTCCTGCGTTCGACGCTTACATGCGTCTGTGTGAGTACAGCCGCATTGAAAAGAATTCATCGCATCTACTCCTGCACTCCCCTGTGGCTGAACGCATAAAACCGGAACACAGGGGAGCGCAGCTTCAAACGCCCGTGAGTAAGGGCTTTTAAGCTGCAAAATTACTTTATTCTCACAAGCACAGCATGTTTCAATTAGTAGGCTCTTTTTCAGGTGATCTTGAAAACTTGAAAAAAAGAGCATACTGCTCGAAACAGGTCATGGGAATAAAGTCATTTTGCAATTTCTGCAATTGAGTACTTATAACTATAATATCAGAATTTTTCTACACTATACGACCTTCATTTCAGAAGAATCATGTTTGTGAAAAGGGTCGTTTATAGTGAGACCTGTGAAATTGTGAAATGCTCTCGTAAAAGCAGTTTGTACTGGCAGATACACTAGATATATTCAAGAAAGGATGGGATGCCTTTTTAGCAAGTGAGAATTGTTTTCTCCCTTTGAAATGTAGAAGGCTTCGAATGAATTGTTTCCTCTGGATCAGCTGGAAGTTAGACAAGATTTTACATGGGCACAATTTAGAGCCCAGTGGGCATGTCTTTCTCTGACCTTGTCTGCATTGTAACAACATGTGCATGTCACTTTGAAACTATCTGACAAGGGCATATCAGCATAATAAACACTTTTAAAAAGGAAATCTTTTTGAAAGAACACATAATTCAACGTCTAATTTTGTTTTTATAAGCATGCCCTATAGTTTTACACCAATGTTTTCATTTAATGATTTTTTTTCAAAGTATATTTATTATGGTTCCTTTGTGTATTACATAATGCATGTAAGAATATTGAGAATATCCATAAATACAAAGTGAAAGTCTGCACAGTAATGACTGACTGTCTAATGCACATACACGTTCCTTTTTCCATTTAGCAGTGACAGATTAAATGCACCATTGTTAACATCATTATCCCTACAATCAGAGGATTGGATGTCACATTAGTACACAGCAGTCTTAGCATCCTGAATCAATGTTTGCCGAGATTTGACTCCATTATCCATATTCGTATATTTAGAAAACAAGTGAATTTATTGCAGCTGGAAGTGATTTACAGAACAGGCAAGTGACAAATAATATTTCAGATGAAACAGTTTGGTGGGAGTTATTATACAAACAGCCTAAGGGAAGCTTGCTGCGGGCGTCTGGTGACAATACAAATGAAATAAAAGCACAAGAAGAAAAGTAAGGGTTGTCTTACACAAAAGCTTTTGTACATTATACCTCAGGAATCACTCAAACAAACACACTGACAAAAGTACCTGGTTACCCATCAAATGTAATAGAAAATGTAATGTTAGGTTGATTTTGGTTAGAACAAATGCTCTATGAATGCAGCATGAGAAGAAAAATATATATGGGGTAATGTAATAAAAAAATCTTAACTTTGCCCAGTAACCTGTAGCAACCAATCAGATGTTAATTTGTTATTTTTTTAACAGCAGACCAGCAATGCTACCTGCTGAATGCTTGCTATGGGATGCTAGACTAGTCAACTAATACTAGATTAAAGGGTCATTAAAACCATGTATTATATTACCTATATAGTGTTTAAAATAGCATAGCTGAAAACAAACATTTTAATGAGGGGTGTGCTATATAAGGGGTTATTATCATAACAAGAATCTTGCTGACTATCTGATATGGGATTAATTGCTGGATGTCCTTCTCCAATCAACTTTGGGAGGAGGCTTCTTATAGTTCCTGCTCCCATCACTTGCCTGAGCAAATAAGGTTGTTTCTGTGAGTTAGGATGTTCCAGCAATTAGCCTTTTTATTTTGAGCTTCTAAGATTAGTAGTACAGTGTTATTTGATTGTTAATTTGTGTATGACCCGCTCTGTATCCTGCGTTCGGTGCAGGACTGAGTATGTGACTATTTCTCTGTAAATTCCATGGTACTGCTTCCAGAGCAGATCCATGTGCTCATTTTCTCGTGGCACCTTCCCTGCAGCTTCTGAGCTGAACTGCAATACTCTGAGCTGAACTGCAATACTCTGCCCTCAGATGTGAATCCTCCCACTGCAGGCTTGATTATATTATAAGCTATGTTTTTATCAAAAGCCCGTGCTGTATAATCTAGCAACTCTGCCAAAAGCCTCCCTGTTTAATCAAGCTCTAGTCATAGAACTACTGTTATCAATACCCAGCCACTGGGATCCACTTCAAGTAGAAATGTATAATAATATCTATGTTTCTATAGGAGTCATTTACTGAGAACTTGGATGCAAGAGCAATAAGAGCAATAGCGATAAGCATCATTTAAAAAGCACTTGTTTCTGGGCTCTAGCTGTGCTTCTGCACTTTTTGTGGGACGTATTTATTATGCTGTGTAAAAAATAGTGGATAATACATGACACATCACCAGGCTTCGAAGTGTAAAAAACAGTGTAACATATTTACTCGTTTTTTCTTAGAGTGACTTCGGCTGGAAGCAATGTCAAATAACGGCAGCAAATCTGGCATTCGCATGGTGTAAAATGACACACACCATGCAATAATTTACACAGCTTTTTACACAGTTTTATTGGAGAATCTTGTTTTACTCAGCATCATAAATATGCCCCTAAGTGTCTGTTTTGACAGGCACAATGCATTGCTAGTTAAGGGTTGCACATAACCCAACCACTGTGGCATATAGGAGGGTAAAGTTAGAAATTAAAATTAATCTGAAAGTACTTTTACCATCTTCTAGCAGCACTATGAATTTCACCATTGAGAAGCCAAAAAGAAAAAAGTCCAAATCATAAAGGCTGAATCAGACTGCAGGTATGGGATCCATTTTCCAGCAACCCGTTATCCAGAAACCTCCGAATTATGGCATGGCCGTCTCTCATAGACTCCATTATAATGAAATAATCCACATTTTTAAACAGAATTTCCTTTTTTTCTGTAATAATAAAACAGTACCTTGTACTTGACCCAAACTAAGATATAATTAATCCTTATTGGAAGCAAAACCAGCTTTTGGGGTTTGTTTAATGTTTACATGATTTTCTAGTAGACTTAAGGTATGAAGATCCAAATTATGGAAAGATCTGTTATCCGGAAAACCCCAGGTAGCGAGCATTCTGGATAACATGTCCCATACCTATACAACAACTCAAGTCATAGCATGGTGACTAGGGTTTACAGCACTGATATGGCTGTAGTACATGTTTGAAGTGCTTTTGTTCTATGTAAATATCAAAAAGAAAGCACATTTCAAAAATACTTGATCCCAACCCCCCATTTCATCACACTCCTTTTCCATAAAAGTAGCTCCTTCCAACCAGCTATATAACTCTTCTAACCACTCCAGGTTTTTTTCCACTAACTTGAGACCTACATCGCTTCCCATTTAGGTGTTTTCTTTAGTACCACAAGAGGCGTGAATGGTTAAACCTTGAACCTACAAGGGTCCCACAGTGCCGAAACCCGAGAAATGATGACAACTGGAAATTTTTCAGCACAACTGTCTGATTTGTTCAAAACTGCACTTAGTCTACTGCGGTACAGTAAGTAAATGATTGCTCTAGTGGTCTCTTGTACAGTTTTAAGCCAACTCCACAAAAAGCCCTGTTCTATATTATAAAATATTAATGGGGCAACATAATCAGTGTAATTTTATTTATGGCAAGTGAACCATCATAATTACTTTTGCCTAGTTTTGTTTTTTAAGTTAATTCTTTATTTGTGCCCTAAGCCTAACAATTATGGGTTACATAATGCAAAGGAGGTGCACTGACATGTTCCTGGTGGCAAAGACTTTTTTTTATGATAATTCCTCATTTTATTGCATTTTAAAAAATAAACATATTAGGGATAGAGAAAAAGGGAATAGAAAGAGGCACCGACTTCATTACATAACACTAGCAGATGCTAGGGATTAATGGTTTTTAATGTGTTGAAATTAATATAAATTTTAACTTTAAAAAGAGTATATATTTAGCTTGACATTTTGCCTCTTTTGGTCACTAGAGACCTTCTTTGCACAATATCTACATTAGTATTCTATAATGCTATAATGGCTGAGATATTCCCTGATCACAACCAATAGAAAATGTAGACCGTTGAGGCAGGGACCGTATCAACAAGCCAACATAGTACTTGCCCCAACAGTATTTTTAAACATTTCCGATCAATATCTGGCCAAATATCAGTCCTGGAGGCCAGTTGCTGAGCCCCATACACAGGCCAATAAGCTGCCTTCTCATTTGTTATGTAAAGGGGGCTCATGTATGTTCACCTTTACACTGGTCTTAAACAGTAAGACCCATAGCGGCTTAATCTAAAACCATAATATTTCTACACTAAGGGTAGGGATGTAGCGAACGTCGGAAAAAAAGTTCGCGAACATATTCGCGAACTTGCGCAAAAATGCGAGCGGTTCGCGAACGGTTCGCGAACCCCATAGACTTCAATGGGAAGGCGAACTTTAACATCTAGAAAAGACATTTCTGGCCAGAAAAATGATTTTAAAGTTGTTTAAAGGGTGCAACGACCTGGACAGTGGCATGCCAGAGGGGGATCAAGGGCAAAAATGTATCTGAAAAATCTGCCTGTGTGTGCTTGGAAGAGATAGTGTAGGGGGAGAGCTGTTAGTGATTTCAGGGACAGATGATAGTAAGTAGATTACTAGCCAGCAAAGCTACCTAAGCTAAAATGTCCCTCAAACCCCTGCAGACTTCTGTCCCTCCAATAACAGAGCAGTATCAAAACGATTACTAGCCAGCAAACTTTCAACTGTCCCTGAAATCACTAACAGGCAGCAGCTCTCTCCCTACACTATCTCTTCAGCACACACAGGCAGAGTGAAAAAACGCTGCAGGGCTTCGGTTTTTATAGGGAAGGGGAGTGGTCCAGGGGAGAGCTTCCTGATTGGCTGCCATGTACCTGCTGGTCTGGGGTGAGAGGGCAAAAAAAAGCGCCAACAATGGCGAACCCAAAATGGCGAACGTCGCGCGACGTTCGCGAACTTCCGGCGAGCGCGAACACCCGATGTTCGCGCGAACAAGTTCGCCGGCGAACAGTTCGCGACATCTCTAACTAAGGGGCAAATTTATCAAGGTTCAAAGTGAAAATTAGAATTAGAATTTGGGGGGGGGTTCTCTTAATTTATTGTGTTTTTCCAACAAATACATACTTTGTATCTTCATATACTTATAGGAGTAAGATCTAAAATTAACTATAAATCTAACAAACAAAAAAAAAAAACCCACACAAAAAAATAAAGATTTTATACCTCCCATGGTAGTTACTACTAAAGATAGTCCTAGACAATGTAGGCTTTATTTTTTGGTCTTACATAGCCAAATACTACTAAAGATAGTCCTAGACAATGTAGGCTTTATTTTTTGGTCTTACATAGCCAAAGCTTATATTCTTTGTGTATTATTTTTCCCTCTCATATCTCTTGGCACAGCTTTTTCATATTCTAAGTTATTAGTTACTTCTTGTTGTATTTGGTGGATATTTGGAATCTCCTTTGTTTTCCAGTTCCTAGCTCGCAGGAGTTTACAGGTATATAATACTTGGAAGGTCAGCATTTCTAGGCTCTTATTTGGAAGTTTGTCATGTAGGTTCAAATCAAAATCTTTATTGTGAATATGCTTGTTACAGTATATTGAAATTTCCGTTTCACCCAGACCCCCCCCCCTCTTTTGATGCAGACATAAAAACAATTATTTAAATTTATTTTAAATTCAGAAATAAAAACTTTCACAAATGATTTTCAAATATATTCCATGTACTACTGTAATATTTCCTTTCAAACGAACCAATACAATTTCTAAAACCACCCTCCTCCGTTCACTTCAATATAACCAAGTGACATAAACCTTACACGTGCCTTTCGCTAGTGATTAATTTTTTCTAACCCTACCTCTTACAACCTCAGTTTTATTCTTTATCACCAAAAGATGTTGAATACTCTTACATTAATATTTACTATTTATTCATACTACCCCATATGTATCCAGTGATAAATATATTTCAATTTCCCCACACACACACCTCTTCATGATATGTGCAAAGTTATTTCAAGTGACAAGTGCATCCTTCTATAATAGATACCATTAAACGATCTTTGACCTATCAACCTATTTTTATAAATATCCATACCTCTAAACCTAGTGCAAAACCATGCATACCACCCCTGCCCTCCCTGCTTTCTTTTCTATCATTTTTTCACACTAATGCATTCAAAACTCTAACCGCCTGTGGAAAAAAAACTTTTATAGTGTCTGGCTATTGTAGTTTGAATGCACCGGAATCGTCTGCCCGATGGTAACAGAGAAAACAGTATATGGGAACAACATTGCTTCAGGAGATAATGGAATATCTTGCTGAGTGACCTTTGTAATCAATGATCTTGCAGCTAGCCAGAAATGTTATATAGAATCCCAATTCCACCAGATGTGTAGCATATCTCCTATATCTTTGTTGCATCTCCAGCATAGATTTGAAGCTTCTGGATACATTTTGCGATCCTTGAAGGTATTAGATACCAATTGTATAGGATTTTGTAATAATCCTCCTGATGAGCAACACATTTAGTGAACAATTGAGGTTTGATAATAGCCTTTTGCCATTCCTTTATTGTGAAAGTTTTCAGCTGGCCATAGATGTAAATATTTCTAAAAGTTCTTTTTGTTATCGTGAGATCACGATTATCTTGAAACGATCGTTTAAATGTACGATTTGTCCATCAACTAAAAATATGGCTTAATAAAGGTGGATTGGGGATAACACTTGAATACATATCATATTAACAGTATGTTGATAAAACATAGAACCCCCATAAGAGCTTACCCTAATACTCACTTTTTAAACATAAGGCAAGGAAGCAGAAAATGAATCCTGTTCAATTTAGTTTCTGTGACTAGTAAAACTGTAAAATTCAGTCATCTCTGCTTGACCGTAATTATAGAAGCTTTGATATCTGAGTATGTTGGCTAAGAAAGCGTTTTATCTTCCAAGTTTTTACTGTAACAGCAGGTATTTTAACAATAACTGTCTTCCTCATGGTTTCCCTGCTGTAATAATAATCTGCCAGAGATATATATCACTAGAAGCTTTCATGACAACCATTCAATTTCCTCCACCCTGTTCTTTTATGTTGCCACAATGGTTTCCATCCCAAATGTCACACCTGCTTTTTTAATGTTATAAGCTTCATTAAATAAATTCAATCAAATGTTTAATAGAGAACAAAATTCTTATCCTGCAGTTATAAAACATATGTAGCCATCTTAGTGAATATAGTCACATTCAAAGCAGTTCCAGGTAGATACTGGTTCTAAAATAGCTGGGTATACATATACAGTAGGACACTCATTTTATGGTGATACAAATGATGTAAACATTATGGGGCAGAATTATAAAAGGGATTATGATTAAGTGTTTATGACACGAAACGAGTCAGGCTGTGGACACAATAAGACCTTCTTCACTTTGAACTATTGCCTGGTGGAAGTTTGCCTTCATAGAGTGCCTGCTCCTTATTGGTTTTTCGGTTTGTCCGCTCCCCGTGCTGAGGGCTCAGGGCGGTGCACCTGGGCCACTTCCCCAGTGTGGTGAGTAATCATTAAACTGTTTGGAGACCCCAACATCACAGATGTATTTTCAAGCTTTGCAGTTCTGCCTAGTGCCTACCACTGGGCTTTGGCTAATCTGTGATAAGAGTAGATTAAATATCCTATAAACACTTAGAGGCACATTTATTAAAGGTCGAATTATGAATTCATATGAGTTTTTTTAAAAATCTATTAAAATTTGAATATACTCGTATTTAGACTGGGGGTTATTTCTAAAAAAAATTTAATATCTAAAACTCAGATGGATTTTACTGACTCAAAAACTCGAATCAAATTAGACTAAACTCGATTTGAGTGTTTTCTCCGAAAAAAACCTTGAATGTTAGGAAGGCTACTAAGATGCCCAAATTGGTCCCTGGACCTCTCCCATTGACTTATACATGAACAGGTTTTAGGTGGCGATTGGTGTAATTTGAGTTCTTAAAGGCCCAGAGTATGATTAATATCGAAATTAGAATTCAAATTAAAACTCAAATTGAGTCTGGCTAATACACAATTAGAATTTGACCATAACAATTGATTTTTTTGAATATAACATTGTTTTGAACATAACATTTTTTTTGAAAATTCTAATTTTCAATTCGATGGTGGCGGTGCCATTTTAAACACTGATGTCAGTATGCAAATCAAACAGTGTAGGACTTTCCCGTAGCATCAGCATCAATAACATGGTATGTTCATAATTCAATTAGAGCATGTAGGAGCACATATAGACACAGGATGCAAAGAGAAACATTGAATTACCACTCTGTACATTGCACCTTTGCTCTATGCCAGTGCTGTCCAAATTCTATGGTACCGACGGACGGAATTTTTCTGGCCTATGTCGTGGAGGGCCGATAATGGAAGCCAGTGTTGACCACTTCCTGTTTTTAAACTACACCCACTTTAAGCCACTCCCATGTTACCACAAGAACTTTTAAGATCATGTCCACATTTATTGTGGTAGCACACCAAATAAACAAATGGTTGGTGCTCACTGCAGGGAAATCACTGATATGTGAAAAAATGTATGTCATATTAAAGGAGAAGTAAACCCTAAAAATTAATATGGAAAAAAATGTCATATTCTATATACTGAACTTATTCCACCAGCCTAAAGTTTCAGCTTCTAAAATAGCAGCAATGATCCAAGACTTCAAACTTGTCACAGGGGGTCACCATCTTTGTAAGTGTCTGCAACACTCACATGCTCAGTGGGCTCTGAGAAGCTGTTGAGAAGCTAAGCTTAAATCACAAATTATCAAGCAGAAAATGAGGTTGGACTGTAATATAAGCTGATGATACAAGACTGATTATTAATTGCTGCTAGTTGCACTGGTGCCATGTAGTTATTATCTGTATTAATTACTAATCAGTCTTATATTGTGACATTTCTATTCTATGTGTACTGTATATTGTGAGTGGGTCCCTAAGCTCAGTAAGTGACAGCAGCACAGAGCATGTGTAGTGAATTAGTAGAAACAAAAATGGGGAACTACTGGGGCATCTTTGGAGGCACAGATCTTTACTGCTAAAGGGCTGTGGACATAATGTACAACATTTCTAGCCTAGTTCCTTAGTTAAGGGAAAATTTTACCCCCAAAATGAATACTTAAAGGACCAGTAACATCCAAATTTTTTTTTAAAATATTCGTTAGAAAACAACGAAAAAAAACACCAAGACAAATTAAAATTTCAAAATTGCAAAGCGTTTATTAAGAAATAACTTACTGAAACTCCACTTCCTGTCCTCTTCTGAAACGGCGATATGGCGACCATCTATAGTGCGGTGCTGGATTTGTCCTCCCTGGCTAGCTCCCATAGGCTTCTGACAGCAGGAAGACGGTGCTGGAAAGCAGACGGCTGGATGAAGAGCTGAAGTGCCCGGTGTGCTCCCGGAACATCCTTGTGCAGAGCAGCGCGCCTCTGGGGAGATCTTGCACGGACTCAGCCTCCTACTAATCCAGCCCTGCAGCAGCAGGCGATTCTTAGCGAGTGCCCCAGGCGGATGGCAGGGCACACAGACATCGCAGACATCCCCTCTGGGCGCATCTATCAGCACAGGAGCGTTACATCGCAGGAGCGTTACAAGCGGTGTGGGGCTGGTGCCGGCCGGTGTCTGTGTGAGGCGCAAGAGTGAGCGCACACTGACAGCCGCACACTTTTTTCACAGGCAGCAGCAGCACTCGGCCATTCTCATGCACGGATTGCATCGCGCCGCTGCTCGGAAGCCTCCTTAGTCCCGCTCTGGAGAGAGGCTGCTGGGATTGTACCGGTTCCAAGTCGGAGCGATAGAGGCTGTCAGTGTGCGCTCACTCTTGCGCCTCACACAGACACCGGCCGGCACCAGCCCCACACCGCTTGTAACGCTCCTGCGATGTAACGCTCCTGTGCTGATAGATGCGCCCAGAGGGGATGTCTGCGATGTCTGTGTGCCCTGCCATCCGCCTGGGGCACTCGCTAAGAATCGCCTGCTGCTGCAGGGCTGGATTAGTAGGAGGCTGAGTCCGTGCAAGATCTCCCCAGAGGTGCGCTGCTCTGCACAAGGATGTTCCGGGAGCACACCGGGCACTTCAGCTCTTCATCCAGCCGTCTGCTTTCCAGCACCGTCTTCCTGCTGTCAGAAGCCTATGGGAGCTAGCCAGGGAGGACAAATCCAGCACCGCACTATGGATGGTCTCCATATCGCCGTTTCAGAAGAGGACAGGAAGTGGAGTTTCAGTAAGTTATTTCTTAATAAACGCTTTGCAATTTTGAAATTTTAATTTGTCTTGGTGTTTTTTTTCGTTGTTTTCTAACTAATTTTTTAAAAAAAAATTTTGATGTTACTGGTCCTTTAAGCAACAGATAGCTTATATCATATTAAGTGGCATATTAAAGAATCTTACCAAACTGGAATATATATTTAAGTAAATATTGCCCTTTTACATCTCTTGCCTTGAACCACCATTTCGTGGTGGTCTCTGTGCTGCCTCAGAGATCACCTGACCAGAAATACGACAATTCTAACTGTAACAGGAAGAAGTGTTGAAGCAAAAGACACACTCTGTCTGTTAATTGGCTCATGTGACCTAAGAAGTATAGTTTATTTGGTGTGGTTGTGAGTACAGTGAATCATACGATCCCAGGGGACGGCCCTTATTTTTTAAAATGGCAATTTTCTATATATGATTACCCAATGGCACATAATACTAGAAAAGTATATTATTATGAAAATGGTTTGTTTACATGAAGTAGGGTTTTACATATGAGCTGTTTCATGCAATATCTTTTATAGAGACCTACATTGTTTGGAGGTATAGTATTCCTTTAAGCTTTAGTTCTCATTTAAAACATAGCCTTAAATGCCTATGCCTCCTCATTCCCTGTGTATAATATAGCAACCCCCAGCACATGAATAGACACCTTTGAGAGACCTAACAACAATTTCCAAATGCTAAAAACCCTGCCAGGTTCACATGCCACAAAGAGCATAGGGCAGGCAGAGTATTTCACACACACATGGCACATATGGCAGGCAGAGTATTTTACACACACATAGAGCATAGGGCAGGCAGAGAATGGCTCTCACATGGAGCATAGGGCAGGCAGAGTATGGCACACACAGGGAGCATAGGGCAGGAAGAGTGTGGCATACAAACAAAGCATAGGGCAGGCAGAGTATGGCACACACGGAGCATAGGGCAGGCAAAGTCTATGCCATAGAGTCTAGGGTACACTGTACCGGGCACCTTACATATTTGCTTTGTTGCAATATTTGCCCATAGTTTCACTCAGCTGCATTGTGAATAAGCCTTCTCATGCGTTTTTGTTTTATGTAAGGAGTCAAATTAAATAGGTGTTACACTTTACCGCAGGACACCAGTAACGTGATTCCAATCTGTATTTGAAACACTTATTCAGTTATTGATCTTAGCTATTTACAATTTAAAAGGAATTTTGATTTGATTTTTTTTGCTACAATTTTTTGTATTCTCATTTTAAGCATGGAAATATCATTATTATTGTTTACCAATTTAAAGGGAAGCCTTTGAGAGAGAGCTGCAATGGTTGGGTGAATTTCAGTGCAATTATATGACAAATATCCAAAATGTGTTGCAGAGAGTCATTAAATATAGAGGGCACAGGTTGTGGACATATCAGCAGTGGAAGAATAAGCTGTGGCTGCTGGTATAACAGGCAAGAAATAATTGTTCAGTGATGACTAAACATTTGGGATCCAGTGTTCTGCTTCATAGATTACAGCAGGGACAAGAGATAAAGCTCATATGTATTAGAAATGGTAGCATGCCCACTGGCCTATCTCCAGAGACATATACAGTGTTATGTTGTTTTTGTTTAAGAGAAACGGTGACCAATGAATTACATTTTAAGTATTTTTTGTTAAGTGCTTGGTGGCTTTGGGAGTTTTAAAAGATGGTGCTTCAGCATTCCAATGATTTGAAACAGCAATAAAATAGTAGCTTCATGAAATCCTTTGGCAATTCAAGTTCAGAATTCAAATGTAACCGCAGCCTGCGCAATTTGGCTTCTAATTTCACAACCTTCATAATCACTGACTCGTGTGTATTGTTTTAGAAAAGAAAATTAGTACAGACCCCGCAGTAAATCAACAAGACACACACAGTAAGCCAAAATACTTCTAAT
Source organism: Xenopus laevis (assembly GCF_017654675.1). Classification (NCBI taxonomy): domain Eukaryota; kingdom Metazoa; phylum Chordata; class Amphibia; order Anura; family Pipidae; genus Xenopus; species Xenopus laevis. Next base: position 80,367,427 of record NC_054387.1, on the reverse strand, counting down.
TGGAGATTAAATCAAATCTGGCAAGAATGAAGTGTCTCAGGTTGAATTTCTCTAATATTTTTTGGAAAAACAGTCTGTATCTCATTATAGTCTGTAAGAAGAAGCAGTGCACTCCTGGGACCTTTCCACAGATCGCTCAACTCCAGACCATAGGTAAAAGCAATGTACTTTATTTAAACATACGATTAATTATAAACAGCCTCTGAGGACCTCAGGAGTGCGCTGCTTCCTCTTACAGACTGACTGGCAACGTTCCCCCCTAGTGACGGACTCAGGGCGGCGGTACCCGGGTCACAACGGGTACGGTGTAAGATTTACCATGTTTCTGTTTTTTTGAAAACTTTATTGTAGTCCTGTGTGAGGAGTCAGGGGTTATACTACCAGCTCCCTTCTTTAAGCGTTTGGTTCAGGGCGTCTGCACCCGGGCCAGTCTAACGGTGAGCGGTGCACAGGCTTAAACTAGAATTTAATGTTGAAAAAAATTCAAAGATACCCCACTACCTTTAGTATTAATTTAGTGAAGTAAATTCCGGGAGTGGTGCTGGATGTCTTGTCTCCGTAATTTCAGACATATGCATCTATCTCATTATAGCTTTGTTAATTTTCTAGATGTTGTACCTTTTAAATCAGAGGGATTTGTCAGTTAAAGATTTTTCAGTCAGAGAGTTATTTTTAAGCATTTATAGTTACATTATGATTTAGGGAAAGAACTGTTAACAATCTAATTAGCAAATTCAGAAAGATAAATAACAGATAAGAGGGTAAGAAGGAGGAAATTCTCAAACACTGTATTATAACTAACCAGGTATGTGCTGATATTATTTTTGAAGCAGTGTTGCTGCTAATTTTAAAGTGACCTCTAGTATAGTTTTATGAGTGTCATAGCGAGTTGCTGTATGCCTCCACGATAGGGTTAGGATAGAATGATGTAGCAAACTGTGTGAGCTATATATCTCAGACTTTTTAGACTTTCTTTAGGCACCACCCATTTATTATAATCACTTACCTCAGACCTGAGTCAGCTCTCTTTTTTCTTTTCTCTCTCTCTCTCTCTCTCTCTCTCTCTCTCTCTCTCTCTCTCTCTCTCTCTCTCTCTATATATATCTCTCACACCAGGCTTTTCTGCCATATTATTGCCTGACCATGGGATCCCTTGCAGCTACTCTGGGATGTAGGCATGTACATGTAATCACAACTTACAAGTAAAATCCAAATGTTTGCTCTACTGAGCATGTGCACAGTCCTGTGATGCAGCAGATATTCCATGGACAAGAAAGAAAATGACAGTACCGCACATACTAGAATAGTACCCTGGGCCGATCCCTTTTCAGCAAAGTGGAAGCCAAGTCCAGGGTTTGAGGAAAGCAGTTATAATCACTTGCAGGTGTTTAACAAATTGGTACCCCCAATGCTCAACCCATTCCTTCTCCTTTAAATGTACATGGCAAACCACTTCCCATATGAATTTACAGAGCTGGGAATTTACCAATGTGATCCATCTTTGACTCGATGATCAGTAAGGGCAAATTCTTTCTTGCCACAGGATAATAAAATAATCACAAAATAATCTGTGCAAAGCATTTCTCTATTCTTTACAAGCATGCAGTTAGGGTGTAGATCTGTGGGTAGCCAAATTCTCTGTGTTTGGAATATAAGTGAAGGGTTTTAATAGATTTTACAATAAAATGTATCTGGCAAGTATGTGATGCTGCAGTTTCTAGATAATGAAATTCATAACTATAAATACTATGGGGCAAATGTACTTACCTGTGAAAATTCGCCTGGACAACGCTAATTCACGAACATCCGAAGTTGCGCATAGGTTACCGAAAGCTTGCGAATTGCGCTACCAAAAATACGATCAGCAGTTCTAAGTTACACAAGTGTTGGCTAATTTGCATACGGAGTGCAGTTAAAGTACAATGGCCGTATATGCTGCAGCAAATACATTACACTACACAAGGCCAGGGAACCTTAATAAAATTATATAGAGTTGTTATATTGCCCTACACATGTGTCCACAGTATAGTTTAGGTGCCATATGTTATCAAATGTAGGGGGGAAGGAGGGTACCCCAAAAATTTTTTTGATCTTTTTCAGCCTATCACCCTGTAAAAAAGGAAAAGACGCCAGCGTTTTTTGGGACTTAGAACATTTTCAACAAAATTTTAAGTAAGTCCTATCTACTCCATTGCACTTCGCCTGGTCTGTTGTGGTGACGGTCAGTAAAATCAAAAACTTAGTGAATTTGCGTAGTAACGCTCTTTCGCCAGAGCAAAAATTCGCCTGGCGTTAAGAGTGCGAAGTTGCGCCAGAGTCTATCTCCTTCGCTAGCGAAATTACACCATCGACCGTTAGTAAATCGTCAAAGTGCCAAAATGATGTCATGCTGGTGAATTTTCGCCAGCGTTAGCCACTTTGCCCTTTAGTAAATTTGCACCTATGTATTTTTGTAAGGCAAAGGTTCCTTAAATGTGGGCTTCCTTTGTCAGAGTGCCAAAGCAGCAGCTGAGGGACCCAGCTAAAGAACATAAAGGGAGTTATTTACTAAACCTTTTTTCTGGTTGAGTTTTTTTGGGGGAAAACTCGTATTTTTTGTGGAAAAACTAACATTTTTCGAGATTTATTATATCCTGAAGCTGATAAAAGTCAGAATCCGAAATACCGCCATCTCAAACCTGCCGAGGTCATGAAGAAGTCAATGTCTGGTTTCTCTTACAATATGAAGATATCCTGATCTGCACTGGGTTTCGTCTGATAATCCGGAAAAAAAAATTGAGCGATTCAGACGTCAAATACAGAAAATTTTTATGATTGAAATTTTTATTTGATTTTAGTCTTGCCGCGCACCAAATTTGTTTAGTTTTTTTTTTGATAAATAAGTTAAAATTGTGGATGGGAGTTTGGTCAAGCTTTATTTACTAAAAAGGTGAGATAAATTCTAGCTTCCAATGTAAAGCTTAATAGCTAGATAATCTTAGAAGTATACTTAGGGTGGAATCACAGTTTCTGCCCTGCATATTGTTAACTATTGTTAAAGGACTGATATGTTGTTTTGATATATATGGGACTTGAACCCAAAATGTCTTATAATCACTTTTCTAAGGTGTATACCTTTGCCTCTGTCTAAAATGATTGGTACCTAATAGATATATTTAAATAGTTTCTACATCATGTGAAATATAAAAAAAACATTTACTTGATCTAAATAAGGGTAGCCTTATGAGTTTAATGATTATGCACTCTATATTAATGTTATTAATGCCACTTAGGCTATGTAATATATATATATATTGTGACAACTAGACCTGTAGGGGTACCTGGGTCAGTGTCTTGGGGCCGCTTTCCACAGTCTTTTAGGGTAAAAACAGTCACAGTAGTCGCTCCTCTTAAAGGCAAGTGCCTGCAGTTTATTCTGTTACACAGTCTTTAGTAACAAGCAAAACAAGGAAAAATAAACCCTTGCACCAGAGCGCTGACTAAACACAGTTGGCAGCCTAACTACAGTTGGGTGGCTTGCCCAACACCAACTTAAAACAAAAGAATCAAAATATAACACAAAAGTTTGGTAATCAGTACCTTCCTTGTGCAGTGCAGCTTCTGCTCTCTCTCTCACTCTCAGGTGGGAGGGGTCCCTCCTCCCAAGGTCAGTCAGGTTCTTTAGCTGCAGCAATTACCTTGCAGCTTTGGTCTGTATTAATTAATCCATGTTCCAGGGTGTTGTATTATATAACACCCTGGGAGAAACATATCGCCCATCTATAACTAACCCAGCTGCTTTGTTACACATCCTCCCCCCAGCTCAGACCTAGAGGGGTGAGCGACCATGGACATTAAAGAGTATAACCTTGACAGCCCATCAGCATTGCCTTGTTTTATTCCAGCCCGGTGTTCCACAGTGAAACTGTACGGCTGCAAGCTCAGAAACCATCTGGTAACCCTTGCATTTTTGTCTTTGTTCTGGCTCATCCATGTAAGTGGGGCATGATCTGTAATAAGCCTGAACTGTCTGCCCAAGAGATAATATCTCAACGATTCCAGAGCCCATTTTATGGCTAAGCATTCTTTCTCCACAATTGAATAGTTCCTCTCCTGGGAACTAAGTTTTCTACTCAAATAGTTCACTGGGTGCTCCTCCCCATTCACTTCTTGTGACAGAACCGCCCCTAAGCCAACATCCGAGGCATCTGTTTGCACGACAAATCGCTTTGTGAAATCAGGCGCCACCAAGACTGGATGTGCACAGAGGGCTTCTTTTAACCTAACAAAAGCTTCTTCAGCTTCTGCTGACCAACGTACTATTACAGGAGCTTTTGCTTTAGTAAGGTCAGTTAAAGGACTGGCAATAGTAGCAAAATCAGGTATGAACCTTCTGTAGTAGCTTGTTAAGCCCAGAAAGGTCCTAACTTGTTTCTTAGTGGAAGGTCGTGGCCAGCTCTGAATAGATTCCCCCTTTGTGATTTGTGGTTTAACTAGACCCCTTCCTATGGAAAATCCCAAGTATTTGGCTTCCTCAAGCCCAATAGTACATTTTTTTGGATTGGCCGTTAAGCCAGCTTTCCTAACTGAATCTAGAACGGCTTGAACTTTTGGTAGGTGGGATTCCCAATCTGGGCTGTGAATGACTATGTCATCAAGGTAAGCAGCAGCATACCTACCATGTGGCTTTAGGATTCGGTCTATCATTCTTTGAAAAGTTGCAGGGGCCCCATGTAAGCCAAAAGGTAATACTTTATACTGGAACAGCCCCTCGGGAGTGGAAAATGCAGTTTTCTCTTTTGCTTGTTTCGTAAGAGGAACCTGCCAATAACCTTTTGTCAGATCAATAGTTGTGAGGTACCTTGCTTTCCCTAACCGCTCTACCAGCTCATCAACCCTGGGCATGGGATAAGCATCAAATTTAGATACAGCGTTTAACTTGCGATAGTCATTGCAAAATCGAATTTCCCCATTGGGTTTTGGGACAAGGACAATGGGACTACACCATTCACTTTGGGATTCCTCAATCACATCAAGCTCCAGCATTTTTTTTACCTCCCTATTAACAACCTCTCTACGAGCTTCTGGTATTCTATATGGTTTGAGATGTACACGTTGCCCTGGCTCTGTAACAATGTCATGTTCAATTATTTTAGTTCGCCCGGGCATTGTTGAGAACACATCTTTATTACGGTTCACAAAATCTTTGACTTCACGTTTCTGGGGAGTGGACAGGGTATCGGCTATGTTTACCTCTGGTGCTTTCTCCACTTCAAGAGGAGATTGGGATGCCATTAACACCTCCCTGTCCTTCCACGGCTTTAGCAGGTTAACGTGATATATCTGTTCCGGCTTCCGTCTACCAGGTTGTCGTATTTTATAATTAACCTCTCCAATTCTCTCCATTACTTCATATGGGCCATGCCAAGTTGCTAGAAACTTATTTTCTACTGTAGGGACTAGAACAAGTACTCTGTCCCCTGGCTGAAATACACGCAATCTAGCATTCCTATTGTATGAGTCTCTTTGAGCTCTCTGGGCTTTTAGCAAATGCTCACGTACAATCGGCATAACGGCCTCAATCCTATCCTGCATCTGAGCCACATGTTCTATAACGCTTCGGAAAGGGGTAGTTTCATGCTCCCAGGTTTCCTTCGCTATATCCAACAACCCTCTGGGGTGCCGGCCATATAATAATTCAAATGGAGAAAACCCTGTTGAAGACTGGGGAACTTCCCTGATTGAGAACATTAAATAAGGCAACAGGAAGTCCCAGTTTTTCCCATCTTTGTCAATTACTCTGCGGAGCATGCTTTTTAGAGTTTTATTGAACCTTTCGACAAGGCCATCTGACTGAGGGTGGTAAACAGATGTCCTGAGATGTTTTATTTGCAACAACTTGCACAACTCTTTCATGACCCTAGACATAAATGGTGTCCCTTGGTCAGTTAGAATTTCCTTTGGGATACCCACCCTACTAAACATTAACATTAACTCCTTTGCAATAGTCTTTGCTGATGAATTGCGTAGGGGAATAGCCTCAGGGTATCGTGTGGCATAGTCCACAATAACTAGAATATATAGGTGTCCCCTAGCAGATTTTATAAGTGGGCCGACGAGGTCCATGCCTATCCTATCAAAAGGAACATCAATTATTGGAAGAGGCACAAGGGGGCTTCTATAAACTTTCAGGGGGGCAGTATGCTGGCAATCAGGACATGAGGAACAATAGTTGCTAATGGAGGCAAATACACCAGGCCAGCAAAACCTCCTTAAAACCCGTTCCTTTGTTTTCTCTACCCCTAAATGTCCTCCCAATACATGACTATGTGCCAGCCTTAGAACAGCATTACGGAACACCTGGGGAACCAGCAACTGTTGGTGTACAACATCATTTCTCTTTTCTACACGATACAGGAGATCATTAGACACTTCAAAATAAGGATATGAAAGTGAGACACCTGGGTTATTCACAACCCCATTTGTCACCTGAACATTATGCCTTGGTTCCACCAAAGTGGGATCCTCCCACTGAGCACTTTTAAAATTAAGAGGACTGACTTCTAGGTCAGCTAATTCCTTATTTGTCTCATCAGAAGTATGGGGCTCAGTATCACTACTTGTGTTATCCCCTACCAAAGCAGGGAGAGGGGTTGGGGCCTCATCACACTGTACATCAGCAAAGGGAAATACATACTCGAGGTTATCTGCATCCCCCACTGATTCTTGTGACTTACTATTAACAAAAGCCCATAAATCAAGGAAATAAGGGAAATCTCTTCCTAACACAACTTCATGTGCAAGTTGGGGAACCACTCCGACTTGGTATTCCACAGACCCACATGGGGTTGCCAGGGTGACTTGCGCAGTAGGATAATCCTGTCTATCCCCATGAACACAGACAACTCCCACACTTTTTGTATGATCAATTTCACACTGGGGTACAAGGGACCGGGTTACTAAGGTTACCATACTCCCGGAATCCAGTAACGCTTGTACCTTTTTCCCATTTACTTTTACAGTACACCATTGTGGTTTCTCAGCATAACAGCAAACAACATCCGCCTCTGCTCTTTTTGAAAGCAAAGAGTAAGGTTTACCCCTGTTACTCATATCACATTGCATAGGTTCAACATTTAAAGGGCAGTCTTTAGACATGTGTCCATACTCAAAACATTTAAAACATTTTACTGTATTATCAGACCACTGTCTATTGTCTTTGCCACCCTGATCTTCATCGCCCTTTAACCTTGGGGCAGTCTTAACAGACCTTGTGCGAAATTTGGAGCTGGGGAATCTCTCAGCACTCGGTGGATTAACCAGCTCTCCAGCAGCAACATATCTTTCAACCAAGGCAACAAGCTGGTCAACATCCTGGGGGTCACTCTGACTTACCCACCGTCGCAATGAAGCTGGTAAAGCCCTCAGGAAACGATCCATCACAAGCGACTCTACCACACGTACAGCGGAGTTGAGGTCAGGCCGTAACCACTTCCGTGCCAGATGTATCAGATCAAACATCTGCGACCGGACAGCCTTGTCTGGAACATAAATCCACGAGTGGAATCTTTGGGCCCGAACAGCAGCTGTCACTCCCAGACGTGCAAGTATTTCCGCCTTCAACTTGCTGTAGTCACTGGCATCTGCTGGCTCCAAATCATGATAGGCCTTTTGTGGTTCTCCACTCAGGAAAGGGGCCAGTAAACTTGCCCATTCACCAGTTGGCCACCCTTCTCGCTCAGCGGTGCGTTCAAAGGCTAGTAGATATGCCTCAACATCATCAGTAGCCGCCATCTTTTGCAGGTAATGGCTTGCACGTATGAGCTTTTTCCCATGCTGGGTGAATTCAGGGTTTAGACTGACTTTGTCTGACAAGGCCTGTATTTCCTGCTGCACCATTCTGGTAGCCGCATGCTGTTCCTGACGGGCCTCGGCCTGTACCTCTGCCAGCTGTCGCACTAGTGTTTCAGTACTTTCTTGCTGGATTTTGGCAAGAGAAGCAACACTTTCTCCTTGTCGTAGAACCAGCTGCTGCAAAGCAGCAACACTCTGGGAAGCATGTCTGTTTGTCTCAGCAGCATGTCTGTTCGTTTCTTGCTGCACTGCAGTAGACTGAATGAGAGCTTTTATCACATCGTCCATTTTGGAAACTGCTGTACTTTTACCCTCAGACTTTAGTGTGGTGCCCAATGCATCCTCCACCACGTGTGACAACTAGACCTGTAGGGGTACCTGGGTCAGTGTCTTGGGGCCGCTTTCCACAGTCTTTTAGGGTAAAAACAGTCACAGTAGTCGCTCCTCTTAAAGGCAAGTGCCTGCAGTTTATTCTGTTACACAGTCTTTAGTAACAAGCAAAACAAAACAAGGAAAAATAAACCCTTGCACCAGAGCGCTGACTAAACACAGTTGGCAGCCTAACTACAGTTGGGTGGCTTGCCCAACACCAACTTAAAACAAAAGAATCAAAATATAACACAAAAGTTTGGTAATCAGTACCTTCCTTGTGCAGTGCAGCTTCTGCTCTCTCTCTCACTCTCAGGTGGGAGGGGTCCCTCCTCCCAAGGTCAGTCAGGTTCTTTAGCTGCAGCAATTACCTTGCAGCTTTGGTCTGTATTAATTAATCCATGTTCCAGGGTGTTGTATTATATAACACCCTGGGAGAAACATATCGCCCATCTATAACTAACCCAGCTGCTTTGTTACAATATATATATATATATATATATATATATATATATATATATATATATATATATATATAGATAGATATATATCAAAACAACATATCAGTCCTTTAACAATAATATAACACAGTCAATAGCATCACTTTTGTTTTTGTAAAGTTTGAGTGTGGTGGTGCACAGCGTTGTTGAGGAACTGCTGAAACGCTCCTCCTCTTGTGTATACAAAAAGCACAATAAGGCAGCACACACGATTTGCAAAAAAAGTGTATTAAAGGAGAAGGAAAGTTGTCTTGCACTTGGAAGTGCCAAATGTTAGGCACCCCCAAGTGATTGTATTTACTTACCTGAAACCCTGGGCTGGTGCTCCTGTGCTCCTATCAGCAGAAAACTGCACTGGCCTGGGGTTATTGCAGCGAGCACCATGGAGATATCCTCTTCCGGCCTCTTCTTTCTTCAAATTTCCCAAGGCAGATGCATGCGCAATAGAACGAAATAGCCAACTTTTTAGTTAAAGTTCGGCTTATAATTCTACTGCACATCCACGCGAAGAGGAAGACGGAAGAGAATATATATATATATATATATCTCATTATATAATGGATTCATACTGGCAAATACTACATTACACAAAAGCAGTATATAGAATTCATACGGTGTGCTAAGTTAAAATGAAGAACCTACAAAACATTAAGTGTTTCAACCCTTCGGCAAAGATTACTCTTTTGTAAAGTGTATCAACTGAAATGCATCTACCATTACATATTGCCTAGGAACAGAATTCATTTATCTTGCTGTTCAATGCTACAACTTTATGTCTGTAGAATATGCTTTTCTTTCTTTTAGAACAAAATTCAATAGCTTTTTTTCCCTTGCATTTTTCTTATAAAATATGAATTCATAATTGTGGCAAAACAATCCTATTGGTCTTATTTAAAGTTTAAATGATTTTTAGCAGACTTACAGTATGGTGATGCAAATTAAGAAAAGAACCCTTATCCGAAAAACCTCAGGTCCCAAGCATTCTGGATACTAGTTCCTATACCTTTGTATACATATAAATATATTGCTTGAGGAACTGTAATAGTTTCTATATGAATAGGCATTACTTTAAAGCTCTTCAGCAGTGATCCTACTATAGGTGTATAAATAATTTAAACTAGTTAGGATTATAAAAGATGTCTCCGTGGAAACTATGAGTGAAGTTTGCAACATATTAATAGAACTAATGGAAAATCATTGGCCCAGGGCATGGTCTGTGACTCTGTGTTGAACAAGTTCCAAACGCTGTGGCATAGCATAAGTCAGCATTCAGAAACCATATATCATTTATTTGTTCTGGGGAAGTCTGCTGGACAGCGAGGGGAGGAGAAGATGAAAAAGGTACAATCATAATTACAGGATGTTTTGCAGAACATAAACCTAGAGAGCATGCAAGCTTTCAGGAGTTATCTGGTTCTGTGCAACTAGACTGTTGGCACTATTGCAAAAATATGGATAATTCAATTATCTCTGCAAAGAGATATAATAAATCGTATAAACAGTATTGTATCCTTGGTCCCTGATTATTATCTGCCCATCACTTGCCAATGCCTTGCCACTTCCATATTGTGCCCAGCCTCACCATCTCTACTCATATCAACCCCTGTCAGCCATAGATACAGTAGCTTCAGTATATGGAGGAAGTTCGAGTTCAAGCACAGCAATTAGGCTATAGACAGTCCCATAGCATGCATTGGTACAGTGGTTTATATTTAGTTTTGCAAAACGTCATCTGCCCCCCAAGCTTTTGCGCCAATACATAGTACTAGTAATCAGAGGTCTCTTTTTCAGTGCTACTCTGTCAAGTTGGCATCCTGCTTCAGGCACAACTTTATATTTATATTATTATTATTATTATATATACAGTATATTATAACCACACTAACAAAACTGAGAAAGAAAGAAAGAAAGAAAGAAAGAAAGAAAGAAAGAAAGAAAGAAAGAAAGGAAGAAAGGAAGAAAGGAAGAAAGGAAGAAAGGAAGAAAGAAAGAAGCATTGGATGATTTGCAAATCATTTCAACTCTATATTTAATTACAAACAGTATAAAGACAAGACAACAAATACTGAAACTGAGAAATGTTGTTATTGTTTTCTTAAAAAAATATGCTAATTTTGAATTTGATACCAGCAACACATTTTAATAAAATTGGGACAGGGGCAAGTTTCCCACTGTGTTGCTTCACCTCTCTTTCAACAACACTTAGGGCCCATTTATTAAACCTTAAAGGGATCCTGTCATCGGAAAACATGTTTTTTTCAAAACGCATCAGTTAATAGTGCTACTCCAGCAGAATTCTGCACTGAAATCCATTTCTCAAAAGAGCAAACAGATTTTTTTATATTCAATTTTGAAATCTGACATGGGGCTAGACATTTTGTCAGCTGCCCCATGTCATGTGACTTTATGCCTGCACTTTAGGAGAGAAATGCTTTCTGGCAGGCTGCTGTTTTTCCTTCTCAATGTAACTGAATGTGTCTCAGTGAGACATGGGTTTTTACTATTGAGTGTTGTTCTTAGATCTACCAGGCAGCTGTTATCTTGTGTTAGGGAGCTGCTATCTGGTTACCTTCCCATTGTTCTTTTGTTTGGCTGCTGGTGGGGAAAAGGGAGGGGGGTGATATCGCTCCAACTTGCAGTACAGCAGTAAAGAGTGATTGAAGTTTATCAGAGCACAAGTCACATGACTTGGGGCAGCTGGGAAATTGACAAAATGTCTAGCCCCATGTCAGATTTCAAAATGGAATATAAAAAAATCTGTTTGCTCTTTTGAGAAATGGATTTCAGTGCAGAATTCTGCTGGAGCAGCACTATTAACTGATTCATTTTGAATATTTTTTTTCCCCATGACAGTATCCCTTTAACCTCTGGTCTTTTTTTTCAAGGGAAAAAAACCTTGAAATTTTAGAGATTTATCATTCTCCAAAGCTGCTTAAAATTCAAGTCTGAAAATACTCCATCTCAAGCCTGTCGAGGTCATGTAGAAGTCAATGGCAGATGTTTCTTGACATCATGATCTGCACTGGATAATCCGAAAAAGAAGGGGTTTTGTCACAATAAAAATTCGATCAGATCGTGTTTTCGGAGTGTCAATAGTATGATATGAATTGATGATTGAAAATTATTGATAAATTAGTTCAATTTCGAGGAAGGGAATTTTTTTCCTAAAAATTTGTTTAATATGAGTTTTAGTGATGGGCGAATTTGCGCCGTTTCGCTTTGCCGAAAAATTAGCGAATTTCGCGCGAAATTCGCGAAACGGCGAAAAATACGCGAAACGGCGCCGGTGTCTCGTTTTTGACGCCGGCGCCCGTTTTTGACGCCGGCGCCCGTTTTTTTCGGCGCCGGCGCCCGTTTTTGTCGCGAATTTTCGCGGGCGTTTTGCGAATTTATTCGATGGCGGCGAAACGCGCAAATTCGCAGCGAATTCGCGCCTGGCGAATAAATTCGCCCATCACTAATGAGTTTTAGTAAATCAGCCCTTAAAGTTTTGGAACATTTCAGGCAAAAATAATGTCATGATAAGCAGGACACGCAAACACTGGATAAGGCAGACAGGGGTGGATTGTAGGGGATTGGGATCATCATTTAATAGTACAGTTATGGGACCTATTATCCAGAATGCTTGAGACCTGAGGTTTTCCAGATAAGGGATTTTTCTATAATTTTCGATCACCATGTCTTGAGTCTACCAAAAATAATGTAAACATTAAATAAATCTAGTAGGTCTGTTTTGCCTTCAATAATGATTGATTACATCTTAGTTTGGATCAAGTACAAGGAACTGTTTTATTATTACAGAGAAAAAATAAATAATTTTTAAAAATTTGAATGGTTTGATTATAATGGAGTCTATGGGAGATGGCTATCTCGTAATTCTGAGCTTTCTGGGAAAACGAGTTTCCAGATAATGGATCCCATACCTGTACTGATTAATATTTGTTGGGACACGGGAACAAAAGGCCCAAAAGAAGACAATTCCAGTCAATCCAGGACATATGGCACACTTATCAATGCATCAATTGAAGAGGACACTCGCACACCCATTGTGTAAATATTAAGGCTTGCTCAGTGCACAGTGATTGGAGGATACGGCAACCTCCCAATGTACTGCATAGAAAAGAACCACACTGGCACACGAGACTTGTGTCTGCAGGGCAAGCCCTTGCAAAAGTTTTACTACGGTGGTGCAGTGTTTCGGGGCTTGACAAAGGGGCGGAGCCCCGAAACGTTGCACCACCATAATAAAACTTTTTCAAGGGCTTGCCCTGTAGACACAAGTCTCGTGTGTCAGTGTGCCCCTTATCAATGTAGTAGGAAGAAAAGGGGGGTCACCTCGCACACCCTGGCCGTCCGAATCTTGTAAAACCTGGTGCTCGATGAAGGAGATATTGGCAGCCTCCACAACAGACAGAGAAGTGAAAAATCACCGGCACAATAGGATATTTCTAGCAGGGAAACCCTTGCTCGTTTATTTGCGGATGCAACGTTTCGGGGCGTAACCCCTTTGTCAAGCATGCTTGACAAAGGGGTTACACCCCGAAACGTGCATCCGCACAGCGGACAGCTGCACTAGAATATTTAATTAGTTTCTGTTGGAACCATGACTATAAGTGGATTAAGTATCTATAGATCTCTTTTTTGCACATAGGTAGAAAGTATTTTCTTTGTGCAATATCTCCTTCCTCTTTGCAAGAGATTGTGTTTCTAAATGATTATGTTAAAGGGGACACCCAACAAAGAAAAGGGAGAACCCATCATGCTAGACTAAGCCCTTACTGGTGCAAGTCAGACCTCTTATTGGGAGTCTCAGCACACTGAGGGGGCCTATTTATCATGCTGTGTATGCTGTGTATGCTCCAAGCGAGGGTTTACCTTTCTACATCTATTGCCTGCTTCCCTGATTATTAACAAGCAGACTGAAGATGCAATTTATGATTTTTAATTAGCATTTTGACAATGTGATATAGTTTCTCTATTATCTGTCTCTGGGCCAGCATCAATATAATCGTTTGCTTGTTTTTTTGCTCTACTAATTTTTTGTACTGTAACAAATAGACCCAGTAAAGCAGTTCTAGCCATCATTAGTTCCATTTAATAATAACCCTCCTAATCTGTTTTTCTTTCATACATTCACATGTATAGCATTCTTAATGAGGAATGTAATTAAAAATTGCAAGCGATGTTTAAAATGATGTTTTTGTAAATGTTCAGCGCTGCTCGCTATGTAAAATCATTCACTGGCGAATAATACATCATTAAGCAAAAGTTAGCATTAACACCTGCTCTGGAGTTTGTCACAAAATATGCTTTTCAATTGCAAAACTTTATTACACTATGAATGGTCACAAAAGCCACAGGAAAATCCTGTGCTCAGTAGAACTAGTGACATTTAAAAAACACCAATAGAAATGGTAAATTTCTATACTATTTGTACATAAAATTGGATTTTCATTACTACGCTGACCAGGACTTTGATATACCTATGACTTTTTAAAGAACTAGGCATTTCTAACATGGAAACCTGTAAACTGCATTGTAGTAAAACAACCTTACTATTTTGCTGCATCCTAAAAGTTTCATGGTCTCATTGATACATACTCAAGGTGCCTCAGGCATTCTAGTATTTGTCTTTCTTTTTTGGTTTGGCAGAAGTAATTTGGATGGGGAGAACAGTCAAGGATCAGATCTACATTAGTATAAATGCATAAAAAAATGATAGCAACCCCTATGAGACCCAAAGGCAGCCTCCATACAGACCACAAACACTAAGAACCAGGCCAACAAAATGGGACTTTAATCTGGCATGCAGAGCAACGTGGTTGAAGTAAAGGTCCCAGTATTAATCTACTTCCAATTGGTTTTATATTAAATATAATGTAATTATTATATTAATGGGGTTATTTATTAAAGTCCGAATGCAAAAAACTCAAAAAACATGAGTTCAATTTTACTATAAAATCAGGATGTTTAGTGGAAAAAAAAACTTGAATTTTTCAAAATTTATTATACCCAGAGGCTGCAAAAAGTCAGAATTTGAAAATTCGCCATCTCAGACCTGCCGAGGTTCTATATAAGTCAACGGGAGAGGTCCCTATGCTATTAGGAAGTTTCTATTGTCTGCGCTGAAATTAGCCCACAAATCCAACGATTACAGGCATTTTTGGCAAAAATTTAAAAAATTCAGGCTTTTCTGGAAAAAAAACGAAAAAACTTGCCATTCGGAAAAGAAAACGTATGATTCGTGTTTTTGCTCGATTTTATAGAGTTTATCCACGAACTGATTAAATCGTGCTTTTTTAATAATAAATAAAGTCAAATCTTGGATTCTAGTTCTAGTCTAGTCTAGTCTAGACTTTTTTTAATTAAATAATCATAGAAATTCGGATTTTGATAAATAATCGCCTAAAAAGGTTGAGTCTATATTCTATTAATTTAACTATTCAGTTATATGTTTGTAATGAAACAACCTTATAGATAACTATAGACTTTAAAATGGAAATGTTAAATAGGAAATGGCAACATAATATTGTTATGTAAAATCTGCCATCTACTGGTGATCTGAAATCATTGTGTGAATCTTAAAAAAATTCACTTACTGTTTTGTATAGAAGTTATGAAAGGAAATACTTTTTATGGACAGCAGTAGTGATGGCTGAAACAGCAGCGAAAATTTGACGTGGAAAATTCACAGCGACCAAAAAAAATTGTCACACATAAAAATTGTCGGACGCCCATTGACTTTAATGCAATTGGACAAAAGGGTTGCACGTTTTGCACGTGTCAAAATTGTTGCGCGTCAAAATTATTTTGACGCCAATTGAATTCAATGCTTTTCGTGAATTTTTCGTCGTTTCGCAAATTTTTCTGGAATTTCGCAGGACAGATTTGCCCATCACAGACAGCAGTATACAAAATCTGCAACCTATAAAGGTAGAAGGGCACACTTACAGCATGGGTCCTGTTTGCAGTTTTTTTTATAACTAGATATTGCCAATGTTCACCTGGAGTACAACAATCACACGGGACCTATGACACACTTAGGGGCCTATTTATCATGCTGTGTAAAAATTGGATGTACAAGTGCATCTAGGCTGGTTGTCCTTATTCGTGTCAACATCTGAAGATAAACAAAAAAAGGAGGAGCATAAAAGAACCTGTGAGCTAGGAGGTGAGAATGGCACACAGGGTTGTAGAGAAGAAAATAAATGGCAGATGGGGAATTGGGGATAGGAAAAGAAGGACAGGGCAATAGAAAGTTGTGGAAAAAATAAGGCGAATAGATGCTGTTTAACAGGAAAAGGAACAAATAAAAAGCAGAAAATTAAAAAACACACAAACAAGAGGATTGGTGAATATAATATGGAAGCAATGGAGGGGGTTAAATGTAATCTAATATTTTCATCCCAATTGTGATTCCATGATTGTGATTTAAAAAAAAAAAAAATCTTTACTGTAGTAAAGTATGTATTTTCCTTTTTTCATGTTTAATGCAAGGTGTGTTCATTTTTGTGAATTAAAAATGTTGGTGTCAGTTTTCTGATAACCTGACGTATTCATCTCCTTTGATAAATGTGTCAATTCACTAACCACTTTACTGACTCTTCTTTTAATAATACTTTGCGGTCTAGTGGGGAGGCGGGGACGCCCGCCATGCTCACGGCGGGGAGGCCCCCTTTTTTTCAACTTCATGAAGTCGGGCATCCTTCCTGGTTTTTGACGCGTGCGTCCTTTTCTTTGGGTGCTCTGCATCTGATGTCATCGAACTAAAGCAAAATCAAAGTATTAAAGGCGCCACAACCGTTTCCTCTTTGCCCAACGTAGGTCTACTCTAGATAGTTCCTGGGTGCAAATTTTTGTCTGATTTATTGCTCCTAGACCCTTGCCTGTCCTGACTATTCCTGTCTGCTGCCTGATTATTGGCTACCCTTCTCGATTCTGCACTGCACTGACTGATGTTGGTATTGACCCCGGCCTGTCCTACAACCACGTTTACTCTTTCCCCGTTCCTCTTGTCTCACATTCCAGTTCACTTGCCTGCCAAGGACCCTCGCCTTGGTTCTCTCACTTTAAGACCTGGTGGCATCCAAGTAGTTAAGGGCTTTTCCTAATGTGAAAGGCAGCTTTTATTGGCAGATGCGTGAGCCGTGACTGGAACCTTGGCATTTGATCTTGGTTTGGGATACCGAATGTGATACTTCCTTTAGGATTCCCCTGAATGAATTTTAATACCTCTGCCCCACAAGGGAAGGCCTATTTAGCAAAATTTAAATTTGCGTAGAGGTTTTTTCTACTTCAAATAAATTCTTAATTTTTTAAAATATTTGAATGTTTGCTTATTTATTAAAAAATCTGTATATAAAAAATTTCACTGAATAAAATTGTGAAAAATAACTTAATACTTAAAATTTGTACTGTACTCAATTTAGCATTTTCAATTGGTTGAAAATTAGAAAATCTCAGATTGGAAAAATATTGCCATAGACAGCTCCCTGTTTTACATTTTTTTGCACTTAATAAATATCTACATGTGAAAGCATGATTCAAGTTCAGGAGTTTTAATGCAAAAAAATGTAAATTGCGGAAAATATTTGAATTCGAAGGTTGATAAATCCTTTTGCATATTTAATCCTAATCATGGATCGATTGATGGACTTGTGTCGTGTGTCATGTGTCTTTTTTAAAACCTAACTTACTACTGTATGTTATTATGTTACTATGTTAGATGTGTTACTTCCTGAAACAATTCCCCATCACAGCTAAAGCATCACTAACAATATGGAAATATAAAAGTGGGAACTTCAAGAAATGCTAATGCAAACATTTCAGTCTCAAGATCTCCGAAACTAGAAGCATACCTTAACCATTATACTGTAAATACCTTTAGAAATACTAAAGTACTCGTTTAGTTGTACAGGTATATTGATCTGTTATCCAGAATGCTGGATAGGGGTAGTTCACCATTATTATATGGAAGTTTCTTGCTATTAATATTCCAGTCCCTTATTCAAATCAGTGCATGGTAGCTAAGGTAATTTGCACCCTAGCAACCAAAATGCTGAAATTACAAACTTGAGAGCAGCTGAATCAAAAGCTTAAATACTGAAGAACCACAAATAATAAAAAAAAAAATTAATATTGCTTTTACATATATAATTATGCAAGTTGTAATTTCTGTTACAATTTCACAGATTGGTATATCAAACTTTCAAACATTTGCATATATCTGGCTTTGTATTACTATTAAACCTCTGTATTTAATATATAGATATGTTGTCTTTATTTTCGCTATCTTTGTTTGTTCAGCATGTTACAAGGTGAGTTGCCCAATCTGTTAACTATGCTTTTCTATAATTTCCAGGGGAAGAAGAAGAGTGAACTATTAGAAAAGCGAAAGGGGAGAGATAAATGGGGGGGGGGGGATCAGAGGGTGTGTGCAGAGGAGCCAGATCTGTAAATTAGTTAGTTTCTTTTTGGGCCGTCTCGAATTCCGCCCAGGGGAGCCATAGTAGTTCATTTTTATATCCTTTGTCTTGCAAATATGCTCTAATGGTCTCCGTGTTCCTTATTATTTTTACTTTAGTGATGAGGGCTTGTTGATTTGGTAGGGAGGTGCTCTTCCATTTGGCGGCTCTTAATGTTTTTGCTGTGTGTCGCTAGTTTGTTTGATTCTGAGGTTTTCAATGTTTTAAGTGGAAGACCCAGGAGGAATGATAGAGGGTCAGGTTCAATGGGGTGTTTAAAGATGGCAGACAACGTACGCCTACCATTCTCCAGAATGCTTTAACTATCTCACAGTTCCACCACATATGGTAAAATGTACCCCGCTCCCCCAAAACACTGCGGGGAGAAGGCATTTCTCGATAGGTGTGCCAGCTTTGAGGGAGTATAGTACCATCTGAATATCAGTTTATAGGCCTTCTCTGATATTATGGTGCACACCAATGTCTTGCCAGCTTTGTCCCAGATTATCTGCCACTTTTAATTTTCAATTGTCTCTTGTATATCTTCTTCCCATTTGGTCATATACCCTTGTGTCAGTCTGGTATTGTCCTCGGCGAGCCAGTTGTACAATATTGATATCAAATCAGTATTATTATATGAGGAATTGCAGAGGAGTTCAAATTGTGTGGGAGCTGATGGTGGTGTTTTGCTCTTCAAAAATGTCCGAGATATGAAGTGATGTATTTGCAAATATCGAAAGAACTGGCCGTTTGGTATCTGGAGGTTGTCTTTGAGATCTTGAAAGGTGCGACCAAGGTTGTACATAGGTTAGCTTTCTTATCTATCCAAGGAAGGAAGTCACGCACTTCTGCTCCTGGTGGGAATTTTTTGTTTCCCAGAAATGTGCAATACATTAAGTTGCGTGGGGATAAATGTAGCTTTTCTCTGTATTTGTCCCAGATTTGTATTGTGTGCGTTGTTGTGGGGGGAAGATGATCATGTATATCCCTATCTTTTTCAGGGATCCAGATGATCTGATTCAATGCCAATGGAGACAGGCCCTGATTTTTGATGTCTAACCATGGCATGGTTGGGTTTCTATGCATAGTTACCACTTCAGATAATCTCGTTGCCATATTATATCTAAATATGTGTGGCACCCCTATTTCCCCTATGTTTTTTGGCTTCGTCATTATGTCCAGTTTTATTCTGGGGCGTTTATTTTCCCAGATGAAATGCGTGATGGCTTTTTGCAGAGAGTTAGCTGCCCTTTCTGGGAAGTGTACTGGGAGAACTCTGAAGAGGTATAATATCTTGGGGAGTAGTGTCATTTTTACTGCCTAAATATGGCCAAACCAAGAAAGTCCATATCTGCTCCAGGTCTGTAAACTTGATTTTAAGGAGGTCATCAGTGGGACATAGTTGGTGTCGTAAAGGGAAACATACTTGGCAGATAACTGTATTCCTAAATATTTGATGGTATGTTCTTGCCAGTGGAAGTCAAAATTGGTTTGTAGTAATTTTTTCTCCGCAGGATGCATCTTGATTGATATTGCTTGTGATTTGGAGTTGTTTATCTTGAACCCTGATATGAGGCAAAATTGATCCAGCAGCTTGTTAAGATATGGTAGTGAGGTTTGAGGTGAACTCAGGGTAAGGAGAATGTCGTCTGCATATAAGCTGATTTTATGATCTGTCTGCCCTACCCTAATGCCTTTTATTCATGGGTGGTTTATTATGGCGTTGGCTAATGGTTCTAGTGAGAAGGCAAACAAAAGAGGGGAAGTGGGCATCCTTGTCTTGTCCCCCCCTTTATTCTAATCTCTTCCGAAAGTATTCCAATCATTGTGACTTTAGCTGATGGGGCATTATAAAGTTGTTGCAACCTCTTTAAAAAGGGGAGCGGCATTTGTATCTCCTCTAGTATCATCATCATGTATTTCCAATTTAATCTGTAGAAAGCCTTTTGGGCGTCCAGTGACAGTAACATAGTGGAGGTCGATTGTTTCTCTGCCATATAGGTTAGAGTGATAGCTTTCCTTACATTATCCCCCGCCTGTCTGCCTGGTATGAAACCCACTTGGTCAGGATGTACCAGCGAGGGTAGATGGAGGGCTAGTCTGGTGGCTAAAATTTTTGCAAACAGCTTCATGTCTACATTTATCAATGATATCGGACGATATCTTTCACAGTTTAACGGGTCCTTTCCCTCTTTGTGAATCATACATATAGTTGCTGCTTGCATGTGAGATGTAGGGGGTGTCCGTCTAAGAAGGATTGATAAAGTGTGACCAGCTGAGGGGATAGAATCTGGCAGAGCATCCATCAGGTCCTGGGGATTTGCCTGATTTGTCATTTTTGATCACTTCCTGAATTTCCTCTTGTGTAATGGGGGCTTTTAGCTGTTCCTGTTGCAGCGGAGATAGAAGGGGCTTATTCCAGTCTGATAGAAATTGGGATTGCCTTGATTGTGTTGCTAAGGGGGCTTTATCATCTGAGTAGAGCTTTGTGTAAAAATTGCAAAATATCTCTGCTATCTTACGTATGTCTCTTGTAATGTGACCCTTTGGGTCTCGCATGGCATGTATTGCGTGTGATGCATTATAATCCCTTAACTTGCGCGCCAGCATGTTATGGGGTTTATTGGCATATTCAAAATATTTCTGTTTAATGCGAATGCTGCTTTATCTTCCAAAAGTTGTGTCAGATCTGTTCTCAGTAGGTTGATTCGATGTAAGGATATTTGGGTAGGGTCTTGTTTATGCTGTATTAACAACCTGTGGAGTTCGTCTGTTATTAACGAGATCTTCTTGAGTCGTTCCTTTTTTGCCCTAGCTGCTATATTGATCAGTACCCCTCTCACCACTGCCTTATGGGCATCCCATCTGATCGCTAGGGGAGTGTCTTTGGGATAATTTTCTTTATAGTAGTCTGTCAAGGTCTTCCTCACCGTTGCACAAGTCTCCTGATCTATGAGAATTGAGTCATTTAGTTTCCAATTACTTCTGCCTCTTATTGCATCCCATTGGTCAAAGATAACCTCTACCATCCCATGGTCTGACCAGGTTATATTATGAATTTTAGCTGTCCCCACTAGTGCAACCTGAGTTGAGTTGGTGAACAGGAAATCAATGCGTGAGTATGAGTTGTGTACTGGAGAGAAGTATGTATAATCTCTGTCTAGGGGGTGTTTTTTCCTCCATATATCCACCATAGCCACATTTCTCAGATGTTTTGTTAAACGTTTGGTATCGGCTGAGATTTCCAGGGGATGTTTTGCTGCAAGAGTATCTCTGGTTCTATCTAAGTTGTTATTTAAGATTGTGTTGAAGTCCTCTCCTGCTATCAGCCTGCCTTCCTTTATCTCTGCTAGTTTCTCAAAGAATGTCTGGAAAAACTTGTCTTTTTTGTATTTGGTGTGTAAACTGAGGCTATGGTGGCCATTTGGTTTTGTAATAGTCCAGTAAATATCACATAACGACCATCCTGGTCTATATATTTTTGTTGCAATTGGAATTTCACATGTCTATGAACCAAGATGGCCACCCCTTTCAATTTTGTGACTCCATTAGATAGATAACAGTTAGGGTATGCTTTACTCATGTATTTCGGGAATGAAGTGCGTGAGAGGTGAGTTTCTTGTAGGACGATCACATCTGCTCTCATTTTAGCATAATTAGTAAGTGCCATTTTCCTTTTATTTGGGGAGTTGAGTCCTCTTACATTATGCAATATCACTTTCACATGGAGTGGGTGACTTTGTTCAGGGTTTCTGATACAACTCTCAATTCTCACACATTGTGTGTGTGTGGATGGGGGTAAAACTATGGAAGTAACTAGGAAAGTTTCAACTAGTGGTAATATAGGAGGAGGAGGGGCCCTGAATAGTACAGTATCTAAGGGTATCGAGGGACCCAGTATCAGGGTAAAATGTAGGTTGTATCCACTGGGGTTACCCAAGAAAGGAGTGAGGCTAATAGATTATCTGTTGGGTATGCCCAGCCCCGGTTGTATGCAAATATATACATTTTGTAATCATACCATTGTAAATCAATTAAACTATGCAAAGAATTTTCAATGGTTAACCAACACAAACAGTATAAATAAAAAAAACAAAACCTGAAGGTCTGTCATCTGGAATTAGAAGACCGTGTCTCATCTTGCCACATCTGGGTCTTAGCTCCAAGTAGATGAGTGCCCGTCTGTTTTCTCCTGTAGACTATTATTCAAAGATTAATGTCTTTATTGGAAAGTCTTGTAAATGTCTCTGAATAGGTTTAAGTTCCGGCTTAGTCCTTGTCCATCTCAGGTGTAAGAGTGGCCCCAGTGGTTCTATAAATGTAGAGAAGTTTATTGTTCTTCATCTGCTATCGGCTCCTGTTGTCCTTCTAAGTGTTTAAGAGCCTCCTCAATGTCCGTTGGATCCCTCACAGTATACGTGATGCTGTTACAAGTATAGATAAGTTTAAAGGGGAAGCCCCACTTGTAGGGTATAACTTTGATGCGCAGCACTTCAGTGAGTGGCTTCAGCTCTCTTCTCTTTTGTAGAGTGGATGAAGCAAGATCTATGTAGAGTTGAGGGATAATTCCATCGAGTTCTATCGTGGTTTTCTCTAGCCGCCTTGAGTATTGCTCCTTTTGTGCAGAAGTAGTGAAAACGCACTATGATGTCCCTAGGTGGTGCATTATTCTTTGGTTTCGCTCTGAGTGCTCTGTGAGCACTATCGATCATTAGTTCACTCTCTTGCATATTTGGTAATAATTTTTTAAAGTATCTTTTCAGGAAAGACTCGAGTTGAACCGTTTCAGGAACATTTCTGATGAGTAGATTATTTCGCCAGGAGCGATTTTTTAAGTCTTCTTGTGAGTCTTGGAGCTCCTTAAGTTTATAATTGCAGATCTTGAATCTATGTTTCTGAATTGGTCCACCTTTTTTGTATATCTTCTTGGTCTTGGGAGACTGTCTGGACTCTTTGATCCAGTGAGGTTAGTTCAGAGGTGATCTCCGCTAGTGAGTTCCTGAGTTCTGATGGGAGAGGGATGGGTTGTCAGTCAGCTGGGGTTTATTATCAGTCTGCTTCCCTTTCCAATTATGTGTTGTGGGTGACAGTGTGGCCCTCTTCGTGCTTGGAAACTGTTAGGACAAGGTTAAATATTTTGTCAGCTGTTGCTTATCACTGGATGTTTGCCCCCTTCCTCTCTCCCCTTCACTGTATCACTTCCAGTGAGATCTTTTAAACTGCGTAGTGTGTTTTGTAATGAGGGCTATATAGCCTTGTTTTTGCCCCAGGGTAGATGTCCTCTCTCAAGGGGTATTTATATCTTTGTAAGGAGCGATTATATTCTGGGCGTTTAGCTCTTCTCCACCCCTCTCAAGTATATGGCTGTTAATGGAGCCTTTCGAGCTGCGCAGTGTGTTTTAGTCTCAGATATCCGTGACTGCGCCCATAAATAAGTTTCCTGTCCTGGGAGAGTTTGAAGCAGGCTATGTATTTACCGCCTCCCCTTTCTTTATAATTCGCGGTTGTGACCGTCTGTGTGGTGAGGGAAAGTTTATGGTGCGGTTAGGCCTTCCGCGTTGTAGGCCGGTGCTGCCTGGGGAATCCCAGTTTAAGTGAGTGCAGGGCCCACACTGCTGCTTACTGTTCGGCTCTTTTGTTCTTGCTTGCGCAGCTTCCTACCCTCTCTCTTCCGATGCGCCGGTAACTTTCCCCCAGTAGGTCTTCTCCCGCCGTATGTGGCAGTGCCGCTCTGGTTGCCGGGCTGATGGACCAACCTATGGACAGTAACTTTACCTCCGCTGAGACTGTGCACAGACAGACTGGCCTTGTTCCTGAACGTGCCGGCGTTAGATTTGACTGTCCTAAATCTGTGCTCTTCAGTTTCTATGATGATGGCAGTAGGTTTGTGTGTGTGTTTGCAGCTAATTATTGCTCAAATTCCTGCTTTTGGGGCTGAGGGATAGCGGAGCTCCCAAGTTATGCTGCCATTCCGTTCAGCGTTCAAGCCACGCCCCCGAACACATTCATTATTAGCTGTTGTGGCACCATCTAGCGTGAATTTCTGTCCTGTTGTAAAAATTAATTACAGTTACATTAACAACTAAATTAATGAACAAATTCCATTTATACAGATATATATTCTATACAGATATATATTCAAATTCTAACAATTAAATAAATCAAGAGAAACTTAAACCTTTTTATTAATTTCTGTGTTTTGTATTATCTGCAATAATTAGCATTTTTATTAGGACAGGGCTAAGACGTAATGTAAGCCTGTTTGGCATTAAATGGTTTCCTGAAAACTAATTACTGTCAAATCTCCTATTATCTACAGCACAGGAAAAAGTTATGTCAGTAATACGCACATGTGTCAGCCCGTACTCTGAGACTGCTGTGTTTGGTCATGGCTAAATAAAGATGATTTGCCAGCAATAATAGAAAAAATTATGTTTAAAAGTAAAAATGTCCAGTTACTTGTCATTGCCTTTTCTGTTAACCTAAATGTCTACCTGTTCTGTACACATTAATGGCAGTTTTTATTCTTATTTTTACACTGATGTAGGTTCGGGTTGGACTGGACAGCCAGTGTACTTGGGATCTCCCAGTAGGCCTTCTGGAACAGTTCCTATCAACCCCTTATTAACAGACCAATATAACACTTGTAACATTTAGCACTATTTATGACTAACTGAGAATGAGCCAGTCTGTCACTGGGTAGTAGTGATGTGCTGGTTGACCACCGGGTGGGCAAGTTCAGGTTCAGATTTGGCCAAATATTGTGGGTTAGAGTGGGGTGCAGGTCAAACGTGATCCAGAAGATTCCCTGTCTTGGAACTAGGGGTGCGCACAGACTTAGATAGAGCGGGATACATGGTATGGATGTGGTGCGAGTCCTACAAAGGCAGATTTTGTGGGTTAGGGTCGTGTGTGGGTTAAGTAGGTGCCAACTCTTTACGAGCAGTGAACTACCTGGCATTTCTAAATGTAGCATGGGGTGCCAGTCCGCGTTAGCTTGTGCACTGTACCCCTAAGCTACGGTGATTATGTTGAGGTAAGGACTAGTAACGTGACGGTATGTGAAGCCGTTGCTATGGTCAGCACACCAAGCTGCCTGCCCTGGCTGCGGGAGTCCGAATGATGCACCCAGCTACGTCCCACTGAAACCTTAGGTATTCCGGACGGACATGCACACCAATACAGGACCCTGGACGGGGGATACGGCCCGCTTCTCTGTACTCCGATCGTTGCTCTCAGTCAGTATTTATGCCATGAATTATTGGGGGCTGTTCTAATGGTGAAGAGGTGGATACTTTTTTATGTGATATATGGGTTTGTGGTATTTATGATTTATGTACCGATTATTTTATGTACACTTACTGACAAGTTGGTTGCCTAGCAACTATCTTCGGCACCACCATTTGAATCTAAGCGTCTCACTGTGCACATTTTCTTTTTCCCTGATGAAAGTTCCTGTGAGGAACTGAAACATTGGTCCAATAAAACCTCTACTTATTTTCAAGAATAATTTGGTGTAAAGACAGTGTCGGACTGGGATGCCAGGGGCCCACCAGAAAACCTTAGATCTTGGGCCCACTGGAAAACCGTAGACTGTGGGACAACTTTTCAAACCATTATTCCTCCTCTCCTCTCCTCTCTCAAACTCTTTATTCTCTTAGTCTTGTATTACTTACTTCTACTTCTACACTATATTCTTCTATTATTTAGCATTTTTTCCCCATAAATAAATAGGGAATAACCATGAAATAGGAGAAATGGTTAGACGCAAGAGGGCCCACAGACAACTGGGCCCACCAGGAGTTTTCCTGGTATCCCGGTGGGCTAGTCCGACAATGTGTAAAGACTTCTGTGGTGTGCCCTCAACCTGTCCTCGATGTCTACTATACCTAGACTGGCACCCAGGTTTTGACTTCTGGGCAAATGGTTGTGCGCTCCGTATTCCCTCTCTCCATCTCTCTCTGTATATATATATATATTTATGTGTGTGTGGTGTGTTGTTATTGGTCTAACATATTAAATACACAGACTGTATAATGTTCAAACCGTTGAAAAGTAAGTATTAGATGTAGATCTTTCCTTTGCTAGCATGGGTCATCTATTTGTTAGTATCCAAAAGCGTCCACCAGGTGTCACCAAGACCCTATATAAATTTAGTGTAGACAGTTCAGCATCATTTTTATATTAGATATTTGCTTATTACTGTTTCTCTATGCCTGGTTAGGATACTTTAAAGAAGAATAAAGGATCTGAACCAAAAAGTTTTAACCAACATGTGTAATAAATGGCAAATACTGCCCACGTGCAGTAGCCATAGTATTTAAGATTAGGGATGAGCAAAACTGCCCTGTTTTGATGTGCCAAAAAAATGTTAAACCCTTTTTTGTTGTGCCAAATGCAATAAGTGGTTTTGTGGGAAATGTGCCTACCCTGGCTACTCTGATATTTTACAGGGAACCCTGATAGAGTGAGTGAGTGATAAAAAATAGCAATAACAATACATTTGTAGCCTTACAGCTCATTTGTATTTAGATGGGGTCAGTGACCCCCATTTGAAATCTGAAAAAAGGCAAATAATTACAAAAATAATAAAGACCAATGAAAAAGCTTAGAATTGCCCATTCTGTAACAAAAATGATGCACATTGGGGCAAATTCACTATGCGCCGAAGCGCCTAACGCTAGCGTCAATTCGCTAGAGTTGGACACTGTCGTAACTTCACTGGTGTAACTTCGCACCCTTACGCCTAGCGAATTTGTGCAACGGACGTAATTACGCAAATTCACTAACGCGCGCATTGTTCTGAACGCTACCTTTTACGCTAGACCTCCTTCGCCACCTCAGACCAGGCGAAGTGCAATAGAGTAGATAGGGATTTCTTCAAAAAAAGTTAAACATTTTTCTATGTCCCAAAAAACGCTGGCGTTTTTTCTTTATTATGGGTGATAGGCTGAAAAAGATTCGCTTAGCGAATCAACGCTAGCGCAACTTAGCAACCTTACGCTACCCCTGAGCGCAACTTTGGATTTTAGTGAATTTGCGGAGCGCTGGCGAAACTACGCCTGGTGAAGTGCGGCGAAGTTACGCCTGGCGCAACTACGAATCTTAGTGAATGTCCCACATTGTGTCTAAAACATATACTGGCTTGAGTCAAGTGAATGCAACAGAAATGTTGTTATTAATGACAAAAAAATACGAGTGTGCATTCACCTAGGCTCAGTGAGCAAAGTGCAATTTCAAGCGCAGTTGCTATGTGTTTTCTCACAATGCACATTTTCCCACCAGAATTCCGGTGTCATTGCCAACGCAAGCAGGCAATTCTCTACGCACAACTGCACTGTGCCTACTGCTGCATCTGATTCACCAGAATAAACACAACTGCACATGCTTATTGCAAATCAGATGCATTTGCTCTGAATATTTTCAAGGTTTGTCTGGCATCATTTCTGGAATTTACTGGTGTCATTTCTTGTGTTTAGTGCACGAGTGACATGTGTGCCCAATACAACTGAACTGCTCCAATTGACGCAGGTTGGAGGTATCCTGGAGCTATCATCTGGTCCGAGGATAGAGTTAGGTCTAAGGTTCCCCTATGTCAATAAGCAGAGCAGCTCAGTTCAGAATGGAAGGCAGGAAGGATAGAGCAATGGCAAGTACAACTAAAAGAAAGTGCAAGGAGTGCATTTTGATGCAAGTACCTTTAGTGAAAGTGGTTTTAGGAGCAAATCACTGCAGGGAAAAGCACAAGTTGCCCACTGCACTTGCGGGCATCAATGAGTCAAATGCTGATTTGTGTGAGAAAATTGAAAGCAGGTTTTATCCAGATGTTATGATCTCAAACAATAAGCACTTATATTTTCCTACAACTACAATAGCATCAAGGTCCTAAGATACAAAATAACAACAAGCGAAGTATTTGCATTTTGCTACAATTAAAGTAACGTTTTGCTTAGTTAGAGCTTTGTTACTTTCAGTCAAAAAAACTTGTAACGGGCCTGTCGGCTCTCCTGTTGCTGTGGTATGTGAACTCTGCAAAAACAGACCATTTCCATCGATAAGGAAGGTGTTAATACATTAGATATCACAAACAGCGCGCAAAGGATACCAGTCGCCTCATCCAAGTAATGCAACACTTCCCGTTTCTCTGTAAAGCTGTGGAATTGATTAGCATTGTTTCTGGAACCCGATCCACACAGATACGGTATCTTCCTCTCCATGCAAGACAAAGTTTAAGTTACTCGAAAGCGACTTTTAATTGAAGTGCCATTGCCAAAGAATATAGACGGAGATTGGAGAACTGTAATGATAGGTCTGTCTGGCATCTACTCTTTTTTTCTTCACATATAATGTAACATACACGGTACCGAGTTACTTGATTGTCTAATCTAACGAGAAGGCAATATAATCAAAGGGGATGAATGCTAAAGTACCAACCTCTGACATGTTAAACACTTCACTCTAACCAAGTGTCAAAAGGTCTCCAAATAAAGGGGATATAAACCTTTTGTACTAGTCATGTTTCTCTGCATGTTGGGAGCTGTATTGATCCTTCAATGAGATCCTTCAATGAGAACCCTGTCTGCTGGTTTTATATGATCCTTGTCAAAGCAATTATAGAAACTAGCTCTGATCATTTGAAAAATAACACAATTTATGGTATTTTATTCTTAAATATATGAATTCCTAAATTTTATAACATTAGCCTAAATGAAAAACTGCTGGGACAATCGGGGTTGGGGATGGCTTGGGTTGGGGCAGGCTGGGCAGGTGGGGGAAGAAATAAAAGCTCCTACTGTAGCTCCTTATCCGAACTGCTGTAGAGCCCAGACGTTCCAATCGACATAAGGCCGACCCTGGATAGAAATAGACATTTTTTATAGGTAAATTTATGAAACATGGAAATACTTAGGGTTTTCATGAGATAATGTGGAATGTCCAAATAGCATTAAAGGCCTCCACTGTTGCACATATTTTAAGCTAATAAAGAACATCTTGGCAGCACAGAGAAGATCAGAATCTGAGACTGGGTGGAACTATAAAATCACCTTCTTTCCAGCCCACAATGGAGAGCATATGATTGAACCAAGCAATAGGAAACTACTGCTTTACTGTCCACTTTATCCCATAATCGATTTTTACCCATCCAACACCATAAAAAATTGCTGGTGTGATTACAGAGCCCTTTTAGATTTTTACCCCAGTGGGATAGCTTTAATAATTCCTAGAAATTGAGAGGAATAATTCAGAAAGAATTGTTCAGTTCAGTTGAGATCTTCAGTGACAATACTGAATAGCCCTCATCATTTTTGGGGGTTCAGAACAATGATGAGAGTAATAACACTGTCCTTGGAGGGTTGTCTTTCCTGGATTCCAGGGGTTAAATAAACTAAGCGGCAAAAATTCACCAGCGATGGCTTCGCACCCATCGCAACACCAGCAATGCACAAGCATCCAATTCTGCCTAGCGCAAATTCGTTAGAGGTCTTGCGTTCAGGCTAATTAGCATACGGCGGGAAATGTAAATGGACCTCTTTCTGTTACATGTTGCATCTAATACATTACATTGACACTGATAACTACACATGCCCAGGGAACCTTAATAAAGTCAATAGAGTTGTTTTAATGCCCTAAACAGGAGCCCACTGTAAAATAATGTTCCATATGTTAGAAAATGTATGGGGGAAACCGGTTACACATAAATATTTTTTAGGACTTTTGCAGCCTATCACCCTGAAAAAGGAAAAGACTCCAGCGTTTTTGGAACTTAGAAGTTTTTCCCCCTCACAAAATATGATGTAAATAACTGGAGATTGAGGAAGTTCTCCATTGCACTTCGCCTGGTCTGAGCTGCAAGTCTGGCGAAAGAGGTAACGTTCAGTAAAATCCACATTTTAGTCAATTTGCAGAGTAACTTCCATTCGCCAGAGCGAAATGTCGCCTGGCGATAGAGTGTGAATCACAAACTAGCGTCTATCTCCTTCACTAGCGAAGTGACGCCTGCACCCATTAGTAAACTGGCGAAGTCCCTGTGGGCGGTAACGCTGGTGAATCATTGATAGGTTGCTGGGGGGAAGAAGGGGGTTTACTTTACAAAAATATTTATACTTTCCCACCAAAATCTGCCTCTTTTGTCAGGGACAAAACTAGGGGTTGGCACGTGCCTGGGTGCAGTAGTGGGGGGCTCCACCCACCTTTAATGCACCCCTAGTCCCGTACTTCTCCGTCCCACCACTGCCTGTTCCTTAATTCAGCATGGTAATGTTGAAAATTAGCATGCATGCACAAATACATACTGCTCTTGTGGGGGAGGGGTTTGGGTGAAGAGGCTGGCTGGCTCCCTAGGGCACTTGCCCGGCTTCATCGGGCACTATCTTTTGTGCACTAACCCCTGTTAGTGCACAATAATGCTTAGGCAGAATGAAGCTTATCAGTGTTTTTACCCCCAGTTTAGATATGCAGGTGGAGAAAATGCTTTGTGTGACATGGTCCTAAAAGTCGGTAACTTGCCTTACTTTGCCCCATGGCAGGATTGCTGCTTATAGCCCACATGTTACTTCTGTATGTATGGCTTTATTCCCTTAATTCTTTGCCATCTGTCATCTGACATCTTTATACTTTGAATGTTGCCCCCATCTGTTGATAGCCCTCCAGTAATGATGATAAAATTTAGGATTCCGAAATGCTGATTCTTTCTGCACTTCAGTTAGTAAAGAAATGAAGATAAGAATGAATCAGTTGTACATAAAGAAGATATACAATCTACTCTTCGAGGCAAGTAATTGACAGATATGCCACTTAGTCCCCACATAATGCGCAACAGTCACATTTATTTTTTTGGACCAAACAGACCATAACTGATAAAAAAATAATTCAGGCCACAGTTCTAGCCATAACATACCAGTCATTAATTATACAATAACATACAGTAATATAAAGTTCACACACATAAATATATAATACACTACATGACTCCACTCGGCTGCAACAGTTCAAGACATGTACAGTTTTGTTCTTCATTTTGAATGCTTTAAAAATGCAGTGCAAGTCTTTGATACTTTCCATGTAGTCAGGAGAGTATTTGAGCATTGTTTGACAATTACTATCTTATCCAGCTCACACAAAGGCACTGTCAAGCACTCAATGACAGAAAAACATAAAACAATGCTATTATTAGGTACTTCTACTTGAGATGGGTAGATTCAAAGCCTTCCTATACATCCAATCAATCAACACAGACAGATTCATCCATATTTCATATAGAACACTTTGCTGCACCAATATAAAAATGTCTCTTTGTCTTATGGGTTTCTGTAAGACAAAACAAGCAGTGAAAGATGCAGCATTGTCAGATTCGGGGAAATAAGTCTTGCTTTATTTTTATACAAACAATGAAAGGAGACAAAGTTATATAATTTCCTATAAATGACAAAGGGGGTATAATTCACTTCTGCAGAGAAATAGTATTTCTGCCAAGTGGATGCAAACAAGAGCTTTCACTGTGCTCTACACACACCTTAAGGATTGATGCAAATATTTTCAGAGCGCCATTGTGTCTGACGTGTCTCTCCTGATGATTGAACACAAGTGCTCCTATTGGCGATGGGAAACCCTGGTGTTACTGCAACCGTAAACGTGGAGGTAGTTCCAGTGTTCCCCCAGAAGGCTGCAAAAAGTGCCGAAAATGATGTTTCCCCCATCTTGCACAAGAAAAACTGCAAGCACAATTACAGCAGGAGAAAGAGTAATGGAACACTGCAATATCAACTCTCAGTTGAAATATTTAATCCTTTTGAAGTAAAATCATGTTGTAGCATTAAACACCTGATGCATTTCACATGCAGTATATTTGTGTGCTGTTGATTTTCCTGCCATGCTTATGACTATGGGCAGTGCCCAAAACGCACCAGGCGTTTAATGCTGCAACATAATTTTACTTCAGTGCAATGAAGATTGAAGATATTTCATGAATTTAACCCCAGGTTTGCAGAAAATATGATCTACTTGATTTTAAAAAAAATATGCTTTTGTGGTGGTACTAAAATATCTTTAGCTCAAGCAATATTATTTGTGCACTAATAAAGGGATCTGTCATTGCTTTTGAATTTATTCATGAATGCTGCCGAGGTTAGCATTTTAAGTACTGTCTCCTTACATAGGTATAGGCAGTAAGTTTCCTATGTGCAGTAATTTAAATTAACTGAGCAGCAAGTGGGCAAATGTTTAACATGGGTAAATACAAGTTTATTAAATAGGAAAAGCTAGTTATATACAAATGCAGTTGTGTTTCATTGTGGGTTTGATGTGGGATTATTGTGGATAACAGACTTTGCAGCTCTAGGCACTGTAATTCCGAGCCTGATAAAGCTAATAAGGTGCCTCCTTGTTTAAAACAAAAGGAATTTGACTTGAGGTATAAAAGCAAAATTCTACCTCATGGTAAGATATTGCCTTGACTATACAGTAGAGCGTAGGTGTGCTATTAGTTAATTGAATGCATAAAAAAGCAAATAAACTGGTAAAATTTAGCTAAACAACTATAAAACTAGTTGGGTTTGTGTTTTTAAGAAGAATTGATATTTCTTCATAAATACAGTACATGACATTATAGTGGGTGGGCGAGTCTTTTTATTCACACAGAAAAGAGCAAAAAGCCACCCCTTTAAATTCAAGCAGCAGAATTTTCAGTAAAACGCCCATGTGCCTCTCCCGTCTGCCTCTTTTGGATCCTGTGCTGACTAACACAGTCAGTACTGCATCTAAAGGCTGAGCCGCACTCCATTTCAAAGGCCATTTACAGACAGCTAAACGCAGCATGCAAAGTGCAAAAAATTGCCATTTTTTTGCACTTTGCAGGCTGCATTCGGCTTTGCAAATGAGGCCATTATATTAAATAAATAAATATATATATATATATATATATATATATATATATATATATACACAAATACAAGAGATCCTCTGCACTCAGTCCATTATCAATATATTAAGGAAATTGAAACATTTTGTGCCTTAAGCTACTAAAAATGCCTTCCCCTTTAAACAAAACAGGGATTGTTTGTCCCTATATTGCAATATATTTAAGCTGGCCAACTACGTCAAAGTTAAATATATAGTGAATAAAGTACCCCCTCTTGTAAAATATAAGGATATTATAAGTAACCGAGGAGTTTCATGACCATATAAAAACACGAGGCCGAAGGCCGAGTGTTTTTATACAGGTCATGGAACTCCGAGGTAACTTCTAATAGCCTCATATTTTGCAACTGGGGGTACTTTATTTATTATAATACACAAGTTTCACAAGTGAGTCATGTGACAGAAATGACATCAGAACTCACCGTTTATAACTGATGACATCAGAACTCACCGTTTATAAGGATATAATTTACAAGATATTCATGGCTTTTGTGTATTATATATATATACACAGTTCAGGCTGTGGTGCACTCCAATCCAGCAGAGTTTTACTGCCTGGGTGCTGTCATATATAGTGCAGATAGTCGTGTTCCAAGGAATGACGCACTCCAGGACTTCATAATGAGGACAAGCAAAGTGAAGTTTATTTGTCAACGTTTCGGTCCAGTCTGGACCTTTCTCATAGATATATATATATATTTTTTTTTTTGTGCCCATGAAAATGTATGTAAATACCTACTGTATGCAAGTATAATGTCTATTTAGCTTCATTTTTATGGGCACAAAAAAAAATCAAGACTACCAGCAACTGAATTATGAAATACCAAATTGATTGCTAGTACCGAGTCTCCACTATGACATATTAACTGAAATTGAACTCCTGGATATTCTTCACTGAAGTGTAACACACATCTCACTGAAGGAATCCATCTAGGACTTCCTATTTATCAAACGTAACATCCCTGTACAACCACAAAGTATTTTCTCTTTAGCTTTGGTCCATCTTGATTAACAAATTTAGAAATAAAGTTGAAGATGAAAGAGCTGTGCCCTGCCAAATAAAAACTCATAGATCTCAAACTCAAAGCCAACCAGGTTACTTCTTCTCTCTCTGTCTCAGGTTATTTTGTGTTGGAAATTAGAATCACCATAGCTCTAGTGGTCACTGTAAAAAGGATAGATGTCCGGGACAGAGCTCACAAAGCTCTTCCATTCATACTATTTTCCTCAATGGTTTGTCTGTCACATGCTTTAGGGTATTCTCTGTCAGTTTGCAAATAAGTGGTTTGACTTTTAGAAGAAGATTTATCAAAATGTGCGTTAAAACTCACCCACATGATTTTTAGAATTGTATTTGCTAATGGGTGAAAGTTAAAACTCTCCATTTGATAAATATGGTTCTAAATCCCATATGAATGAATAGAACGTGGGTGGGTTTTTATTTATTAAGCTCTAAACTCACATTATATTATATAATCATATTTTATCCAGATTTTTTCCTGCAGACTAGGCAGTTGTTTTGGATAATAACTTGCTACCTTAATTAAAAAGACACGGTTATATAATTTACCATTCAGTTGAGTTTTCCTTGCTACCTGCATACCTTTTTTTTTTATTGTTTGCTTTGGATTAAACCTTGGGGTTAAAACTATTGAAATGCTTCAAAGTCTTACATAATTAAGTAATTGTATATAATCATAGAAGGACAAGCTCTATTTGTTCCTTATGCTAAAATATTTTTTTTTCAATGGCACAATATTGGATGTTCTGGTACAGTGATTTTTGGGTGGTTGGCAGTACATTGCCCCATTGGCTGCTATGGCTATTGCGGGAAAGCTCAGGTAAATGCTTATCAGCTTAATATTGCTTTGGTAAAGTATACTGCCATGTTTTCAAATGATAATCATCTGCAAAGCACATCAATGAGCACTTTCAGGCAACTGGTATAAAAAGCAATAGCAGTTGGTTTTGGGGCATTTTTGTGCCTTCTCTGGAGCTACTAAAAAGATTCTGAGAAAAACAGGGAACAGGACCAACATATTACTATAGATCAAACAGTGACAGAAATGCAAATATTGCTAAAAATATAAAATTAATGTAAATTGAAAAAGTGCTCAAGGAAGCATCCGGAGTAAAGTTACATCAATAAATTTTTTGGGTTTAGATTCCCTTTAAGCTTTAGTTCTCCTTTAAGGGATTTCCGTTATAGATAGGACTATAGATAGAACTGCTTTTAATTGAAACTATAATTGCCTGATGAATTAGCTTTGAATGGTATAAAAGTCCTTCAGTTTGACATGGGGCAAATTTATGAAAATTCAACATCCCCTGGATTACCTACAGTTTGATTTATATCACATTTATTGACACTTATGTGATGTGTGGTTTATCAGCAACCCACTGATTCATACATTTAGTTATTAAATATAATGGATTTTTGCTAGTACAGGTATAGGATCCCTTATCCGGAAACCCGATATCCAGAAAGCTCCGAATTACGGAATGGCTGTCTCCAATAGACTCCATTTTATCCAAATAATCCAAATTTTTTAAAATGATTTCCTTTTTCTCTGTAATAATAAAACAGTAGCTTGTACTTGATCCCAACTGAGATATAATTAATCCTTATCGGAATCAAAACCAGCCTATTGGGTTTATTTAATGTTTAAATGAATTTCTAGCAGACTTAAGGCATGAAGACCCAAATTACGGAAAGATCCGTTATCCGGAAACACCCAGGTCCTGAGCATTCTGGATAACAGGTCCCATACCTGTATTAAAAGAATATTAGGGAAGGAAGAATAGAATACTGTACTAGATGTACTACAATGGTTATTACCAATTATCATAGCATAGACACAAATAATTAATTTTTTATTCCAATATAATACCATTTCGCGACCTCCTTGATATTTGACAAATATATTACAAAGTGTAACCTCCTTAACACCTGGTTACATTAGCTAGGGCTTTTTAAGTAAAAGTCAATGTTTATACCATAAAGTAAAAGTTTCACTTTAATATGACTGCAAATTCTCCTTCCCTGGGTGACTCCGTGTGACTAAGTGACAGGTCATTATAAAACATTTATTTTTCCTGCCTGCACACTTGTCATCTTTCTTAATTGAGACTCCATGCTGTCCTTCATATAACCTAGATCCCTGCTGCAGTCATCATTTCTCACATTCCTCTGAGATTTGAAATATGAAGCCAATTTATTTCT
Organism: Xenopus laevis; assembly: GCF_017654675.1. Classification (NCBI taxonomy): domain Eukaryota; kingdom Metazoa; phylum Chordata; class Amphibia; order Anura; family Pipidae; genus Xenopus; species Xenopus laevis. The sequence goes on along the minus strand of NC_054387.1, from coordinate 80,331,122 downwards.
GTCTTTCCTCCCCTTTACTGAGTTTTTGCCAAGGGCTTTTCCTGAAAATAAATGGTATCACAATATATATATATGATTACATTTGCATTGCAGCATTTAAGTGCAAGTCCCGAAAGAAATGGCCATTATTTTTCCCTAGCAAAAATAAATAAATAGTGAACTCCAACCCTATGCACTGAGAAAGGAGGAGTCCATATCTGTAAATTAATTTTCAGTACAGGTATCAATGCTGTCTATATACATATTCTATTAACTGAATTGTAGGAATAATCATATCAAATTTTACAATATATATATTTTGATTTTGTATTTTGATGATAGGCTGTGCAAAGATATGTTTACTTTCCCATTTCTGTGATAAAATCAACCCTATATCTGCACTAACAGGAAAATGCCTTGCCTGGAAGTACATAGTGATGTTGGGATCGAAGAAGTGGATCAGTGCTGTTTCCCCGTGTAGTAACATGGCCCTTACTAAAAATATATTACCTAGATTAAAAGTAGTGATGAGCGAATCTGTCCTGTTTAGCAAAACCTTTTTCATGATGTGGTGCTCATGCACACCAATGCACACTAACGCATGCACAGATGCACGCACAGACATGGTAATGGATGCACAAGCATTCACATTAGACTTAAAACTAGGCTTAAGATGCCAGCTTTCAGGTAAGATTTTCTAAATCACTCCTGCCACTCCTCCTCTGAGTCACCCCTGTTCACACTTCCAGGCAGTGTTTTCATGTGGCAGATGTAGAAGAGGCTATTCATCTTCAACGACTCACAATCTCTCATCCTGACACAAACTACATTAGAGTCTATGGGCATTTTTTTGTGGCACCTTGTTTCTGATTTGGTGCTACCAATGGTATCTACTACACTATGTTGCTGTTTAAGCAAAAAGTACCATCTATAGTATAAATACTGTATTACTACTAGCTTACAAAAACAAGCACAACTACACTACTAATAAATCTGATCACCAACAGATAATATCTGGGTGCTTTGTTTCCCACGTTAATATGAATAAACCATACATCGGCAAAATCTTTCGCTCATCACAGACTAAAAGATTTATTTCAGGTAAATTGAGGTAAAAATTTGCTGTAGGGTTTGTAATATATGTGTTTTAAACAGGGTCGGAACTAGGGGTAGGCAGAAGAGGCAGCTGCTTAGGGCACAACAATTGTTGGGTGCTGGGCTGCTACCTCTCCTGCCTACCCCCAGACCAGATTCAACTGCTAGCTGGACTAAACATTCGTATACGTGAGTGGCGACGTCATGCATGCGCGTAAACGCGCAACGTATATAGGTAATATAGGTGATTAAAGGTTTTTTTTTTTTACACTATTCTGCGCTTCATATGTTTGCACAACAGCAGCAAGTAACTTCTGGCAATCCAGTGGGTCGTTTGATGTGCGCAAGATAAATATTAACGTCTGTAAATACCCACCTAAGAAGTGAATTTAAGTGGTGTGGTTATAGAATATAACCAAGTTGGTGTAGCCACGAAATATAGAATTTATGGTTTCCAGAGGACTGCATGGTGTAAGCACTAGGAACTGAGTGGTCGGTTCATTAAGTTATAAAACTTACTACACCATAATATTTTCTTTGCTATGTGCTTAATTCCCTAAACTTTTTTAATGCTATTATACTCCGGAGACAACAAGTTGTATGAGTCAGAAAAAATATATGGACACTCCAGGGATTCTGGATAATCTACTTAAAGAACATATCATAAACTATACTAAGGGAAATAACTTTCTCATAATTTCACATGTCACTTCATAAGCACGGTCCTTTAAATGTCTCAGTAGTACCACACTATACTCTGCATGGGATATAGAAATATAAAATTTAGTGCCTTGCAATATGTCCCTTCCCAAAGAGCTCTCGAAACCCCTAGGTACCCCAAAGTACCTCTCCTTGGACAAAGGTAGTTGCTCACATGGTAGCAGGCATGTAAGCATGGAAGACCTGTCCTAACAGAGGGAGCCCACACTTGTCATACTTTTCAAATATCCTCAGATTTTTATTCCTCCTCCCAGCCAATTGAAAAGCTCTATAACCAGGCTGGATGATGTCACAGGCAAAAGACAGCTAAGGAACAGATGCTGACTGGCCTGATGAAATGAATGCAGGCAGAACAAGGGAAATAATTCTCTGATCCCCTAAATAAATTAATGCCCCTGTCAAGGGCTAATCCTTTTCACAGATGAAGCTTATTACAATGAAGCTACAAGCTGACACATATCAGGAAATAACAAGCTAATGACAACCACATGCCATTTTTTTCTATTCACCAAAACTCACCAAATATGGATGTGTGCTTATTTAAAAACTCAAATTAAAAAAACTGTCTTGATTAAAAACAAGACAAAAACATTGAATGCAGAGAACTTCCAGCATTCTACTCATCATCTCATGCTCTACTTGCCCCCTAGTGTGTTCTGCCTTTTAACGGAGTGCATACATCTTTCTTTTCATATCACATAGTTTTCTTTTGCCCCTATGGACTGACATAAACGCATATTTTAATCTAGTGCGTGGTTTTGCTTTTGGTGGGATTCCAAGTTACAACTGTGAGAACAATATTTCTGAATATCTAGAGCTCTCAAACTGCTAAAGAAGGAGTTGGGGGTAAGAGGTAACAAAAATGAGCAATATGGAAACAGCTTGTTTGCACTGGAGTGCCATCACAACGGCAGTCTTCATACCTGTACCATTATACACAAATGTGTAATACTATCTGCCATTGCCTTGTGTGTATATCTGGAGGGGAAAAGACTAGCATAGCTAATACTGTGTTAGTTTTATCAAAAGGTGATTATAGTTGCTACTAGGTTAAAAAACACAACTTTTCTTATTAAACAATTTGTAATGTTCTAATCATTGCAATTTGTAGTGGGGTTTAAGGATTTGGGAGGGGTGTTAGAGCTTAGGTCTGTCACTGAGCAGTAACAACACATAGATCAGAATTGTATTAAACTGTTCAAAGCAGGCCAACACATTTTAAAGAACTGACTCTTTCATCTTTGTTGATATAACTGTGTTTATTCATCTAAACAGGGCTGTATTTAGGGTTGGTGCCACCGTAGGCACCGGACCTAACAGTGTCCGCTAGTGATGTGCGGGCAGGCCTGAAGTCCACACTAGGTCCTCTGCTGCTGGTGGGTTCGGGCTGAACTTTAGCCTCCATTTGCCATGCCCGTGGCCTTCTACTGGCCCACTTCTGCCTTTGCGAGAGACTTTTTATATACTCGCACAGGCCCCTAACCCATTTTGTGACATCACAGTGGGGCAGGGCGAGCGCGGGTATATAAATAGGGGAGTGCACTGGGTTAGGGATAGGTGCTGGTAGAGTTTTCTCGACTCTCACAACATATGGAATTACGTCATGCACACAGGCGTAGGTGACAAAACTGTCACTTCCATTTTTTCACAGCGTTGGGCCGTGTACCAATCTGAATTCACTACTTGCACTGTTTTTTGCACTTATTGTTCTCTTTACACATTGTCATACAGAAAATTCAAAATCAGAAGAAAAAAATGATATTTAATTATCATAATAATGAACATTATTTTCGGTTTTTGCTGTAACAATATTTGCCTGCTTTATGTTCTTTTGAATATATCTGACGGGCTTTATTTAAAATGTTTTTTGTAATTGCCATAGCAAACGTATCATTATTATGACACATCATGTATGGCTTTGTGTTTTATGCCAGCTCGGATGAGCCCACTGTGAATCATTCGTATCAGAACAGCACAAACACTATGGAAAAACAGCACCTTCAGTAAAATGGATGTACTACAGATGGCACGGAAGTGGGAGGGCATGTAAAGGATTTTTCTGCCAATTTTATTAATGTTGGCTGCCAGTGCCCATGTGTTGCCAATTAATGAATGACCAGCTGCAAGATTATTTTTTTGCAAATGGTTTTACTTTAGTTTTTAGCTTGGATTAATCATTATTAGAAGGAACAATTAAAATAAAGCAACAAAAAAGAAATGTTTTTATGTGTAAATCTGTTGTTATATGTACCAATTATAATTAATGTTATCTACAATAAGATCATTAATATGCAAAATAATACAGTGTCATGACAAATACATATATATATATATATATATATATATATATATATTTATTTATATATTAATACACAGTATATATATCAAGGCATCAAGAACCTCAACATTATATTTGCAAGTACTGTAAATGTATTTACCTATATCAGACTATATCAGACTTCTAACAGTCACTCACCTATAGTCCCACGTGGAATCAAAATAGTACGTAAGCACTGACTTTACATGATTTGACTTTACACGAATTAACTATAACCAAGGGTGCCCCCATCCCCATGCCTTTGGGCCCCAGTGGGGGGGGGGGCAGACCTGCAGTTTAGGAACCATTATAAATGTATGCTTTCCCCACCGTGAATGGAGAAAGGATATTATGTGATGGACCTTTTAGTGTTCTAATAAGTCCCATAAATTGGCTGTGGAATCATACAGGAAAAAACTGAGATGAAATGAGATGAAATCTAAATGGAGGGAAGCTTGTTAATGATGTGGGTGGCATGTTGGTGCATTGATAAGGATTGCCAACTTGCATAACTGGGGTTCTATGTTTGATTACATCTGGGTACCCAGGATTCCTCCCACGTGCCAAAAACATACAGGCAAGTTCCTGTTAAAATCAAGCACTATGTATGAATGTGTTTGGGACTTAGATTGTAAGCTCCACTGGGGCAGGGACTGATGTCAGCAACTGGATTTACACCAAAACCAAATGCTTCTGCTCCAAGTAGAGGATTTGGAGAACAGATCTAGGAGAGGCAAAACAAATATCATTCCTTCACAGACCCTAATATGATAAATATTATCAGGCTGCTTGAATAGCCCAACTACCCCCCACAAATGCAGGACTCCATGCACCAATATGGGTACAGATTGAGGATGACTTATATCTCATCAAATACTTTGACTACAAAAAATCCTTTTCAGATTTAAAAGGAGCTATCCCAAATTATGATCAAAGTATGCCTTCTCATAGTGGTCCAGCAGAGAGGTTACTACTCTGAACCAGCTAACCCAATACGGTAAACCATTAAGGGGCAGATTTAGCAAGGGTCGAAGTGAAAATTTGAATTAAAAAAATTTGAATTTCAAGCTATTTTTTGTGTACTTCGACTAGGGAATAGTCCAATTTCGATTTGAATTTGAAAAAAATTTGAAAATTCGAATATCAAAATTTATCATGTATTGTCTCTTTAAAAAGTCGACTTTGACGAATTGCTGTTTTAGCCTATGGGGGACCTCATAGTACCTACTTGGAGTCTAATGGTGGACTTTGAAAGAAGTTTTATTTTGAAAATACTTTGGATCAAATTTGATTCGAACGATTGATTTTTTAAATTAAATTTCGGTAGGCCGTTTTTTATTCAAATTTTGAAGTTATGGGAGTTCAAAAAAAATAAATTAATCGGTCACAGTGCAATCTATCTATGTTTGCAGGGCCAAGCAGACAGCCACCCTCAGTTTTCCTGGCAATATCACTTGAAATGGTCTTTTTAGTTGATGGACAAATCGTACATTTAAATGATCGTTTTGAGATAATCATGGTCTTACGATAACGAAAAGATCTTTTAAAAATCTTTACATCTATGGCCAGCTTAAGAGCCAAAACTACAAATTCTAAATCTGTATTTCACCTCTTTTAGTGCAGTAAAACTGCATTAGCGAAATAACCCCCTTACAGTGCAGCATCACGGGGGACAGCATCAAATTAGCCACATCAGAGCAGCGGGGGGGGGGGCTGAAACATCTCTGTGGAGACTGACAACGAATAAGGAGAGAACAATCTTTCGCACCCACTTAGGGCACTCATGAGCCCATGACTAAGTGCCCTAAGTGAGTGCGAAACGTGTAGGGCGGATGGAGATGATATACTTTTTTTTAACTTTGTATAAATAAAATATATTTCTAACTAATCCTCTCTGGTCCTGTGGATCAGTTTGAGTGCAGGTCGGCCCTGTTTCCATTTATCCTTTGCTGTACCGCTCCCTAAAGCTGTGAGTCTGGGGCTGGAGCACCTGGACCACATTCACTATTTGGTGAGTCATTTACTAATTATTCTGGAGCACCATTTTTCTCCTAACTATTGTAAGCCCCTTAACAGTGTTATGTGAATGTACAAGTAATTAAAAATATAATTTGAAACCCTATTATATTTAGTTACAGGAACCAAATAATAAAATAATGGTGCATATCCCAAATCTAAAAAGGTTAGTAAGCCAGGCAGGTAGCTATTTGTTGTCGGGTCCCTTTGTCTTCCCTACTGCAGTATCAAAAGTAATTGCATATTATCTGTTTATTTCTGCAGTTAGGCTTTTAAGTAATAAAACCAGATATATTAGTTGAGTGGAAGCCTCAACTTTCCAACAAACCTGTCTTTGGAGAATATAAAAAAATAACATAATATTCACTTTCATAAATGTATCCTTAAAAATGAAGGCAAACTGCCATTTCAGCTCCCTGATAACTCATTGCAACATGGAAAACTGCTTTTTCATTTTTTGTGTTATGGCCCTCAAAAGAATCATAATTAGATAAGGATTAAATGAACATGCTCTTTGCAAACATCCATTTGGAATGGAATATACTACTTTGCAGCCCTTTTTCTGTAATGGAAAATCACCCAAACTGACAGATTACAGATGCATCACGTCTAACATAGTCAAGTCCTGACCGTGAAGAAAGTTCACAGGAAAAAGCATATTAATTGCATTCTGTGACTGAACTGGGAAAATTCTCTCATATTTTATCAAGGTAAGATGAACCATACAGAACTGGTATTTTTTGGTCTGAGTTGAGTGCAGGACAGGGATGATACTTGGTAGTTCATTGATGTCATTATATGTGTTTTGTTTCAGATTACTTTGCTAAATACTGACACTACGAGAAAATAGTGAAATCAGTATTCTGGGCTGTGACTATAGAGAATGTAGACTAGAGGCTGCTAATAGGCCAAGAATACTGAGGCCTGGGGGGAATCCTAACTGATGTGCAATTTTAAGGATTTCAGGATTGCCGGAAAGGATGCTTCAAAAAGATTTTACCGATTACTGCCACTTACTTTAACAGAAGAGTATGAACATGCCAGTTTAGGTCTTTTGGAATGGCATGTTTTTGTTCTTGTAGTATATGTATGGTTGCACCTCCTGGTAAACCCTGTACTGCACTCACAAAAAAGTCTAATAAAGCAAAACGATGAATCAGTCAGCTCTCTGCACTCTGCACCTTTAAGTGCTACCTTTTAATTCACTGGTGTACTCACACTGCATATTTAGGCCAATTGTCCTTTTCTCACATTCTTTGTACGATTTATGTTTGAACGTGGTATGACCAATTTAACAAAACTTCTTAGGCTTTTTGTATACAGGACTTCAGCCCCACACTCATAATGAACCACCATTCTACGATGGATAGGCAGAGTTCAGCATTCTATAGAGTCTGTTTGCCTGTAAACCTGAATCGTTAAACAGTCGGTGCTGGGCTATCATACGTATTACTTTGTGGCATTCCCTAGCATAGAGAATGTTTTAGCAGGTCAAATATTTTTCGAAACAGTGGTTTTTAAAACATGATTCTGTTATTTTTTTAAAGCTGATCATACATCTAGGCAACACTTGGTACAGCTCTTATTACTATATAGTTTATATGTATACACCTAACTAAAAAACTGTTGGGCCAACAGAACAAGATGTTTCTGCTATAACATCACACAAAATACTCTTCTCCATACCCCTGTCCTTACCACTCCAACCTTATTTTCTTCTATTCCCCAGACATACCTCACATTCACTTATGATACATCCTTTTCTTTCATGTCCCCTAGTTCTTTCTCATAGCTTTTTAGCTCATTCAGTTCAGTTTTACCCCCTTACACTTTTTAGCCTGTTCTTCTTCTTTCTTAACCCTTTGTTACCCACCCACCAACTTCTATTTTCTCATGTGCATTGTCCTTCACTATTTTTTATATTGTTCTCCACTCTCTCCTGCATTAACTTTCCCTTCTATTGCCACTTTTCCCCCCTACCACCCAATCCCTCCCATGCTTGCCTTGATCTGTTTTGCACTTGCAGGGAAAAAGATAAGAGAAGACAGCCAGGAGGAGCAGATCTGACAGAAACAGTGGAAAGGTCTGTTCAGCTGCTGCGCTCATTCCGCTCACTACTCCTGGCGTGGCGGTGACATATCTCCTGCAATTTTGCCACACATGGAGGAAAGGAAAGTCCAATAGGCAGGCTGAGGTCAGGGGCAGGCTAAAGACAAAGGTAGTCCAGAAAATAGGCCGAGGTCAATACATCCAACGGAGTACAGGTAAGGGAAACTGGAGCAGAAGAACAAGGGTATTTATAAAGCAAAAATGGCGAAACTTGCATTGAAGATTGTATATAAGGCTTTTCTGGAAGACTCTCCGATATAATAGAGTCAAGTGAGTGAAAGGTATATATTTATATCTTAAGATGTTTCTGCCATTGCTTATGGCCCCTGGTATTCTTATAAAAATCATTTGTGTCCTTAATCACTTCAACTGCTGCAATTTAACTAGTGCAATACCAGACACCCTTAGAAACAACATGCAAAGGGGTCAATGTGCTTACAGCAGGTTACGGCAGGTGAAAAGCATAGGGCACCCTAGACCACATTGTATCTTGATTCACATGGACCAAAGAAAGCCCTAGCAAATATAGGCATGACAATTTAATGGGTGCAATTCTACTGCATTTTTCCATCTACCACTGGGGCCTTGAGATTATTATGCAGATTGATGTATCAGTGTTACTACTCTTTTGTTTATCCTCATTTTTGCCCGAATTATGTTCATCAGGTAAATTTTCCAATGTAACAGTTCAGATGCTATCATAACTAACTGAAGTATAATGAAAAGAAGATAAAATTCTGCATTACAGGTATGGGATCTGTTATCCGGAAACCCGTTATCCAGAAAGCTCTGAATTACGGAAAGGCTGTCTCCCATAGACTTTATTTTATCCCTTTTCTCTGTAGGAATAAAACAGTACCTTAACAGTACCTAAGGATTTCTAAACTTTGCAAAAATCTTTAAATTTGGTGAAACTGATTTGGTGCACCCTTTGGGTTTATTATATTTATTTAAAACTACAATGATTTCAAGCATTTTGCATATTTAAAAACCAATACAAAATATTGAGAATTGAGAGTAAAGCACCAAATGAACAGAAAGACGTATCTCTTATATAACTGTAGGCAACTTGCCAGGATTTATTTTGCAGCATAATTTAAGAACAAAAGCCAGGGTGCAAAATGTTCTGCTGTGATAATTAGAATTTATTTTTCACTTGCTATATTTCTTCTAGAGGAAGGACAAAATGTTAAAGTTGTGCCCCACAGGCAGACTGTAAAATTTAACAGGTTTATTACTATGGACCTACTCAATCATGCTCCTATTGGGCAGCTCAATACATATGCAGCTGGCCAAGACAAACCATCTGGCTTTCTGCTGCACTGGCTCCTCCTTGATTCTCCCCTTTCATTCCATATATTAGTTAAAAGCTCATTTCTAGCACCATATGAGCAAGTACAAGTATACAGTAGGAGCACAGATAGAGCAACAGTAACGCAACACATAGGGGCAAATTCACTAACCTCTGTAAATTCGCCAGCGATGGCTTCGCTCACATCGCAACACTTCGCCAGGCGTAGATTCGCCAGGACAACGTTAATTCACTAAAATCCGAAGTTTCGTCCAGGGCGCCAAACTCTGGCGAAGCTGCGCTAGCGTTGGCTAATTTGCATATGGAGGGAAGTTAAAGTTCAATGGACGTATAAGTTGCAGCAAATACATTACACTACACAAGCACAGAGAAACCTTAATAAAATAAAATAAAATAGAGTTGTTATAATGCCCTACACATGTGCCCAGTGTATCGTTTATGTGCCATATGGTAGGGAATATATGGGGGAGCCCGGGTACCCAAAAAATATTTTACGGACTTTTGCAGCCTATAACCCTGAAAAAACGCCAGCGTTTTTTGGAACTTTTTTCAACTAAGAATTGAAGAAGCTCTATACATTCCATTGCACTTCGCCTGGTCTGAGCTGGCAAAGGCAAGTCTGGCGGAACAGGTAACGTTAACTAAAATCCGCATCTATATGAATTTGCAAAGTAACGCTCTTTCAAAATGCAAAACTTTGCCTGGCATAAGAGTGCGAAGTAGCGCTAGAGTCTAGTGAAGTTACGCCAGCGCCCGTTAGTAAATCGGCAAAGTAACGTCACGCTGGTGAATTTTCGCTAACGTTAGTCACTTCGCCCTTTAGTAAATTTGCCCCCTAGTCAAGTAATCAAAGTGAAATTTTAACAAAATTATTAATTTCAAATATGCCATCTCAAACCTGTCGAGATCATGTAGAAGTCAATGGCAGATGTCCTGAAGTTGTTTCTTGACATCGTGATCTGCGCTGGATATTCTAAAAAATGCAGGGTTTTCGGCCAATAATCCAAAAAAGTCGAGTTTTCAATTGTACATTTTATATTGACACTTTGTTGTTTAAAGCCGGGCTGCATGAGGATTTTGTAGGCTGTTTGATAATTAGACCAGACCATCAGGAACTACAATACAAATACTGTACATACAGTCTGATACTGTTTAAACAGTAATATTTCTTATCTTTTATCAGCCTTTAAATTAAGAGATGCCTGCAAATTCATCATCAATTCTTTATAAAGAATTGATGATGAATTTACAGGCACAAGATTTATCATATATCATAAATATATAAGATTATATTTTAATATATCTTCAATTGACATTTTCCCCATGCGCTCATTATACACTGTAAATGTTTGCCGCTGAGAAGATTTGTTAGGTTTCAACAGTTGCTCAACATTTTATCTACAAAATCAAGTATACCTATAACAAAATGTTTTATAATTGGACACTTGACATTTCTGATCTGTTTACCCAGGGTATAGCCTACTGGGATTATTGTGCTCTGCAGTTTTGCAGTACATGACATTATTTCTTTTACAATTACAAATGCCACAAAAGATTTAAAGTACAAGCAAGTGATCTAAGGAAGCTAAAATGGACATCTGCTTCAAGTAATAGCAAATATCCATATTTGGTGGCAATATACCTCTGTTCAACAAATGTCATATACTGTAAATGAGCCTCATATTAATTTCTTGATATAAAGGGAATCTATACTTTTAAAATGCAACTGAAAACACAAATTAATTATATAGCGTACAATGTAAGCACACGTAAAATGTTAGGATATTACAAGTCACCAAGGAGTTTTTGTCAGGGAGCCGGGATGCTCCCACCAGGGAGGTTGTCAGGATCAAGGAGGAAGCCCACAAGGGAATCAAGGTCGCGGTGTCCAAAAGGGGTAACCAGAAGATTTATCAGAGTCCAGGCAAGAGTTCAAGGGCAGGCAGAATAATAAACATAGTCCAAAGTCCAGGCAAGAGGTCAGGCAACAAACGGGAACAAGATTTAGTCTCAAATTAGCAGACAGGAAACCCAGGAAACACACTGTAATGAATCCTATACTTGGGCGCCATTCTGGCGTCTTGGTAGGGTTTTTATATTTGAATTTGGCGCCATAGTGACGTCATCGGCGTCCTTGCGCTGACGTTGACGCGCTGACGTCATCGCGCCCGCGCCGCTACCCACGTGGCGGCCATGGGCGCCGCCATTTTGGGAGCGACGCCAGCAGGGGAGGACATGCCGCCCCGAGCTCCTGGAACTGCTCCGGGCGGTGATCGTGACAGTTTTATGGCCATATAAAAGCACAAAGCTACAGGCCGGGTACTGGAATACAGGTCATGAAACTCCAACTTCTAAAAATCCTTGTATATTAAAGTAAGGGTACATTATTTCATATATTCCTCAAGTTTCAATAGATCATGTGACACCACAAAGCACTGTTTCTAAGAATATATTTTACAGGATATTCATGGCTCTTATATTGTACCTAGCAATAATTCTTATCACATAGACTTTCTTAGTTTTATATCTTTTACTTATATTTTAGACAGCTATATCGCCACCCCTGGTAAGTTTTAGAGTAGTATAGAGAGCACATTTGTATAATGCAGCGGCAGACCCAGGAATGTCACTGATTCTTCTTGTCTCTCACTAAACACGTGACAAAAAATGAGCTAAAAAAGGGTGTTCTAACTAGATAAAGAAGAACCATAGGAGTAAAAGATATGTCTCTTTCCATTCATTGGTTGATGTAACCTAGCATGTATGTGTACTATTGGCTTGTCCAAGGGGTTTACTTTAAAATCATGGTGCTTTAGTATGGAAGCAGATCTGGACAAAAATATTGGAATCACATTTCTATTCACTTGAATTTCAATCATCTGGACCCTAAAGTGCACTGTGTGTGTGTTCATGCAATTGTTGTTAGGAAATGCGGCAACTCTGGACAAAAATCACCTGCTCTGTGAGTGCATTGTGTGGGTCAGGGTGACGATAGCACCATCTTAAAGTTATAGCTAATACTGGATGGAAAGGTTAGTAGAGCTCACACCACTCCCTTCCAACCAATGCCCCAGAAAGTTTGGACACACTGTAATTAGGCAGCTGATGAAACAATTAGAAACTCCTTATACAGTATGTGGGCACCAACAAACAGGGCGCAGTACAGAAGCAGAATGACAGTTCAACAGAGGTGGCCTAAGGACACAACACATACCTTACAACTGTCCCGTTTTTCGGGACAGTATTTAAAAGAGAACTAAACCCTCCATTGTGATAAGTCCCCATTGCCCCCCCCTCCGCTGGCCCCCCTCCCTGCCTCCCCCTGCACAGTCTTACTCCTGAATTATTTCCCCTCTAGAAATAGCGACCGCACATGTGAGTGAGCACAGTGGAACTCACAGGCGCCATCTTCTTCGCTTTGGTAATCTTCGTGAAGTGAGAAGCATATTGGCAATCTTCCGGTTTGCGACAACTGTGCATGCGCTGAAAGAGACAGAAATTGCTGAAGGAGAGAAAGAAGACTCTAAGATTACTGAAGAGAAGAAGATGGCGACTGTGAACTCCGCAGTGCTCACTCTGCATGTGAGGTCACTATTTCTAAAGGGGAAAGAATTCAGGGGTAAGACTGTGCAGGGGGGAGGCAGGGAGTGGGGGGGGGCAATGGGGACTTATCATAATGGGGTGTTTAGTTCTCCTTTAAGATAAACAGGTCTCTTGGGGAAACTGTGACTTGCAGCTTAACGGGCAATTCACCTTCATTAGCAAAAAACATAAAACCTGATGATAAAACCCCCAGAAATGTGTTCGAACTTTCCATAACCTGCCAAATTTTGTAAAATGGATGTGGTATTTAGGGGGTGTGGCCATAAAATGGGCATGGTCAAGAAAATTTTGCCATGCTTCGCACACAGGCCCGGATTTGAGGCAAGGCCGCATAGGCCCGGGCCTAGGGCGGCAAAAAAATAGGGTGGCATGCTGCACCAGCCGCATTATGGGGACGTGTGCGTCCCCATTCAACTACAGCAGCTGCGCCGGCGTTTTTTCGCCGGCGCGCTGGGAAGGGGAGGTGAGGTGGGCGCTAGGACCGCGCGCCCGCCTGGTCGGACCGCGCGGCCTAGGGGCGGCCGTCAATGAAATCCGGCGCTGTTCGCACACCAAATCTTTTCATCCCTCTTTCTATTTTTCAAATGTTGGGAGGTATGCACTGTGGAAATCAAGAAAAATTTACAAACTTAAAAATGGAATGTGTTTTAACTAGTATTTTAAGTAGAAAATATCTTGTATATGTTGAAGCTTGTAAATAATAAACATATACTTGCGCATTCAGCATGTCAATGTCAGGATCAGGGAAACTAAGCCACGGGTGATTTGTTCAGCTGCTGCTTATCCTGAGAAGCAAATAACAGGAAATAAAAAGCTGCAAGTAACAGATAACGATAATGCAAATGTATGTGATTGTTGTTTGCTGTGACATATAAACTGTCAAACATTTGCATTTGGTAGCTAAACAGAGTGAGGGTAGACTTCTCTAAACAAGTGTGTTTTAAAAGATCTTTTGAAAGCAGAAAGGTTGGGAGAAGGTCGGACAGACTGTGGGAGCACTTGCACCACTCTGCCCGTGCTGCGTTTTCATCCGACAGTAGGATAAATTAAGTTCTTACCTGCGATTTCTCCTTCACTTCCTGTTTCTTTAGAACATCCGACACGTCGCATGCGTTTTTGTACTGATTACTGGCAACACCAAATTGGTTGGATTATCTAGTTAAGCCTTGAATTTCATAGGCAGGTGTGTCCAATGAGAAAAGATATTTAAGGTGGCAAATTGCAAGTTGTGCTTCTGTTTGACTCTCCTCTGAAGAGTGACAGCATGGGATCCTCAAAGCAACTCTCAAAAGATCTGAAAACAAAGATTGTTCAGTATATTGTTCAGTATCATGGTTTAGGGGAAGGCTACAAAAAGCTATCTCAGAGGTTTAAACTGTCAGTTTCAAATGTAAGGAATGTAATCAGGAAATGGAAAGCCACAGGCACAGTTGCTGTTAAACCCAGGTCTGGCAGGCCAAGAAAAATACAGGAGCGGCATATGCGGATGATTGTGAGAATGGTTACAGACAACCCAAAGATCACTTCCAAAGACCTGCAAGAACATCTTGCTGCAGATGGAGTATCTGTACATCGTTCTACAATTCAGCTCAATTTGCACAAAGAACATCTGTATGGCAGGGTGATAAGAAAGAAGCCCTTTCTGCACTCACGCCACAAACAGAGTCACTTGTTGTATGCAAAAGCTCATTTAGACAAGCCACAGTCATTTTGGAACAAAGTGCTTTGGACTGATGAGACAACAATTTTGTTATTTCATCATAGCAAAATGCCCTTTGCATGGTGAAAGAAGAACACCGCATTCCAAGAAAAACACCTGCTACCCGCTGTCAAATTTGGTGGAGGTTCCATCATGCTATGGGGCTGTGTGGCTAGTTCAGGGACTGGGGCCCTTGTTAAAGTTGAAGATCGGATGAATTCAACCCAATATCAATGTTGAAGCATCAATCACAAAGTTGAAGTTACACAGGGGTTGGATATTCTAACAAGACAATGACCCTAAACACCCTTCGAAATCTACAAACTCATTTTAGCACAGGAAGAAGTACAATATTCTGGAATGGCCGTCACAGTCCCCTGACTTGAATATCATTGAATATCTATGGGATGATTTGAAGCAGGCTGTCCATGCTCGGCAGCAATCAAATTTAACTGAACTGGAGAGATTTTGTATGGACGAATGGTCAAAAATACCTCCATCCAGACACTCATCAAAGTCTATAGGAGGCTGTTACATTTACAAAAGGAGGCTCAACTAAGTATTGATGTAATATCTCTGTTGGGGTGCCCCAATGTATGCACCTGTCTAATTTTGTTATGATGCATATTGCATATTTTCTGTTAATCCAATAAACTTTATGTCATTGCTGAAATACTACTGTTTCCATAAGGCATGTTATATATTAAAAGGAAGTTGCTACTTTGAAAGCTCAGCCAATGATAAACAAAACTCCAAAGACTTAAGAGGGGTTCCCAAACTTTTTCATATGACTGTACATATATATCACTGTATAAAAATGCTGATGCACACCAGGATATTTTTGGGTCCTAACTAGGGACCTTTATCAAGATATGTATCTTTTGAACTGGACTGTAGAAAAAAAACAGACTGGTGGAACCCTACTTTGTACCCCCGTAATTGCAGGACAGGATACAGAGGCTATGTTTTAGCTCTGCACTCACAGGATTCACACATAAGAATATATGAAAATGTATGAACGTTAAAGGGCAGATTTATCAAGGGGTCGAATTTCGAAGTAAAAAATACTTTGAAATTCAACCATCAAATTAAAATACTTCGACTTCGAATATCTTGTCGAAGGATTTTTCATGAATTTGGCAATTGAACAATCAAAGTAAAATCGTTCGATCCAAGCGATTCTAGTGTACGAAGAACTATTTTACTTAGATGTGTAAAGACTTAGAAAAATGCATTAGAAGGTCCCCATAGGCTAACATAGCACTTCGGCAGGTTTAATTTGGCGAACTATTGAAGTCGAAGTTTTTTTAAAGAGACAGTACTTCGATTATTGAATATTCGAACTATTTTACTTTGAATCGAATTCGAAGTAAATTCGAAGTCATAGTATCCTATTCGATGGTCGAAGTATCCAAAAAATTACTTCGAAAACTTCCTCAAATTCACTTCTACCCTTGATAAATCTGCCCTAGTGCAAGTGCGGCTTTTATTACATCTACTATTGAAAGCAGCATCTGCGGTTCTCAGTGCTTCAGCAATACACAGAACCAGCAATGAAGTGACAAAAATATCCTTTAGTTGACGCTTTTTCTTTTAATGAATTGATATCGGAAAGAGCGCACTTTCATTAACCAAGATTGTCACTTTTGTGGCTTTCCTTTCCCTTTCAATTCCAGATACACTGGTACCTACAGAGAGGGCCCTTTGTTTGTGGATGATTACACTACAACTACAACATAGCAACACCACTAGTGCCGCCACCGATATTTCTGTGAAGTTTTACAATAGCTTCCCATTGCGACACCCGGCCTGGTTTGTCCCATCTCCTCTTCCGTATATCACTGTGCGCTGGCTGGAATAGAGAATGCTGGGAAACCGGAAGTAGGTTATGTCCTGCCTTGTGAGCAGTATTGCAAATAGAACATTCAGATTTTGATCAAGGGGTTTGATTTGAGCTGGTAACTGGTGACCAGCAAGTGCTTTTTTTTTGTTCCCAGTCTTTATATTTACCGATCACTCCGGGAAGGCGCGGAGGAGCTGCTTAGTATCATGAAGAATAGCGTGGCCCAAGTCAAAGTACGTGTTGTGCCCACGTTTAATGATTACAGAGTGACTTTAGCTTGGACTGTCTAAGCTTGTGTCCCTAGTGCAATGGAAAATTACAATTGCAGAAACTTCTAAAATTGGGATTAAGGGAGTTGTAGTTTAGCAATATAAGCAGAGAGCATATTTTGTGCCCAGCACTGGCACCTACCGATTGTGACTCCGCTATAGATCTCGAATAGATGCACCTCGCAACAAACAGTGTTGATGGCAGTCAAAACTCAATGATCCAAAAACGACAAAAATCACATTACAAGGCTTATACTCTATTATATCGTATAGGAAAACTGCAGCTTTTACAGGAGACAAAAATAGCACAGATTTTAGTTTGTACTTGAATGTAATTCTAAGCAATGTTCCAACATACAATCATTACGTGTCAGTGGTTTTAAAGTTATGTGTAAATGTAATTTCTATTAAAAGCAGTAGCTGGCTGCTACATTATCTCTAGCAAGTACCTTTAAAGTGGTTATTCATCTTCTAAACACTTTTTTTTTTTTTTTTTAGTTCAGTTGTTTTCAGATAGTTCACCAGCAATAAAGACCCTTTTTTAATGACTTTCTATGTTCTATTTGTGACTGTTTTTTCTAATATTGAAGTTTAAAGCGGTGGTTCACCTTTAAAGCAACTTTTAGTATGTTATAGAACGACCAATTCTAAGCAACTGTTCAATTGGTTTTCATTATTTTTTATAGTTATTTGTCTTTTTCTTCTGAATCTTTGCAGCTTTCAAATGGGCGTCACTGTCTCCTTCTAAAAAAACAAATGCTCTGCAAGGCAAATTTATTGTTACTATTCAGGCCTCTTCTATTCATATTCCAGTCTCTTATTCAAATCAATGCATGGTTGCTAGGGTAACTTGGCCCCTAGTTACCAGCTTGCTTAAAATCCAAATTGAAGAGCTGCTGAATACAAAGCGAATAAAAAAAATTAAAACAAATTGCAAATTATCTGAGAATATCACTCTACATCATACTAAAAGTTATCTCAAAGGTGAACAACCTCTTTTAAGTTTAAATTTTCACCTTATGTCTTTCTGACAGCTCTGAGAGTGGGGTCACCGGCTCTGTCTAAATTTATACCAGGGGTGATCCTAGCCCTAAAGCTGCCTGAGGCGGCTTTTGTGATGCCACCCCCGCCATTGCTACCCCAGAGAGCACTCTGCAATTAATAAACTGGTAATGTGGCTTTTCTAGTGCAAATTGGGCTCTTCAAGCTACCAGGAGCAACTTTTTTCCACTTCTGGTAACTGCTGCCTGAGGCAAGGTTTTTACCTTATGGCAGAAACGCCCATGATTGATACATACGTTTATACAGTTCTTATCTTTGGCCCTGCTGAGCAGAATCCCTGAGTTTCATTAGGTTAGGGTCAAATGGGCCAGAAATTAGCCTGCAAAACCCACAGGCCAATTTCAGCCCCTGACCGCTAGCCCAGTCTTCTTGTTTGCTTGCACCTGGAAGCCTTGTGTCGGCTCCTGCGAGAACAGACTGCAGATTTCGGCTCGAAATTCAGTCTTATGTTTCCTCGATGAAATCTGAAGAAGCTCCTTCCAACACTTTTTTTCAGTTTGGTTGTTTTCAGATAGCTCCCCATAGTTCATAGATTTTTTTCAAACACTTTCTATTTGTGACAGTTTTTCTGATATTAAAGTTTTTTTCCACTTTCTGAAGCAGCTCTGGGAAGGTGGCTCGCCAACTCTGTAAATGGTTCTAAATTGATACATTAGTTGATACATTTATTATCTTTGTCCATGCCGGGCAGAATCCCAGAGTTTGTTTCATTAAAGGCAGCTGTTATAATTGATACAGTTGTTTCTAATATTCCACAGATGCTGCTTATAAATGTAGCAACTAATGTAGCAAATTGGTAACAGAATCTTCACCTGGTTTACAGTGGTGAAACACCAGACAGGAACACTAAACTTTAAACATACATTTTAGAAAAAACAATCAATAATAAAACATGGAAAGTAATTGAAAAAAGTCTTAATTTCTGGTGAACAATCTGAAAACAACTGAACAAAAAAAAAATGTTTTGAAGGTGAACAACCCATCAAATTGATGGGTTAGTATGCAGAACTGACCATGGGGGAAAATGCAACAGAGCAGCTACCCTTGTGGTCATAAATGACCCCAATAATATATGTAGTCAAACCTTGAAGTAAAATAGTATATATAAGCTGTAAAAGGCAGGGTCATCATTTGGGGTATAGGGGGTTCTGCAGTCAGGGCCCCTAAGATGGAAATAAGGCATACCTATGATTACGCCCGAAAGTGCATTAGGCAACATTATGTTGCGTGCTTTTTTTTAATGTGGATAAATAAAGATTCTGGTTTTTAAAGTGGTCGGTGTTGCAGAGCTCCACTGCTTTCTTCTTTCCTTAACTTAAAGGTGAACTGCCCTTTAAACACAATCCTGAAGAAGCCAAAATACATTGTAGGGTAATTATGGACCTTTCATGCAATGGGATAATTTATACCACTTGTTTATAAAGCACTTGTATGGTGTATTGTGTAGCAAAGTTGTGGTTATTGCAAATTTCGGACTTCTAATGTAATATTATTGTAATTTTTCAGGGTGCTAGATATGACAAAGTTGAAGCTCTTGTGAAAGAAGTTCTTCAGAGGACAGGTAAGAATGTGAAGTGTTTGGAACTACACAAAGCTACACAGTTTACTATTGAGGCCTAAATGACTGCTCCATCATGAAAAATATTGTTGCCAAAATAAGTGATATGAACCTTTTGTAAAACTAGAGGTCGTTAATATATTTGATGCTAATTTTGGAACAATTGATTAGGCTGCTCAACCACTTCTGATCTCAACATTGTGTCATATCTTTAATTAGAAAAGCAAATTTTAAGCAACAATAGCATATTTTACAATGCAGACATGTATGGAGGATTTACAAATGATAACTTGTTGACCTCTAAAGGGTCACAAAGCCTAACATATAGGTTGATCCTTTATGAAACACAGATGTTTATGGGCATGCTCTAACTCGTACACAGTAATGCTTATAACACATGTCTAATGAACTTATGCAAAAATACTCCAGAGCACATGTATATTGCTCTTTTCTGCCGTAGTAAGTTTAATGCATTTCAATAAAATGAAAGCAGTGCTTATCGTTTTCAGGGATTGACCAAAATAAAGTGAATGTTATTGTTCAGTGTTGTTACTGAACTTTAACACTAGATAGGAAAAAATTGCTTTGTATAAGCAGTTCCTATGAATTGGCACATGTTATGCTTATTAATAGATAATTCTCAGCGCTATAGCTAGATATTTCTGTGGCAATGCAGCTCCCTGACATATGGCCATGTAGTAGTGAGTAGTGTGAGTAGTGATCCAAATTTTTGTAAAAGAAGAGGGCAGCAAACCCCAGAAATCAATGCTGTGTTAGTTTATTTTGGCATACAAAAAAAGTAATGAAGGGAGATATGTATCCCCCCCCAAAAAAAAGTTGTTTTGTTTCAACTGTTGTTTATGGCACTTGTACAACAATTGCCCTTCATACATATAGTTTTATACTTTTTTTATTCGCAGTCATCAAGAAAGGTCACCTTCTCCCCGAGACACAGGATATTCTAATCGGAGCAGAGACTACTCTGTTAGGGACCAATATGAGGATCGATCAAGGAATGGATATGACAGATCAGATGAATCAAGGCAAGCATGGTTCAGTAGTTGTTTTTAAAAGAAAGCGGAGATTATCTTAATGCATTTTTATTTTATTCACATTCAAAGTTTTAACATTTATGTTTCTATACAAGTATATGCAAAGGTGTTCTCAAATGTATCACTTATGTTCATGTACAATTGTTGCAGACGAGAAAGAGAGAGATCCTCATCTCCTCAGGACAGAGGTTACTCCGACCGTAGAAGAGGTTACTTTGACCGCGACAGATATGAAGATGATCACTCAAGAAATGGAAGATATGATAGATCAGAGGATAACAGGCAAATAATTTTACAGTTGTTACTTAAAATGTCCTACTCCCCAGAAAAAGTGTTTCAAAATACATATATCATATCAATACATACAGGGTGCAGTGTATTGCAGATAAAACAGCCATGATTACAAACAAAGGTTAGTACCATGCAGTTCACAATGCTCTTCCCACAATAAAGGCAAAAGGAGATTTTAGGCTTGTTAAATAGAGGGATAAGTAAGTTACTTTGGGCACTCCAGTTAGCCACAAAACAATTTGACAATAATATTAAGGTCCAGGTGCAGAGGTAATCCTTTTCTCTTTATGTTCCAAACAGGAAAAACTGTACAAAAAATATATAAATGCTATAAACCAATGCACACTGAATGTTTTAGACCTTTTATATAGATATTGTTGATATTAAAAAGGAATTACACAGTTTGAATTCTTTCTAGAATGCACTTTTTCTACTGAAACCAAACAAAAGCTTCTCTCCTTTTTGGACGTGTAATTAAAACATTTGTAATTGTGTATCATTATTGTGTGTAATGATTTATGTATTAAAAATTTTTATGGTATTTTTTCTTTTTAGAGAACAAAGGCGAAGGCAAAAGGAGCAAGAAAGGAGATCCCCCAACTTCAAGAA
Organism: Xenopus laevis; assembly: GCF_017654675.1. Classification (NCBI taxonomy): domain Eukaryota; kingdom Metazoa; phylum Chordata; class Amphibia; order Anura; family Pipidae; genus Xenopus; species Xenopus laevis. The sequence continues at coordinate 80,309,588 of NC_054387.1, read as the reverse complement.
GGAGATCTCCCCCTGCAAGAGCGCACAGAAGAGCAAAGCCAGCCTGATCCTACTGCGAAGAAAAAGAAAGAAGAATTAGATCTAATCCTTAGTCGCACTGGTGGTGCTTACATCCCTCTTGCCAGGCTGCGCATGATGCAGGAACAAATGACAGATAAGAGCCGGTATGTAGAACTGAAAACATGGAATAAAATCCTTTCATTTCACAGGGCTTGTAAGAAAATGATTCCTTATCTATCATTTTAAAGAATGACACTTGTGAAAAGGTTGCTTCATTTGGGGTACAAGCCTGCTTTAGTAGCATTTTTCATATTTGTGCGTCAAGTTCATTTGTAGCCATTGCAGATGAGGAAAATACATTTCTAAGAACTCTTCAAATTACTATTAAGCATGTAACCTGCTCCTGGATTTTTGTTGGTGCAGGTTAAAATACTGTATTTACATTATGTTGGATAGAGTTTTTAAACCGTTTGTGTTTTTTTAGTATTTAAACTGAACCTGACACTTTAAAGAAGCTTCCTTATTTACTTTGCATTAAAAATTCAGTTGTACTTAAAAACCTTTTAGCATATGTAATATATGGGTGTAAACCATGACAGTGCTCTGTAGTGTGATTTAAATAGGACACTGGCATTAGCCTTATTTAAAACATATAAAGGAAGATTCGTTAGCAGGAAACTCTTAATTTTTATTGCATCCTGATAGCTGAATTTTACATAGTTTGGTGTGCACCTCTGTGTTGTGGATACTAAGTGGCTGATTTATCAATGTTCATCTCAATGTTAATGTAATGTCATTTTTTTTAGTGCTTGTAAACTCACGAAAGAAAGAGTAAATTGTGAATTTGAGGTATTCAGTTGTTTTTTTATATTATCATTTTTTTTAATAAATAAGGAAACATTTGTGCTTTTTTAAAATTTGAGGATGTGGTAGAAAAATCCTCTAAATTTAATTAATATTTCGACAAATACGAGTTTTGATTAAATAACCCCCTAAATATCTACTTTTAGTAGTTTAATATCTAGCCAGTCAATTTGTTTTCAGCATATTTTATTGTACAAGACATGCCATTGACAGTCAGTGGCCAGGAGGCCAGATTTATGAAACTATGCTTGTAGTTTCTTCTTAGAAAAAGACTTCAACATTGTGAGAGCTTACAAAACAAATTCACATAGACTCCATGGTGCCATTTTTATGCAAATTATAGCTTGCAATGGGGAATATAACAACATTTCCTAAATTAGTTAAGTCCTAATCAGCACTACTTTAAATAATTAGCATTGCATAAGTTGTTAGTGAGTCATCAGCAAATTACAATCATCTCTGCAGGTTCTGTTTGTAGCGTATAAATGAAAAATGATCAGTATGCTTTATTAGTGCATAGTTGCTATTGTAGTGTTTGTATATAGCTTATACAAAAGCTTAATTTTGCTGTATTATCTTTCCTGTAGCAACTTTGCTTGACCTCCTCAAAGTTTGTTCTAGTTCTAGCGTTGGACTAGGGCACCGTATATATGCATTAGGGATGCACCGAATCCAGGATTTGGTTTGGGATTCGGCCTTTTTCAGCAGGATTCGCATATGGCCGAATCCTTCGGCCTGGCCGAACCGAGTCCGAATCCTAATTTGCATATGCAAATTAGGGCGGAGAGGGACATCACGTGACTTTGTCACAAAACAAGGAAGTAAAAATAGTTTCCTCTTCCCACCCCTAATTTGCAAAGGATTCGGGGGTTCAGCCGAATCCAAAATAGTGCATTTGGTGCATCCCTAATATGCGTCCATACATACATACATATATACATACATATATATATATATATATATATATACATATATATATATATATACATATATATATATATATACATATATATACATGTATACATACATATATATATACATATACATATATATATATATATATATATTTTATTACTGTTATTATTATAAAGCTCTGTGGGTCATTGTATTGTTACACTTAGTAACTCCCTTGTAATTAAATTCTGAATAATTTCCAAAATAATCGAGTAACTCTTTACTATCACTCTCTCAGCATCTGTCTCTTTTCATTCTCTCTTCATGCAGGAGTTAGAAGTCTGATTTTCAATTACAGTTGAATATCTTTTAGGGGGGCTTCTTTTGCCTAGAAGATGTATTAAAGCTCGCTCTTGTTTCCCTACATGCAGGATTTGTGCCAAAGTGGGTTTTTTTGTTACATTTAGTTTGTGAGGGGTTTGGTTATTTGAGTGATCTCTAACACATCTGCTTGGGAAGGGAGCCCCCCTAAAAGATATATTGGATCTAACTGTCAATGAAATTCTGACCCCAACTCCTGCGTGACATGAGAGATGAGGAGAAACAGATGCTGAGAGAGGGACAGTGAAGATAAACTTGATTATTTCAGAAACACTACATACTTTTGAATTGATTGTATGTAGGAAGTTTCTTATTTAAGTATGAAGCTTATATTAAATATTAAAACTCTATACCAGTTTGTGATAAATGCAGGGAACTATATCATATATCTTTGTTGTGGTAACCACAGTTCATGATTTACTATTTTTTGATGGAGCCAGATCCAGAGTGTTACTAAATGTGGTAAAATTGGAACTGATAGGAAAATGCCTTTGGCCTTTGATAAATTGCCCAAAAGTGTCTGTTTTATCACCTGAAGTATGTATTGAAAACTGTAACGTAATTATTCAGAAAGCTGTTTAGATGTATTTGATACATACTGGTAACATACAACTAAAGATTTAAAATCCATCACTGTGTAAGAACGATCACTTTGCCTTTTCTGCAGGCCCATGAGGTATTGGCTATGGAAATGCTGACTCTGCTGCTAGAAAGACCTACAGATGACAGCGTTGAAGTCGCTATTGGCTTTTTAAAGGAAAGTGGACTTAAGTTAACGCAAGTAACACCCCGTGGCATTCATGGTAAGTGTTTTGTCTCATGAATTGCAGTAATGTCATCTGCAATAATTTAAAGTACAGTAGCTGCAAGAACATGTGCCCTTACCCTCTAATGAGCACTAGCAGTTTTACATGTGATGCTAAATTACAGAAATACATATGTAGGTATTTTTAAAAAGTCAGATTGTGTCACTTTAAAAGCACATTTTGTTTTTGTGATTTTTTTATGTTGTGACTTTTAACATACATTTTATTTTATCCCTTCAGCCATATTTGAGCATCTTCAGCCATATTTTGAGCATCTTGCATGAGTCAGAAATTGATAAGTGCGTACCGTATATGATTGAAGTTATGTTTGCTGATCGAAAGGTCATCCGGTAATCCCAGAAGGCCTGGACCTAGTGGAGGAGGAAGACCAATTTCCCTGTATGCTTCCCTTAGAGGATAATTATAACACAGAGGATGTGATCAGTAAGTGTTGAAGTTTTATTTTAACTCTGTACTTTTCGTTCTAAGTTGTAACATCACTGAATTGGCTTTATTGTTACTGAAGGGTCTGCAAGGCATCCGACATTAGGTCCTTTCCCTGACAATGTTTTGTTTTTAAATATTGGCATCCCATAGTGCTGGTTCTGTTATGGATAAGAGCATTTCAGTGTATTGCATGTTGCTTTGTACTCTAAAGTATAAACAACAAAGCTGTGTGCTCTTTGATTCAGACCCCTTTGATACTAATATATTTGTTTGAATCCGTATAAGACTGAGTAATTGACCCAGTGAGCTACAGAAATGTGTTTGCAAGGTACTTTCTCTGGGACTGATGTTGGTCTGTTCATTTTAATTCTTCCCCCTCTATTTCTCTCTTGAGAGCATTGGTAAGATGAAGGAAGCTAAAGTGCATGAAATGTGAGCTTTGGTTTGAACATCCTATCGGAAGGAATTTGTCAGTGTTGTACAAGCCTCCATGTTTACATTCTGTCAACTGATACAGCAGTGCTGTACCTCAGTGGTTACTCATGGTAATACAATATATATATAATATATTGCACTTCGATTCTGTTCTTTTAATTCTGCAAAATAGAATGTTCTTTGGTGCAATTATTTTGCCTGCCATTTGTCATTGTGTTTTTTCATTTGCTCGCTTAATTAATATATGTTGGAAAAAAAGCATTTAGCCTTTTTTCTCTTCGGTTAGTTTTTTTTTTTTTTAGCATGTGTTATAATGTTTTTTGTGACTAATGAGTTTAATCCCCACTTTCTCATTTGTCTAACATATATTTAACTAATATTTGCTCTACATTCTGCCTCATTATCAGACTTTGCCCTATACGGCATTATTGGCTTGTATGCATTTTACAGTTAGTAATGTAAACCTGTATTTTAATTTTTTGTTTTACACAAATCATACCGCTATCTTAGATTAATATGTCATTTTTAAAGTGAAATGTTGATCCATTCTTGCGTGATATAGGATTTCAGCTGCTCGAAAGGGTCTACTTTGTTGTATTTTTCCCTTCATAATGCGCCAAATGTTTTCAATTGATGACAGGTCTATTATTATTATTTACAATTAAAAATATGTTTAATATTTACAGATAATCCCATTCTCTTTTAAGTTACATTTTACACAGTGTCCCAACTTTTTTGAAAATGAGGTTGTAGAAATTAATGCAGCAGAACCCGCTTTTACATTTTCTTGGGGCTGCTAAAAATTAACTTAAATTCAAGGAAAACCTAAAATGTGGGAAGAAAAGAATGGCACTTCTGCCAAACCACAAATAGATGAAGCCATTTCAGGGGAAACTGTAATTTCTGGGTGTATAAAAGGGGGTTTGTACTGTATAACTTGTTGATGTACTGTACTAGCCAACCACAGTCCCTGTAACTCCATGCAACATTCACGATTCACATAATGTCTCTGAGGTAGCTGGGTGTCAGCTCCAGAAGTTTTTGGTGTTGCCATTACAGTGATATATTTTTTATACTATAAATATTTTTCATTAAAGGAAAACTATACCCCCCAAACAATGTAGGTCTCTATTAAAAGATACTGAGTAAAACAGCTCATGTGTAAAACCCTGCTTCATGTAAATGAACCATTATCATAATAATATACTTTTTTAGTAGTATGTGCCATTGGGTAATCATAAATAGAAAATTGCCATTTTAAAAAATAAGGGCCACCCCTGAGATCGTAAGATTCACTGTGCACACATACAAACCACATGTAAGCTCACATGAGCCAATTAACAGACAGAGTTCTGCCTTTTGCTTCCTCACTTCTTCCTGTTACAGTTAGTGTTGTAGTATTTCTGGTCAGGTGATCTCTGAGGCAGCACAGATAGAGTCACGAAATGGTGGTTCAAGGCAAGAGATGTAAAAGGGCAATATTTATGTAAATATATATTCCAGTTTGGTAAGATTCTTTAATATGTCATTAAAATGTCATATAAACTACCTGTTGCTTAAGTATTCATTTTGGGGGTATAGTTTTCCTTTAATTCTGACTTTTATGGCAGAGCTCCTGCCAATATTCTAAACTCCTGTGGGGTGAGATACTTTTAAAAATTACATTTATTTCATACTTTTAGGCTAACATAATGCTTTGCTGAAGTCCGATTTATGAAAACAATTTTTAAAAATTAGATTTTTTTTTTGCTAAATACATGATACCCATCTACTTTGTAATCGTCTGTCATCAGTGTTTGATGAATTGCTACCTTTTGTCAAAGCAGACAAATGTGTTGGGTGGCCATATATGTTTCACTGCTCCGAGCAGTCGAATTTCAATTTGTGCTATGGGTTGTTGAGTCTCAGCAGCAGTTTTATGCTCTAACGCCTCTAGATTGTTCATACAGTTTATGTGGAGTTAACAGATTCTTTCCAGCACTAGAATAATATATATATATATATATATATATATATATATAATGTTTATAATATATATATGAATAAAAATACACACACCAATTTTAACCATTCGTCTCATGCTTCTTTTATAGATGTCTTCAAGATGTATCCAAATTTTCTTGAAAACGAAGAAAAATACAAAGCTATCAAAAAAGGTGAGGAATTCTAACATTGTAACATATGGGGCTTTTAGAAATGAAAGCACAAATGTCCTCTCCGCTCTGTTAGTCTTACTACCCCCTGTTTTGCAAATACACAGTTTTTTCCCCTTACCATATTTATACCAATTTATAAACTTTGAGTGCAATTTAGTTGACATCAACGCCCTCTTTGTAATAAATGTGTCTGAAACAGGCCAACGACTTAAATGTCTAGAGATAATGTTTTAATACTTGCTTGCCGAAATGGATGTGTTTTTAGCTCACTGGAATTAGTTTTTTGTATGAATTTTACTTTTAACCATAACGATTCCATGCTTAGCTTCTCAAGAGTCAGCTGTAGAGCTGCTGAAGTAATGTAAGAACTTTATCAATCACTTACTAAAATGTGCCTTCTAAACACTAGAAATATATTGTTGGTTTCATGTAAATTTAAATGTACCACCACTTTTTAGCCATAATATTGTGGTTTTTAGTACCACATTGCCAAAAACTAGAATGGATTTTTGAAACCTGGGGAACGAAGTTTTTAATTATATTAAAAGTAGGTTATTGCAACCTTGAGAATTGAATAGTGAAAAATTAATTTCGAGCCCTAAAATGACTATGCACATTAGGCTGTTTTCCCTCTATGTAACTATACTAGTAAAGGCTTAACTTCATTCTATTTTTGTCATCTATAAATATATTCCTTTTCTTATAGAAGTTCTTGATAAAGGAGACAGCGATTCAGAAGGCACGGATGCTAATGAAGGCAGTGAAGATGACAGTGAAGAGGAGGAGGATGGTGAAGAAGCTGGAGCTGAAGTTTAGTTCTCTGCTTGTAAATTTCAGCTACAGGAAATCAGGTATAGACTCATCACAGCTTGATGTATTCTGGGCCAATATCCCTTCATTGACTGGGTGGCAAATTTTGCTGCTGCGGTATGAATGCAAGACTTCTTCTGGCCAACATTTGTTCAGCATCCCCAGGTCAAAAAAAATATCTCAAATATACAAAAAAATCTTATTGTCTGCTTTCTAGTTTCAAGATGGCATATAAGCATTCAATCCGTATCATTCTGATTGGTAGACCCCTTTCCACTGCATAGGGCCCCTCAAAACCACACAGTGTGGTTACATTTACTGAAAACCCTTTGTAAATCCCTCGTTAGTTATAAATATAATTTTCTGTTAATATAAAAGAAACACGTTTAGCTTTTAATGTGTTCCATTTTGGAGGAAATATACCACACATTGTGGCATTTTTAGCCTTTAATGTGTTCCATTTTGGAGGAAATATACCACATATTGTGGCCTTTATTTACGGCACATGGTTTTAAAAGTGCACATGAAAGATATTATTTTTTTGTGCATTGACCGCAAATGGCACTATAAAACAGTGGACGGGGAAACAACATTTCACAGTCAGTGTTGGTAAAGGTATATGTCCATGCATTTAAACCTCAGTAACAAGCAAAGCTAATGCTGGATCTGAATCAAGTGAGACAAAATGAAATTACATTTTTGGTAAATGAGATAGTGGAAAGGATTTATAAATGATCGTATTCTCGTTAGCACCATGTATTGGCCAACCGCTGTTGCATTAACTAGCAAATGTAAGAGGTATACTTTGTTGAAATCTGTGGTAGACTTTCCCTTGAGTACAGTTTTTGGCACCCATCTTGAGACATCAGTTGAGACACTGAAAAAGGTTGTTGCAGGGAATTAATTGTACTGCGCATGTGAAAAATGGTTGCTTTTACGCCTTTTACCCTGTGCCAGTTTTATAAAATTAAATGCACCAACTGCTTTATAGTCAACAAATCTGTTGGTGTCCCAGAGCCTATGATGCCTTTAGTGATTGTAATGTAAAGTGGATTTGCAGATTTGTTTTCTGTGCTGATGCCCTGATTGCATTTGGTGTTCCAAATAGAAAACCATAGAAATTACATAGCATGTGACACAATTTCCATTTTATATATTTAACTTGCAAGTCCCAGTCATTACAATTTTATACCAATATTTGAGCAAGTGATTACGCTACAGTTTGCAGAATGAAGTTTTCATTCACTTCTAGGAGAGAAAATTACAATTCATGACAAAACTGGAATTAACTTGGTCGCTTTCCGTCGGACAATATATTTGGCAATTCAGTCAAGGTATGTTAACTCTCTGTAAATGAAAATATTTAATTGTGTTGTGTTTTTGGTGCTTTTTTATTTGGCAGACATTGAAGCACTGCAGCAATAAATTATTCACTTGCCCATTTTCTGATAAAATTGTGACCTTTGAAATAGTTTTAAGCCATCTCAACCCATAAAATGGCAAAGTCATCCTTAAGTGAGAACTCTCACTTAATTGTGAGGGAGAACCTAGTAAAGCAACTAGGGTAGCCAGAAGTTATGCAATGCAGCCTCCTTCAGAATACAGTATGGTCTATAGTAAAATACTTTATGGCATGAAACAGATAATACACCCCTTTTGAAGCCTTTTTTGGCTGAAAGACAGGAGGGGTCTGCTGTTACTGGTTCATTAAAAAGTTTTTTGTTTTCAAATCAATGTGTAGCCTAAACTGGTATTTGCCACCAAAGTTCTTTTGCAAAAAGCAGAAAATGAGGGAATGAGAAATGAGTACTGCATTTGTTTAACCTATTTTTTCAATATAATTTAACTGCAATAATTAAAAAAAAAAAAAAACCTCTACATATCATTCTCTTCTTTAAGAGGGCCATTTATTAAACCTCAAATTTATCTATTTGAGTAAGAAAAAACTCCTTGCAGCCCCGGGTGCAAGCCGTACCCCCTGCCAGGGCAAAGTATACATATATCAAATAAAGCAGCAGCACTCTGGTATCTTTGAAAAATTGAAAAACTTTACTCAAATGCCATAGGCATTTGAGTAAAGTTTTTCAATTTTTCAAAGATACCGGAGTGCTGCTGCTTTATTTGATATAATTAGATAAAGTTGAGTTTTTGCAGTGACCATTAGATAAAGTTTAGTTTTCGCATCGACCATTAGATTGAGTCGAGTTTTTGCAGCGACCATTAGATAACGTTTAGTTTTCGAAGCAACCATTAGATAAAGTCGAGTTTTCAGAGTGTCAATCATATCGCTTTGACTTTTTCTAGAAGAATTATTGATAAATGAGTTCAAATCGTGGATGGAAGTTTTGTCGATTTCGTTTTAACAAAAAACTGAAATAAACTTGAGTTTTAGTAAACGGCCCCCATAATGTATACTGCTTGATATGCAGCAATCCAGCATAATTGTTATGCAGGAATGGCATCTTTTGTCCTGAAACTGATTAGTTAGAAATAAATAGGTGCTATTTTGCAAAGTTTCCTATTAGAACTAAATATGTAAAATGATTTGCTTGTTTTCTTGTACGGAATAAGATCTATTTTTAGGAATGCTTGGGACCTTGAGTTTTTCAGTTAAGGGTGTTTTTCTATTATTTTGTTTACGAGACCTAAGTTCCACGCTGAAAACGCACACTGGGCAATGGTGGAATGGTAGTTGTAGGCTGGGTGTTTGCAGGCTTGGTGCCGGCCTGTGTTCACGGAGGAGTGACAGCCTCTCTCTCCTAAACCCACAGTAGCATGTAAAGTGGAAGCTAAAGGATCCAGCAGCAGATAGCCAGGGAGGAGAAATCAAGCGCCGCTCCATGGATCGTTGCCCTGTCGCCTTTTCTGAAGAGGAGCAGAAGCAGAGTTTTGGTAAGTTATTTCTTAATAAAGACTTTGCGATTTTAAAGTATAATTTGTCTTGGTGGGTTTTTTTTTTCTTCTATACTAACGAATTTTTTAAAAAAAATGTTTGATATTACTGGTCCTTTAATTAAAAGCAATAGGATTGTTTTGCTACCAGTGAGCTAATCTTTCTCTGCCTGAAAACTTTAAGCCTGCTAGTTTAAAATCATTATAAAAGCTTTTGAACGGGTAATAAGGTATGAGATACTTGGAAATTACAATAATATGAGTTTGTGCAGCATGGATTTATGCGTAACAGATCTTGCCAGACTAATTTTATTTCCTTATATGAGGAGGTGAGCAGGCATCTAGACTCTGGGTGGCAGAAGATGTGATCTACTTAGACTTTGTGAAAGCATTTTATACAGTACCACACAGAAAGTTACTGACTGAATTAAAGAATATTGACCTGGAACTTAGTATTTGCACTTGGATAGAGAACTGACTGAAGGATAGATTACAAAGAGGAGTGGTAAATCAAGCATTTTATAAAATTACCAGTGTTGTTACTGTAGTGCCCCAGGGGTCTGGCCTTGGCCCTTTTTTTTTTTTTTTTTTTAAACTTATTAATGACATTGACATGGGCATTATAAGTACTGTCTCTGTTTTTTCTGATGATACTAAATTCTGCAAAACTATTAATTCCATGCAGTATGCTGCCACTTTGCAGAGAGATTTGACTTAATTGGAAAACTGGGCAGCAAACTGGCAAATTAGATTTAGTGCTGGTAAGTTCAAGGTTATGCACTTTGGTAGAAATAATATAAATGTAAGTTATACACTAAATTGTAGTGTGTTGGGGGTTTACTTTATTTTGAAGGCTCTTGGAATTTTTGTGGATAACAAGTTGTTTAATTGTAGGCAGTGTCTAACATAATTTTGCCTCTTTGCTAGGTCCCTGGTAAGGTCTCATTGAATATGCAGTGCAGTTTTGGTCTTCAGACCTTAAAGGGGCGGCATACACCGAAAAACACATTTGCTAAAAATGGGGACAACAAATAAGATATATGTTGAAATTACATTCTTCCTTTTTAGTTTTAATTTTTTTTGCCATTTTAAAGCTCTAATTTGAAAGCTGGGATATTTCCACTGACCTTGCCACCTCCTTCCTATATAAATGGGAAAATTTGCACAGAACTGCCTCTATACCTTTAAAAAAACAAATACGTTGTCATAAATAAGTTTTCTCATCTCCTCTGAAGTTCTTTGGGACTAGTACTGTATTATTGTAGTACTGTAGTACTGAATTAATACTAGCTTCATATTCTTGTTTAGTGCCAGAAATATCAAACACCATCACATTAACACATTTCTCATTATTAGGGGTCTATTAACCATAGTATTGCAAATTAATTTAGATATTGGCATTTTATAGCTAAAAGGGAGCTCACAGGTTGAGAAGGGATTTGAAGGCCTAGGCCGGCCCCATCTGTGTTTCAGGGAACATTTTCCCACCTATGCTAAAGGAAGGGCTGGGGTGCAAAGCTGCAGTTAGTAAATCATAAATATTGTGAACCCACCTAACCTGTAGATCTCATGGGTTTCAAGCCATCCTGCTTATCAATAGCAAGGCGACCATAGCCTTCAATTATAACCAGCAACAAGGGGGGGGTTAGAAATAATAATCCACTCCAATGCACTCTGGCAGACTATTATCATATTTGCAACTTTCATTTTTTTTTTTTTATAGCGGTTTCATTCCAAAGTATCCGTAAACTGCAAATGCTGTATGGCCAATTAAGGATCCCCATTCATGTGCACAATTTACACTTTGCTTTATTTGCCAGTAATTATAAAGCCGTTATTGCAGACACAGGGCAACTGCAATGTGTCAAGCCCTTATGAGCTCTTTATCAAGCTAGAATAGAATACCGCCGGATGTGTACCGTTTGTAATTTTCTGTGAACTATTTAGATAAAAACTATATTTAATGCCACAAAATTTATTAACCATCTTATTTATTGCAGCCTTTTAAATATGTCCCCTATATAATGAGCTGTACAGTCGCAAAAGTATACTCATTGTGTGCTTTTCTGATGTTTTATTTTAAATTATTTCTCCTCTGCTTATTTTGGCTTAAAAATGCCATCTTTTCTTAAAAGCGAGCAAGAATCATTGTTATGCCTTATTTAGTTCCTGATAATGACATAGCCATTTTGTCTAACTGTGATTATTTGCATTGCTCTATTTATTTGTGAGCCAAGCAGAAAAATAAAAATGAAACGTGAAACAAATATAATGTCCAACTTTTAAATGTGTATGATCGGCAAAATGCCTGGATCAGGATAATGCTGGTGTAATGGGTTTTGCTAACCGTAAAATGTACTTATACATACAGTTGCTTAATGGAGCCTACCCATTCCTATAACTCTACTTGTGCCGCTGCAATAAACATATCCGATTTCATCTTTAAATCCCCTAATGATTTAACTTCTTTAGCTTTTCCCAGAAGGCGCTTTCCAGATTTTCTTAAAATCCATTTGGTAGTAATACTTAATGGTCTAGTTTAACTTCTCACCCTTCAGCAAGCCCTAAAGGTTAGTTAATTTTTTATACACGTCTCAAAAGCTGCATTATTTCTTTAGAGACCGGTAATTAGTTGATAGAAGTAAATCAGCGTAACATTGTCATTACACTTCCAGATACCTGGTGTTTTGTCACCATATCCAACGTTTGTAGTTTCCTTCTCTGTTCTAATACTGTTACTGTAGTTCCTTTCAGTGGTTCCCTGACTACAGGGAAAGTAAGAATAAGGGTTCTTTAGCCAAAACTCCATAATCCCACAATCCATTGCAGGCCTCTGTTCTTTTATCTGGTCTGTTAAGCAAAGAGCATCCAAGAAAGTGTAATTTTTGGAATGTTGGCGGAAGAAGAGCTGACTACCAAAAAAAAAGTGTTTTCAGAGATGTGGAGGGGTGTAGTAAGACAGAATGGTGCTTTTACGTGAAACTACACATAAATATAACTTTAATAGAACATTTTAAATTAACACATTGGATACCAAGTATTTAAATCTTCTTATACAATGCCTTGCAAAAGTCTTAACCTCCCTTGGCATTTTCATGTTTTGATTCCTTACAACCTGGAATTAAAATGGATTGTTTGAGAGTTTGCACAATTCCCTTTACAGAACATGCTTACATCGTTGAAGATGTTTTGTTTTTTTTTTATTGTGAAGCAAACAACAAATAGGACAAAATAACAGAAATCTTCAGCGTGCATAACTGTTTACCCCCCTAACTAAAGTCAGTACTTTGTAGAGCCACCTTTTGCGGCAATTACAGCTGCAAGTCGCTTTGGATAAGTCTCTATGAGCTTGCCACGTCTTGCCACTGTGATTTTTGCCCATTCCACAAGACAAAACTGCTCCAGCTCCTTCAAGTTGGATGGTTTTCGTATGTGAACAGCAATCTTCAATTCTGACCACAGATTCTCAATTGGATTGAGGTCTTAACTTTGACATTCCAACACATTTAAATGTTTCCCCTTAAACCACTCGCGTGTTGCTTTAGCAGTATGCTTCGGGGCCTGGTCCTGCTGAAAGGTGAACCTCCCATTCTCAAATCACAGGCAGACTGACACAGGTTTTGCAAGAATATCCCTGTATTTAGCATCATCCATCCATCCATTCCCTCGACTCAGACCAGTTTCCAGTCCCTGCTGCTGAAAAGCATGCCCACAGCATGATACTGCCACCACCATGTTTCACTGTGGCGATGGTGTTCTTGGGGTGATGGGATGTGTTGGGTTTGCGCCAGACATAGCATTTTACTTGGTGGCCGAAAAGAAAAATTTTAGTCTCATCTGACCAGAGCACCTTCCTCCATACATTTGGGGAGTCCCCCACATGCCTTTTGGCAAACTCAAATGGTGCCTTCTTATTTTTAACTTAAAGTAATGGCTTTTTTCTAGGGATGCACCGAATACAGGATTCGGTTCGCGATTCGGCTAGGATTCTGGCTTTTTCAGCCGAATCCTTCTCCCCAGCCAAACCACATCCGAATCCTAATTTGCATATGCAAATTAGCCGGGGGGGGGGGAATTGCGTGACTTTTTGTCAGAAAACAAGGAATTAAAAAAAGTTCCTCTTCCCACCCCTAATTTGCATATGCAAATTAGGGTTCGGTATTCGGCCAAATCTTTTGTGAAGGATTCGGGGTTTCAGACTAATCCAAAATAGTGGATTTGGTGCATCCCTACTTTTTTCTGGTCACTCTTCCATAAAGCCCAGCTCTTTGGAGTGTATGGCTTATTGTGGTCCTATGGACAGATACTCCAGACTCTGCTGTGGAACTCTGCAACTCCTTTGGTCTCTGTGCTGCCTCTCTGATTAATGCCCTCCTTGCCCGGTCTGTAAGTTTTGGTGGGTGGCCCTCTCTTGGGGGTTTGTTGTGGAACTATTGTTGTGCTGCCATGTCAGAAAAGGTGTGTTTATACTAACAGATCATGTGACACTTAGATTGCACACAGGTGGACTTAATTTTACTAATTATGTGACTTTTGAAGTTAATTGGTTGCACCAGGATTTTTTAGGGACTTCATGTGAAAGGGTGTGAATACATATGCACATGCCAAATTTCAGTTTTTAAAAAAAAATTTATATATATTTTTCTCGTTTCACTTTACCAACTTAGACTATTTTGTGCAGATCCATCACATAAAATAAGATTAAGAAACATTTAAATTACAGGTTGGAACATGAACTTGATGGACGTGCCTTTTTTTTTTTTTTTTTTCAACCTAATTTACTCTGTAACTCTGTAAGGCAGTAGAGCTTTGTCATTTTTCAAGACAAGGGTCCTTGTAAACAGCAATTGGAAAGAAAAGTTTCCTAGGCCATGGCTGAACAGAATAAGGACAGACATAGCAATAGCACCAAGAACCAGTCAAGAAGAGAGACTAGGCACACACAATGTTAGATCAGACAGCTGTTGGCTGAGTTATTAAGATGGCTGGTTGTAGCAGTAAAACAACTGCATTGTATGTAGCTTGTTTTTATGTACAGGGCCGAACAGCGAGTTAAAAAAAAAAAAATCTGGTAGTTTCTGAAGCAAAACACATTTCTTCAACTTCCAAGTACATTATGTTTAAATGTATTTCAGGCCATTTATCTTTTGTTTGTTCTTGATGTTGCTGGCCCTTGAAGCAAAATTACATTTAGGTACATATAAATGTGCTGTTTAAATCACCACCTCCTCTTTTTCTCACATTGCTTTGCAGTTTAGACTTTGAAGAATGCGCGCACAAATTGATAAAGATGGATTTTCCTGAGAGCCAGACAGTAAGTTATTTATTTACATACTTTTATCGCCTTTGCTGTGCATGTTTATGCATTGCTTCACAGTAATTTATTGGCAACCGTCATTTTTATTCTGTGCTTTAATCTTATGGGGTTTCTGGTCATATAACTGAAATGTTATCTTTCGAGTAAATAGTGCCTAAAGAGCTTGTTTGCATGCAGGCTAAGCATCATTTGCTATGGCTAGAATTAATACTTTGGGGCAGATATGCTATATGTTGAACAGGAAAATCTAGATCATTAACACTTTTCTGAATATTTAATGAATTAACACATTTATCAAATCATGTAATGCTTTGTGCAATTTGTTCATCAGAAAGTGTTCAGACGCAAACATTTCAGAGCAATAGCTGAGCTCTAACACCCTACGTTAGTAGGGGCTTAATGAGTTGGTAAAATAGTTTCCCACATAAATATGCATTTAATGGTTGAGAATATATAGTAAGATCTGGACTTCTTGATGTTTTTTCTTCATTTGCGTAGAAGTATTTGGGTGTGCTTTTTTGCCCGATGTAGAAAAATCAGGTATAGGTCTAGCAACCAAGCTGATGTTTGCTTTCAAACAAATGTCTAATAAATGCTAGCTGTTGACTTGTTGCTATGGGTTACTAGACCTTGTGAAATGTATTCAATTATCCCTCTATTCCTGTGTAAGGGTTACAGCGTGGAACCGCTGTGATAGTGGATAGCCATTCCATTGGGAGAGGATATGGCGGAAGCCCAGGGGTGTACCCATAGATGGTAAGGGAGGCAGACATGGTGAAAATAAAGCAGGTTTACTTGGAGCTTGCAAATAACACAGGAACAGTTCAAATAAGGTAATTACCAGGAAGGTGAGGATAAGGAAACAATGCTGGAACAAGGCAACACAGGAGCTTGGAATCCAGGAGCTTGGGATACAGGTAAGGAATCACTGGAACAAGATACAGCGACCAGATACAGGATACGATTACAATTAATGACTCAGCCCTGAGCAAGGCTCAGGGCGGGGTTAATAAAGGGACGGTAATTGGGAATGGGAAACACATATGAGGGTAAACGAGGTGGGTGGAGAATGGGGAGGAACACACTAGAAACTGACAGGTACATGAAACACGAGACACACAAGGGTAAGGATCAGCCTCAAAGAGCCCCCAGTGGCTCAAAAGAACACACAATGTCCAGAATCTGGGAAATAAAGGTTCGAGTCCCGGGCTGATCCTTACATCCTGATCTCAATTGTATTAGACAATTACAGTAAGTTGGGTATACATTGGAAGATACCGTTATTTGGTGAGCTCTTCAAATGAGAGGATCTTTACCCATTTTGGCCACCAACATGCTGGGCAAATCAGAATTATACTGGGTGGCTAGGGCATTCCCATCAACACTGTTCATTAAGTTGACTATTTCATATATATTATCCACCAGTGCTTGTTTGTGCTTTTATCCTATTCTAATTACATTTATCATACACTGCCGGATTGTGATTAGATTATTTTGCATCTCCACAAATAACAGACAAATTGCTTGACTTTGATCTGGTGGGATTACTAATGTCTTTAGTAAACTTGCTTTTAATGAATGTTTTATAACTTTTATCCCTATCCAATTACATGTATTTCAATTTTGGTCCTTTAATTTAATGCAAGCCGCATAAGGTTTCCATCCCACCGACGGGTTCAGTTACTTTTTAGTTACCTTCCTAGTAACCCATTGTGTGCTTGGTTATTCATCATTTAGATCTGTTGGGTACTAACTCTGTTTGAATTTATCAGTATTCACTGCCAACTATCCAGTTTAAATCCCAGTTATGGATTCTAAAAATTAATTTTTTCAAATAGAGCATTTACTGGAGTTTTTTTAAAGAGATACTGACATAAGAAAATAACCTTTTTTATTTTTTTTATCATAACATTATCTTTGAATGCCATTTATTATTACATAGAAGTATTTGCCTGATGCTTTTACATTACCTTACTTACTACCCTGTTCCTCTATGGGGGTCTGCCATATTTGTGCAGCAGTAGTCCATTAGCTTTAGAAACTTCAACTGACAGGTTAAGAAGGGACAGTCAGGTTGGCAAAACAGTCAGGTTTAGGAACTTCAAGTAACAACTAGATGGTGTCATTTCTGAAGAAACCACAAGATGTTGGCTTTTACAAAAGCAGAACTATCAGCAAATAACTATCAATATGACCTATAGTTAACTTTTGATGTAGATTAATATTTTAAAAAGAAATTCAGTGTCAGCATCATGTAATTTCCATGAATTCTTTCTATTGCCTTACAACCCATGAGCTCTCTGCTACTGCCTTCCAGAACTAGAAACATGGTTAATAATATGTATCCTTCCATAGGTACATAGATAAATTGTCCGGGTAGGTATAAATGGATTATATTTTCAGAGGCATATCTTTTACTCTTAAAAGTGATACTGACGCTAAAAAAAACTACTATAAAATCTGAATGTACATTAAAAGTAACTATAGGCCATGTTGATTGTTTTTTGCTGAGGGGTCTGTTTTTGTAAGTAATTGTTAGATAAAGTTCCTAAACCTGACTGTTCTGCCAACCTGACTGTCTCTTCTCAGCCTGTCAGTTAAAGTTTCTAATGCTAACGGACTTCTGATGCACAAATATGGCAGCCTCCTCATAGCCGAACACAGAGAGTCAGAAAGGTAATGTTAAAGCATTGGGCAAATACTTTATGGCAAAATTATAAGTAGCAAATAAAGCCAATATTATGATAGATATTTGCTCATATTTGGTTACAATGTATTATGTTAAATTGAATTCCTTCAAGAAAACAAGACATTCTAGTCGTGACCCACAATTGCCTTGCATAAAAGTGTAATGAAGTGGTTACGTTCGGATTGCTTTACTTTCATGGTAAAGCAATCCGAGATTTCATCAGGAAGTAGAGTCATTGAAAGTTTATCAAACAAAAGACAATACCTGTTTACATCAAGTTTTCTGCTAGTTTTACAATCATTAGTAAATATTTTTAATCTTATAAGCTCTCTCCTGTGTGGAAGTTGATGTTGTTATCATTGTTACTTTTTAGTTCTTGAGTTTATTTGGACCAGTCAGTCGAGTCTGACTCCCACCCAGCTTGTATGGTCTCTGTGGGTATGTTTCTATGCATACCATTTCCCTGACCACTGGTGTTTTTAAGAGTGGAATTATTATCTCTTTTTGTAAATTGTCCACTACTCAAGTAGCATGCTTTAGAGGTTAACGGGCCAATGCAGTAGAGGTACATGTATATTGCTGATATTACACAGAACGCTGCGGGTTCTCAAAGATTCAGCACTAACCCTCATGTGACCCTGTTACCCATCCCAATAACACCACAGCTTGCTAATAATGGAAAGTATAACCATGCTGTTTTGAGCCATGGGAAAACTACCTGAATGGCAAGACTGTAAAATGGTGTTCAAGGCAGCTTGAGGGCCTTGGGTTTGACTGCTTTGTACGATAGCGTATTGTAACCATACAGTGCAACTGAATAGATTTGCTGACTAGCTTATGTGAATGCCATTCCTTTGTATAGCTCCAGTCCCAATGCACAAAAGAAAACCATGTAAAATCATCTCTCTTTCTTCCCCAGCGGTCTAATAATAGCTGCCATGTTTCTCATTTACTTGACCTTGGTCACAGTCATGTTGAGGGTTGTAGCAGCAGCATCTGGAGAGCTTGCTGTTCCCTCAGTATTAGTCCCATATGCCCAGCCTAGCAATATTTAAAGTTTAGCTGTCAATTTCTGTCGTCTTCTGCTTTTTTTTTTACCACTCGTATTGCTACGGAATTATTTAGGAGTATATTGGTTTAGGTACATTTTCTGAAAGGTTTAATATTACCATTAAGACTGTAATTTGGAGGTTTCTTCAAAGGCTTTACTCTCCAGGCCCATGTTTTAAAACTATTTGTTAAACAGATGATTGAGTTAGGCATACAATATAGGTTGAAACTATTTGTATTTTATGCTGCTTATTTATGCAGCATTCTCAAGCGTTTGCAAGTTTCTCCCATTTGGTTATTTTCTACACCATTAAAAACCTACATGGTAGCTAAGACTTAATGTCCTGAAGTACCCATTTACTTACATTAATTTGCAATTGTTATTGCTTTCATTTGTCAACGCTTTACTGCTTGTATTGGTTATTATGGGTTTTGTTTGTTTTCTTGTATGTTTAATGTATACACTCATTTATTGTACAATGTTGGTGTTTTATAAATGCTAAAAATGATGCTCTGATGTATGAACACAGTTCATGTAGTGTCAAATTTGTACAGATAAATGTTGCACACTTGCCAGCCACTGTCATACTGTATGTTCATTGGGGAGCTCACAGCATGAAAGCATTTACCCTCTTCCCAACACTAAATCTACCCTGACTTCATAAACAGGGAAATAAGCCTAAGCACCCTTATGGGAAGCCTTAACAATAAATGGGCCTGCTTGAGGGCAGAGGTACACATACATTTTCTTATCACCTGCCCAGAGCCTTCCTGTTGTGTTATAATCCCTTAATAAAAAAATGAAATGTTCGTAGCCTAGCAAGTTTAAATTGGTATCCGTGAATTCACGGATCTTTCTGTAGTTATTATGCCTATTAAACGCTGCTATGCACAATAATAGGAGGTTATGGTGACCCTTTAATTTTTATAATTTTTCATAGCAACTTTTCATGACCCTCCACAGTTATAACATGCATGGAATAGATCCCTCACAAAGCCTTGGGGAATAAGACTGACGACAATCCATGTCTTGTGTTGTAAAATTAAAATTTCAGACTAGAATCTACCGATACTGAAGTTTAGATTTTATCTCCTAAAATCTCAATCACAGTCTGATGATTAGAGCAATACTTAAACTATGGCTTTAATTCTTCCAGGGATAGTTTTCCTGTCCTACATTTCAGTGCCCATGCTGTCTAATAAAACCTGGTAACAGGATGACACAGAAGTAACACTGCTTGGTTTAAGAAGTTTGAAAGCTTTTCCAGCATACCTAGTTTAACAGAATGATGTGGCATGATCAAAGAAGTGCTATTTTGTGTGCATAAATAAGTGTGTGACATAAAACTTCAATCATTAAGACCTTCAAATGAATTTGGAAGTGGTATTTTTATGGGCATCTGTTTAATGAAATGCTTCCAATTTGTTTTCTGTAAGGCACAGATGGCTTCTTAATTGTAATGTTTTTTTCTGTGATCACCAGTAAAGGGGCTTATTTCATCCATTTTCATTTGAAGAAATACTGCATTTGTGTGAGTAATAATTATGAAAAGGGCTGTTTTAAACATTGTTGTTTATTTACAACAAGTAGTTGCTGAAAATGTTAATAGATAGAATTGCCCTGTTCTTGCTTATTTAGCCCATGTACATACAAGATAAGGGCAACGTTTCGGAACCCCACTGGGCCCTTTATCAAACCTTGAATAAAGGGCCCAATGAAGTCCCAAATGTTACCCTTATCTTGTATGTACATGGGCTAATTAAACAAGAAATCCACTTGCTTCACTTTAATCAGTGTGCCACTGGTTTATTTCTGCATTGGATACGGGATGTGTTGTCCAGGAAAAGGCCATCCAGATTAAGCACCTGACACCCATAACGGGTGTACTCCAAATCCGATAAGGGCTAGTCCACACGGGGAGATAGCGACGCGTTTGCGGGCGCGGCGACAAAGCGCCGCGACAGTCGCCGCGACCGGCGCAGGCGACAGTTTTGTATGGGCGCCTATGTAAAAACGCCTGTGCTAACCACACGAGGCGATGCGCTTTTCAACAGTCGCCTGAAAATGCCTCGCCAGGCTTTTTCAGGCGACTGTTGAAAAGCGCATCGCCTCGTGTGGTTAGCACAGGCGTTTTTACATAGGCGCCCATACAAAACTGTCGCCTGCGCCGGTCGCGGCGACTGTCGCGGCGCTTTGTCGCCGCGACCGCAAACGCGTCGCTGTCTCCCCGTGTGGACTAGCCCTAAAACACTGACTGTTCTTTAAAGGGGAATTCAAACCCCCAACTAATAAAAACCCTTACTCTCCATATTCCCCGCTCCCCCACCCGCACAGCTGTTAACACCTGTAAATGCCCCTAAGCCTCTAATTACCCCTCGTTGTAGAGTCAGCGCAGCATAGCTCACAGGCGCCATCTTCAGAAGAAGATTACTGATGCGCTGGAAGATGGGCGTGAACTCCACTGACTGCGACAAGGGGTAATTACAGGCTATGGGGCTGTAATAACTCACCCCGGTGGTCTAGTGGGAGGGGGTCTGCCTCCGCGCTGTTCTGCTTCCTCCTCATTGCCGGCTTCTAAGGGTGCGCGCAATGCGCCTCTCCTCTTTTTATAGGCGTCACTACGACAGCGCGCAATGACGGGTTTTTCAGGTTGCTATTGATTGCCCGTTATAGGATCTTTTCTTTGTGAGTTTCCCGGTGCCTCTGTGCTGAAAAGCTTCTGTTATCTGATACCTGTTGTGACCCCTGCCTGTTTTTGACGATTCTGACTTCTGTAATCCTGATCCTGCCTTTTAACCGACTCTCCTGTATCCGTATCCCTTCTGATTGATCTCCTGGTTTGACCCTTGCCTGTTTGACTCCGCTTGTACTCTGCCTGCCCGGACCCAGCCTGATTGACTACGCCTTCTGTTTATTCCTTGCACTGAGACCTTCTGCCCAAAATACTTTGCTTTACTGTCGTGCCCCTTTGCTTGTCCAGAACCCTTAGCTTGGCACCTCTCTTATTGAGACCTGGCGGCATCCGATTAGCCGAGGGCTCCTCCCGAGGTGAAAGGCAGCTGTTAAAGGCTCTGGATTTAGCGTGCCGACCGGACAGGGGCATTTACAGGGTTGGGGGACTATGGAGGGTATGGGGTAGGGGTTTTTATTAGTTGGGGTGTTGAATTCTCTTTTAAGGGCAAACATATTGAAAGTATCTATGAGGAGAAGTGCTTCTCGAGCTCAGGCATACTTAGTGTTTTTTGAAGAATACTTGTGTGCATTTGGTTCCACTAACTTTATATGGCACTTTGAGTCCCCCAAATTCCACTGAGAAGAAAACCAAACAACCATGTGTAGTAGTGGAACCACATACATGAAAATTTCAAACACCAAGGCAGTTCTAATGGAAGATGATGTGCAGTCTCTCAAGCCATGTGGACAGTACAGGCAGCAAGATACATGCCCATGTGGGAACCAGGGAAGCACACATTAAATCTGTTTAGGATAATCTTGAATCTATTGTTAACAACACAGGATGGGAAATTGTGGGATTTTGAGCGTCCAATCTGTTGAATTTAGCAGGGCTACCGATATACATGATGGTGCATTGTTTTTCACTATTTCTGTATATTATTTAGGGGCTCAAGAATGTTCAAACCATGTAGTTTAAATTAAAGTGAAAGACAAGCACTCATAGCAACTACCAACCTCCCTTTAATATCTTCGTTGTTGCTTCCACTTCCACAGTTCACTTGGTGCTAATTTAAGACCTAGGAACCATACCCGTTTGGATCAGTGCCTTGCACCTGCTCTATCTGTGTGGTTCCTTTGTCTTAAAGCAAATACAGTAGCTTGTTTTTTTGGTGTTTTGTGTACCATGAAATACATGTGTATTCTTGAACTTTATTTCCTTGCTATACAGAGCAAGTATTCTTCTCTTTTAATATCAATGTGAATTGTAGTCATGGTCTAATCCAGTAAAATATATAATAGCTATAAAAATAATGGAAAATATTTATGATGAATCAAACCAAATTATTTTTAAATGAGACATTTTGTGTAAAAAATAAGAATGTACCAGTGCATTATACTCATTTAGATATAGAAGAATTGTGCTTCAAAAAGTAGTGTTTCAGGCTGATTTAATAAATTTTTCTGCAAAAACCCTAATAATCCATCCTTTCCCTTCCACTTCCTGCTCAACGAATTCCCAGGCTGTTCAGGGGAGCCAGCGGCTCTCAGCACACTGTACTGTAGGCGGAACCAATCAGCAGCTAGCAGGACCTTATAGGGAAATGACGCCTGTCTGTGCTTGTGTGATTGCAGGGCTGTCATTGGCTGTTCTCCTCCTACCGTGCTTCTGGCAAGGACCATTGGGACACGCCCACCCCTCATTTGAAACGCAGGGACCAGAGAACATCTATAGGGCGCTCCAATAAAGGGACTCTTTTTAAAGATATTAGTTTTTAGCACCATGTAAAATCAACACCATATGTTACTTATAATTGCCTACAAAATTAGGTTTTTTTTATTTATTCTATATGCCTCCTTTAAAATCCTACTCAGTTCCTCCATAGGGTAGATTGTTCATATTGCTGGCAAAAAATATCCGTCATAAAGATATTTAAAACAGATCCTCCAAAACTTTTCACAGTTGTTTGTAAACATTTGGCATGTTTAATTAAAATGTTGAAATACTTAATTACTACAAACCACAAGGGATAACATTGTTATTTGCACATTTAGCTTTAAAATTAATTTGTTTTGCTAGTGCGGCAGACTTCATTACCATCAAACCATGTTTTATTGTGTTGTACAAGACTCAATTCGTTGGCTTTTTGTAATCATATCCTGTAGGCTGACTTTAGGCTGCAAAATAATTCTGTGTATGTAGAGACTTGGAATAGTGATTGATTCCATTATAAATGCGGCGAAAGCATATTGTTTTTAAAGCAATTTAAGCAAGTCGTATGTGGGTCTCTTCCATATGTGCTAGAGTCTTCTGCTGATAGGGTAATAGCACACATTTTACACTACCAGTTTGGAGATATGGGACCCGTAGATGAACTGCTCCCGGCAATGACTTTTTTTCATTGAAATATTTGGTTTTCTAGATCACAGAAGTTACAGACGAAGCACTAATCCTTGATCTCATTCCGTGGTACTTCAAGACAGTGAGCCAGGAATGAGTCACTTGGTGATTGATATTTTGGTTTTCTTTAAGGTACCAGAGGGCTTCAAATTTTGCCTTATGCTGAAAGTTTAATTAGCGATATTTGCCCCAGGTAAGAGTATAACTTAAGGAGGTGGCACGTGTAGTGATTCTAAGTTGCTTTGTCACCAGAAAACTCAGAATCGCTCCCCATTGAGGAGACTGTCGCTACAAAATAATGACTTCTGAGTTTTGGAGCAACACTTGTGATTGCAGCTGATTGCCATGCAAACCCATGGGGAGCAATACTGGCTTTTTGTCTCCTGGACAATTAATAGCTGTGTGGGCGACAGAACACTTGGAATAGCTCCCTACTGGATTGCTCAGGATTTGGCTGTCTCCCAACATGTTGTTGCAGGATTTGGTTTTGGATGAATGCAAGCTCTGCGCAACTCAACTCTACAGGGTTGTAGTTTTTTTCACAACTGATGCAGTTTTAATTTTTCCTTATTTTAATGTGCAAGTTATGATGTAGATATGACCAGATCTTGGACCACCACATCTAACCAGCTCTGGTTTCCCATATACAAAAACTGCAGATCCCTAATATAAAGCCTTTTGCCTGTAGGCCTCCATCATTGTGGAGCTCCATCAGAGCAGGCAGTCCTAAATCAGAGTATTTATAGCAAAAGCACTCCTTGCATTATGTTGAATATTCAGAATTTTTAAAATGTCCTGTCATCAGCATACTTGTATTTGGAAGGAGCCCTGGTACAATCCCATTTGATTGTATTCATTACCATTACTTAAGAAATAAAATAACTTGGAAGTGCCTTTCTGCACATTTAGCATCCAGGCTATTGTGTTGCAGCTGCGGAGAGGAAAAAATTGCTTACTGAATATTACATTTTATTTTTAAAACCGAAAGAACTATGCAACATGATACTGGATTGCTGTGCTCAGCAGAGAACATATGAGAAGTTCTTTGGATTGCTTGCAGGGGTATGTTCATTATTTTATCCACTATCTTAACTCTTTGGATTCATATGCTGCTCTGCTTCATTAAGATCTTATACAGTTATTTAGTATAGAATAAAATAGACCTACAATGTGCCTTTATGATTATTAAAAAGTATAAATCCCTTTTTTACTAAATCAAGGGAGCTGTCATAGGAATAATAATAAAGAAGCTGTCATTTTACTTTTCTTTTCTAAACTGTATTCTCAAGACAATAATATTAATTAAAAGTCATTTCTTTATGACTAGAGGAGCTTCTTCCCAACCCCATAGAGACTGTGGCTGTTCACATACAACTCTGTAATTATATGTGCATATATGCAGAGCAGCATTCTTCCATCCACAAAATACATCTGTACTACAGTGATTATGGGAAGGAGTTTTTAGACCTCACTGCTTGCTATAGTTTGGTTTATTGTGTATCATTTCTTCCATTTTTCAGCATTTCTGTTTGCTAAAGAAAGATTATTTGGAAGCTTTTGAGAACATCTTTAAAGGGATGCTGTCATGGGGAAAAAATAATTTTTCAAAATGAATCAGTTAATAGTGCTGCTCCAGCAGAATTCTGCACTGAAATCCATTTCTCAAAAGAGCAAACAGATTTTTTTATATTCAATTTTGAAATCTGACATGGGGCTAGACATATTGTCAATTTCCCAGCTGCCCCAATTCAGACTTTATCGAATTGTCTAGTGCAAATATCAAGAAACAGCTTCAGGGACAACTGTCATTGACTTCTACATGCCTTCGACAGGTTTGAGATTAAGTATTTTCGGATTCTGATTTTTAGCAGCTTTGGGGTCTAATAAATCTCTAAAAAAATTTGTTTTTTCCCCTCAAAAAATTTAAATTTTTTAATTTGAGTTTTACCCTTACTCAAATAGATACATTTGAGGTTTAATAAATGGCCCTCTTAAAGGGATACTGTCATGGATTTTTTCATATTGTCAATTTCCCAGCTGCCCTAAGTCATGTGACTTGTGCTCTGATAAACTTCAATCACTCTTTACTGCTGTACTGCAAGTTGGAGTGATATCACCCCCCTCCCTTTTCCCCCCCAGCAGCCAAACAAAAGAACAATGGGAAGGTGACCGGATAGCAGCTCCCTAATATAAGATAACAGCTGCCTGGTAGATCTAAGAACAGCACTCAATAGTAAAAACCCATGTCTCACTGGGTTAGATTGAGAAGGAAAAACAGTTAGATTGAGAAGGAAAAACAGTAGCCTGCCAGAAAACATTTCTCTCCTAAAGTGCAGGCACAAGTCACATGACCAGGGGCAGCTGGGAAATTGACAAAATGTCTAGCCCCATGTCAGATTTCAAAATTGAATATAAAAAAATCTGTTTGCTCTTTTGAGAAAAAATTTTTTTTTCCCATGACAGTATCCCTTTAAAGAACAATTTGATACTATCCACCGGCTGGAAATCAACAAACCCATCTCCTGTATACAGACTCCGTTCCTTGGAGTGTAAGTGGCCAAGAAAGCCAAACCTATGTATATCTTGCATATCTCAAGTGGGTTCTTGCGCATTAAAAGAATATCAATGCACATTTTGAAGGGACAATATAAATTGTTTTTATTTGTAGTAAAGTATTATTGGATGGCATTTCCTTTTAATTGTGAAAACTTGCTTTTGTGCTTTGAAACTAACAGAAGAAAATCCCAGCACTAAATACTTGTGCATAAAATTGAGGTTAATTTTTATTTTTTTACATTTAATCCCTCATTAATCCTCACTGGTTCTGAAGATCAGTTATGGAAAGAATCAAAAAGTGCGCATTTATGTTCATTTCTGCTGTTGGGTTTGCACAAACTTCCCCACAGTCAGTTGCATGTAATCTCAATAAAGGTACTTGCCTCAAAGGGTGCCTTTGAGGGTGCACAATTCAGACTCAACACCCCCTTGTGACGACAACAACACTGGATTTCTGGATAAAGGACAAAAAACCCAATAGCATGCGGATTGCGCTTTGCATTAATGGCTTAAATCAGAGCTCTTGCGCACCTAAATCCCAAGGATAATGAACTCCTCCTTTTCTGCAAGTCTGAGACATAGACAGAAATTAGGGAAAGTGAGGAGCTCATAATACAAGACTTCTCTTATAATAACCTTGACCATCCAGGGGGGAACCATTACTGGTAGAAAAAGCAAACCATAATAATTAACTGACATTAACAAAAAAATATAGAGAAAATGAATGTTTTGTATCAAAAATGTTATCTGCTTTTTTTTCTCTTTTTTTTTTTTTTAAAGCACATGTTGGAACACAGGTGTATATTTCCCTGTCACTCTATAAGAAAAAAACTGCTTTTTGTGAAAAGTAGAATTTACTTTTTGCTGTTTTTCAAGCTGTTGGGAAGATTATTTTCCATCTGCATACTGTGATTAAAGAATTTGGAACTGCTGAGATATGCTTCCCAGTCTAGTAGTAGCACAGCATAGGTATTTCAGCCATTCTGTCTCTTGCAGTGCTCTGACATAATTAGCCTTCAAGCACTGCTGGCAGATTGCACAAGAAAATTGCTTCTACCACAGAGAAACAGTTCAGTTGTATGTCACTTTATTGACCTACCTGGCCAATTCGACAGGAAGACGAATACAAAGGGAGAAGTGTATATCCTCCACCTAAAAGGAGAGCTAAGCCCCCATTCATCTTCTCTACTGGCCCCCTTCTCTGCTGCCTCTGCGCATAGTGTTAAACAAGTATAAGTGTCCCATCCAGCAACACTGACCTAAATTTGCAGAGTAGCACAACGGAGCTCAGGGCCGCCAGGTTTGGTCATTTTGCTATGCAGGCTTTTAGCTCTAGGGGTGGTTACTTCTCCTTTAAGTTGATGACCTAACATTGTGTCCCAAGATCCTTGCCAAGGTGAGGCTCTCCAGAATCATAATCCTGAGGCTCATGAATAAAATCAAACAATCTCTATTGAGTCCACATAATTAAAGACATGAATGCTTAGGGGAATGAATGAATGACATGAAAGCATAGGGGCTTCCAGTTCCAGGGTGGCACACCTCTGCAAGGATTTTAGTACGCTGTTCTACCAATAACTATGGTTTTGGGGCAGCAGAACCTGAACCAGATACATTTGGTGAGTGAAGCCCCTTGCTTAGGGGCTAAGTATTACATATAATTGTGTTTTTCTTTTGAACACTCTTGGATAAGATGGATGGAGAACAATCCCTCTGTTCCCCTATGAAAAGAAAGCTGCAAGAGACATAGTAGGGACCACTGCCTCAAGACCTATTGACACCACTTTACTTTCCACCAAGTGTCATGCAGTGCAGAGCCAAAAGCAGTTCTCCCTTATTCTTTCCACTAACAGGATTAGTACAGGATCAGCCCAGACCCTACTTCTCTTTTACTGATATATCTGCTTGTTTTCAGTTTATTTTCTGATTCCTGATGTTTTTATGTTTGCAAAATGGGTGACTCATCTAACATTTCATACTGGTGAAATATGACGGGAATCAATAGTAATGCCCCAGTGGGAGCTCTGCATTGCCTACAATGTTATACAGAAAAATAATGTAACCGTATAGCTTTGGAGCACAGGGTTTCTCAGGCAAAAATGCATTTGCTTATACCCAAATCTAACCAAATATACAGGAAATGCTTATGTCCATGAAACTACTCTTCACAGTGAGAATAATAACTGTTCATAGGGTGTTCACATCTATAGGGTCACTAAATTAGCTTGTCAGAATTTCTGATTGAAAAGGCCTTTCGGGAAACTGCATCCCAGCTGGGAGTTCTGTGCAGTAAAGCTCTGACCATTATTGCGGCCCACAGAACTTCTCTACTTGGCTATTGCGTGATTATTTCCATCAGTAAAAGGAAAGCAACAGTAACACAGCAGTATCAGTATTCCAAAGTTAACACATAAAAATAAAGGTTTTATAAAAGTGGAGAAACTCTCACAAACTCAATGTCCCTAAATCTTAGAGCATTAGAATGCCATATACATCCAAGGTATGTTCCACATCAATATTCTTTGCATTTTTGGAGACCATTTTCTTTTAACAGCATATGATGTTTAATTAGCCAATTTTTCTATTCTTATGCTGTACAGGTGCTGGAGTGTATAAATCTAAGTGAAGAAACAACCACCTCTTCCAGCAGAATATTTGTCAAAATATTTTTCCAGGAGCTGTGTGAATAAATGGGACTGCCGAAACTAAACGGCAGATTAAAGGATATGTAAGTGTTCTATATTGCAACTATTGCAAGTTATTTGTGGGATTTTTATCACACTGAGCTCCATCTCTCGAAAGGGCCACTATAACGTTATATTTTCTAAATTGTGTTTATTGCACGGAAATACATGGGTCAGTGACTTTTGGAATATTTCATTGGAGGTTGTAGAGCTAAAATGGAAAGTGCCATATATGTATATAAATAGGACCTGTTTGGATCTTCATGCACTCACTGATGTCATACCACATCACAAGACCATGTTCCATTCTGGCTTTTTGTAATGGATTGTAAACACAATAGGAATCCTATGGGAAGTGATATCCCAAAATGATCATGACACAGAAACATAATGTTGAATCATCAGATTCTTCTTCAGACTCCTCATCAGGCTCAGAGTCATCTTCAGACTCAGGCAGTAGCTCCAGTTCCTCCAGTGAATCCTCAAACTCCAGCAGTGACTCAGGTAGCTTCTATAATAATCCGTAAGCAAGGGTGCTGCTAACATGTATACTCCTTGCATAGATAGTTAGACAAGGCTAATGGGACTTCTCTTATTAACCAAGATGTTCCATTGCTGACCTTACTTTATATGTAAAGTTCTAATTTACATTAATGGTAACAATGTCTATAATGGCGTTCAGCACATAATTCAGATCTACGATTGAGTAACCTTGCCTAAACATCCACTTCACCCCATTTAAACATCTTGAATAATTGGTTGCTCTCATAATGTTCTTGTACACAATATGTGATTTAAACATGAGTAGGGCAGCGTCTGAAAAAACAGACGGGTTTCATTTTTGCATTTGCATTGAAAGCATTTTATAGAACAGCTAATAGCAAATAACATTATGACCTGTAAAATATATCCTTATGAATGGTGTCATGACTGATTTTTTTTTTGATGTAGGACACCCTATGTGGTGGCCTCTTGCTTTCATATGGGCATGGAAATCCTTTGCATAGAGGGCTTTATTATTCCTTTTATATAATTCACACCCACATTTTTCAGCTTGAATTCACTTCCAGACCCCAAATGCCTTACCTGCAATCTGACCAATACTGGCTGACCATTATTCAGCGCTGTTTGAATCAGAAATGGCATCACAGCAGTGGGCGGGGGTCAACCAGCAAATGCACCAACCCACACATTGTTTTGCCCATTTATTTTCTCGATCTGCTGCAGGACTCTACCTTGGGGTTAGATGCTATGTTATGATATAATATAGCAGTCAGATCCATAAAAGTGCTGTATGTGCTTCACAGACACAGCATTATTTACAGTAGATAGATTACAGATATCTTACATTTAATCTGCTTTTCTGTGATTCCCTTCAGCTGTACCTGTGTGTTTTTTTGTTTCTCCATATAAAGGGGCAACAGTTGTCTCTCTGTTGTGTGTTGTTTGCTTTCTTAAATACCTTGGCTTTACCAGATCAAATGACGTGTATGAAATGCTGCTCTCTGTGCTTCTAATATCAGCACTTTCTAAAAATGTTCAATATCTTTTTCTTTTTTGCTGTATATTCATATTACCATTAAGAGTCATGGCAGTTTTACAAAAAGTGCTTCCTCAGTCTAATTCATAGTTCGCCAGGCCTATTATAGAGATTGTTTCAAGAGCAGATGATAAAACAGCGTGAACTGCTGTATTTAAGAGATCTTGCTGATTTGAGATTAATTTGATTTATAACAGAACTCTGGGCCTTCTTAATGGTAATTCACTGCAGTGCTATGATACTTTACTAAGTCTGCATTGTTATAGAGAGGCCACAATATTCAACTGACTGTGAGATCTTTTGGAAAGAAAGAGAGAGTCAAAGAACGAGACAGAGAAGAAGAGGTTGGTGAAATACCGATACCTCGCTTGCAGAAATTTCCAAAAATGAAGAATAATGATGATGTCTACATGCTTAATAAAGGCATTTGCCTTCTTCCACATTTATGCCGGATCATATGTGGTTGCCATGTGGCAATCCCCATTCCATTAAAGGGATAGTTCACTTTTAAATAAACTTTTAGTTTGATGCAGACATTAACATTAGGAGACAATATGCAAGTCTTCTTCAGCTTTTATTTTTTTCAGTTGTTTTGCTTTTTGTGCAGCAGTTCTCTAGTTTGGTATTTCAGCAGCTATCTGGTTTGCTAGGGTCTTATTTGGGCAGAGACTGGAATATAAATAAGAGAGGACCTGAATAGAAACAGGAGTAATAAAAATTAACAATAGCAATAAAACTGTAGCCTCATAGAGCAATCGTTTTTGGCTGCTGGGGTCAGTCACCCTCATTTGAAAGATGAGTAGATGCAAAAGAGGAAGGCAATTAAAAAAACTATACTAGATACAGGGCGAGATCAATGGCAAGTTACCAGGAACATTCTGTAGCATACTAAAAACTGAGTTAAAGGTGAACCACCCTTTTAAAGTAAGTGATCTCCTGTGGTCATCAAGCTCAACGTCTGACAATTTCACAAATTCATTGCTTTCAAACTGCCTTTACACTGGTAGAGCTTCTAGTTTAGTGACCCTGTTTGGCCTCTTAGGTGGTGTCAAATCATGTTTATATAATTTTTGGATTCAGGCCTATGATTGTATAACATGGCAAGGACAGGTGGAATCCTGGGCTGATAGGACTTTCCAGCCAGAATGAAACGTATTCGGCTGAGCCCTGACCAGGTATCCATTAAGGAGGTCCTTATATTATAGTCATGCACAGGCCAATAAGCTTTGTCAATAGTCAACCAATCGGAAAGTAAAACTGACCCATCAAAGTAAAACTTCAGTTCTTTACATATGTAGCTTATTATTAAAGAATGAACTTGGGCCATTCTACTGATATACATTGTCTTTGTGACCAATTTTAATAGACTGTAAAATCTATATCTTACTTTATTGCACATGAAGCAAAATCTCAGTAACTGGCTTAGATTCTAGAGAAAAGTGGTTCCTATCCTTTTGAGATATCCCAGTGACCTTGCATTCAGTCAATTGCTATGCCTCCAGCAACGAAACTGATTGGAAGCATGGCATGGCTCTCCTGTACCTATTTATAGCCCTGCACACTAGCTCTCATAATACACATGCAAAACGATTTCATTCCGTACATTAAAGAGAGGTAGGTGTTCTTCATCACACTGAGATTCAGCTGCATGCTACAGAAACATGCAACACTGGTGTAGCAAATTAAAGGGGATCTGCACCCAAACACTTTTTTTTTTCCATAGTGACAGGAAATCTAATTCTTCGTAACTTTCCAATACGCATAAGGGGCAGATTTAGCAAAATGTGAGTTTCGAGCTTAATGAAAAAAAAACTCACCCACGTTCTATTCATTCCTATGGGATTTTTAGAATTGTATTTATCAATGGATAAAAGTTAGAACTCACCATTTGCTGAATACTGAAAAATCCTATAGGAATGAATAGAATTTGGGTGAGCTTTTATTCTTTAAACTCTAAACTCATATTTTTCATAATGGCATGTGGATTCCATTAAGAGAAGTTGGTATTTGTCAAAATCCATAACTATAAATGTTGGTTCTTCCATGGATTTTAAAGGGTTTGTTCAGTTGTTGCTTTATTTAGATTTTTATTCAGCAGCTCTCCAGTTTATAATTTCAGCAATCTTGTTGCTAGGGTCCAAATTACCCCAGCAACCATGCATTGATTTGATTAAAGGGGACCCGTCACCCAAAAAAATTATTCAAAATCCTACTTTATCAGATTAGTCAAGGAAAATGAACTTTAACTACAGTATATAAATTATTTGAATCTTGTTTCCATCAGTCTGGGATTTCAAAATTATAGCAAGCAGGCAGGAGCCATTTTGTGGGCACTGTTATTAAGGCAAGTCTTGTATCATCTCAGAATCTTGTTTGTGCACCAGAATGGGGGACCCGATGTCCATCCCCATGCCCTGGCTACACAGTTATATGGTGAAGAGAACTGGGGGAATGTCTGGGGAGCAGTGACATCTAGGAAGTGCTGAATTGAAAGTGAAAGTAATTGTCTGCCCCGCCTCTATGCCCAGGGCATAGAGGAGGGGCAGACAATATTTGATTGACAGCTGAGATTTTTAAATGAGCTTACAACAGCTATGAATGCTTAAATAAAAAATAGAAATTGGATTTCATTTTTAATTTGAAAAGGACTTTTATTATACAGATTTTTGTGTCTGGGTGACAGGTCCACTTTAAGAGACTGAAATATGAATAGAAGAGTGGCTGAAAAAAAGTAGCAATAACACTAAGGGGCAAATGCATCAAGGGTCGAATATCGAGGGTTAATTAACCCTCGATATTCGACTGGGGAATGAAAATCCTTCGACATCGAAGTCGAAGGATTTTGCACAAATAGTTCGATCGAAGGAATAATCGTTCGATCGAACAATTAAATCCTAAGAATCGAACGATTCGAAGGATTTTATTCCGACGATCGAAGGATTATCCTTCTACCAAAAAAAGTTAGCCAAGCCTATGGGGACCTTCCCCATAGGCTAACATTGACTTCGGTAGCTTTTAGGTGGCGAACTAGGGGGTCGAAGTTTTTTTCTTAAAGAGACAGTACTTCGACTATCGAATAGTCGAACGATTTTTAGTTCGAATTGTTCGATTCGAAGGTCGAAGTAGCCCATTTGATGGTCGAAGTAGCCAAAAAAACACTTCGAAATTCGAAGTATTTTTTCTTCTATTCCTTCACTCGAACTTAATGAATGGGCCCCTAAATGTGTAGCCTTACAGAGCATTTGTTTTTAGATGGAATCAGTGACCGCCTTGTGAAATCTAAAAAGTCAGAAGAAGACAACTAATTCAAAAAATATAAAAAAGACAAAATTAAGCCAATTGAAAAGTTGCTTAAAATAACCCATTCTATAACATACTAA
Organism: Xenopus laevis; assembly: GCF_017654675.1. Classification (NCBI taxonomy): domain Eukaryota; kingdom Metazoa; phylum Chordata; class Amphibia; order Anura; family Pipidae; genus Xenopus; species Xenopus laevis. The sequence continues at coordinate 80,275,612 of NC_054387.1, read as the reverse complement.
AGGTTAACTTAAAGGTGAACCACCCCTTTAAGTGTTTCCTCTAGAATTAGATTATGTGGCCTTTAGAACTTGCCTGCTACGCACCTTTTATATATATTGACTTATGCGATCTGATACTTCAACATCTTTCCTTTTTGCCAGATTCTTCAAGAAGAAAAAGACATTCACAGAAGAAGAAAAGTAAGGAGTTGCACAAAGCAGCTGCTAAAAAACAAGCTCCTGATGACAGGTGTAAAGAAGCCCCAAACACAAACACCAGAAGGACAAATATGATGACAGGCGGTCACGGAAATCTCAGAGAGACTCTAAACACTAATTCTATCTCAGAGACTTACATTTTCTTGTATTGCAGAGTTCAGTTTTTTTTTTTATAATAAATAAGCAGTGTAACACGATGGAGGGGAACGTTTGCACTAAGGACACTTCCACAATAAACATCTCATTTCTTTCCATGAGAAGCGGTTTAGGGCCTGAACAGTTGGACAGACCACAAAGCTGTATTTTAACAGCAAACATGAAAAATATTGTTTTCAACTGTCAACACTGTTGTCTTTTATGTGTTTGTATTAAAATATTCATTTGTATGGTATGTTTTTAGTTTATTTTAGTTCTCATCAGAGCCAGCAGTAGGTGAGAGGATTAAAGTTCACAGGATGGAAGGGAATGGCACAATGTGAGAGTAGCAACAGAGAGAAGTGGCACAAAGTGTAAATATGGGCTGAAAAAAAAAAAGGGGCAAGATTAGGAAAGCACCAAAGGTGAATATGGAAAAGACTGCACTGTTCTCTGAAAGCTGGTGCCCATATTTTACATGTTAAGCTTGCTGTCTATTGTATGTTACAGTGACTATCCCCAGTCTTAAATTTAATACCTCATTTTGGGAGATTCTTTCTCCTCCCATTAAAAAGCCAGCTGCCTAAGTCACTAGCCCATTCCAGCCATGCAGATTTGACCTACTGTAATGGGGGAGGTGAGTATGATATGGTTTGTGTTCGTTCCACATGGCAGTGGGCAATAATGAGATGTGCAAAAGCACCAACAAACAAATACGTCAATTTGTAGTGATAGATAAATGTGTGGAATGAAGACCACACAGCTGCCTTGCAGATTTCTTTAGATGATGCCTTTGACAGGATTCCCCAAAATGCTGCTATGCCTCTGGTGGAATTTGCTCTAAGACACAAGGGTACAGTGCTGGATTTGGAAGTATAGGCAATTCTGATGCACTCCTTTATCACATTCATAACCAAACGAAGATCCCAAGGAGGATCTTGTGGTTAGTTGACTGGAGAATGCTTCTTGAGGCCCTGAAAAATCCTCCTAATCGGAGGTTTATGTGCCCAGGCTACTTCCGAGAGTTTTGCTTAATTGGGTGCTTCATCAGAGGAAGCAGCCAATGGTGCAAAACAAATCAGGAGGGTGTGGCTTACATGAGTTATGGAGACAGGGGGAGACATTGCCATGTGGTATGTAACAAATTAATTTATTTATCATAACTTTGTAATGAATTTGGTGCATTTGCAGAAATAAATGCCTGAAGTGAGTTAACGTGCATCTTTTGTTCTGGATTAATTGCTTGGTGCTTATGGACCTAAGCATGATGCTCACTTATAGATAGCATATAACCATACCATTACAGTGTTTTTATTGGTATTTCCTGTCCCATTTGCATGGCAGGAGGGATAAACGTATTTTTGGCCACTGCCATGTGGAAGGAACAGGAAAGTAGGAATTTCTGCCACCTATAGGGTGATAGTAACTCCAGGGTTCCCCTTCTACAGTTCATCAGGACAGATTAGATGGGTGCAGTTGTACTTGGTTAAAAGATGCAAAGAGCGTGCTAATGCACAAGTACCTTTAATGAATGCAATTTTTGCACCTGCATCAAAGCCCTATTGTTTTTTGGACAAATACACTTCTAAATGCTTCTGCACAGATGGGAATAGGTCCTTCTGTAACTAATATGCTGTATCAAGGTTCCATGTATGTTTATGGCATTCATATCTGTCATTCTTCTGTTTAAATGAACTGTGTGACATTAAGGGGCAGATTCATTAAGGGTCGAATTTCGAAGTTAAAAATACTTCGAAATTCGACCCTCGAATTGAAATCCTTCGACTTCGAATATCGAAGTCGAAGGATTTAGCGCTAATCCTTCGATCGATCGATCGAAGGATTTTTCGTTCGATCGAACGATTAAATCCTTCGAATCGAACGATTCGAAGGATTTGAATCCAACGATCGAACGAAAATCCTTCGATCAAAAAAAGTTTAGCAAACCTATGGGGACCTTACCCATAGGCTAACATTGACTTCGGTAGGTTTTACCTGCCGAAGTAGGGGGGCGAAGTTTTTTTTAAAGGGAAAGTACTTCGACTATCGAATGGTCGAATAGTCGAACGATTTTTACTTCGATTCGTTCGATTTCGTTCGAATTCGAACGAATTTAACCAATTCGATGGTCGAAGTACCAAAAAAATACTTCGAAATTCGAAGTATTTTTCATTCGAATCCTTCACTCGAGCTTAGTGAATCTGCCCCTAAGTGCTGTTTGTAAATCTACCAAAGCCCTACAAAATGTATAAAACCGCATTAGAGCGAAAGCCTGAACAAAGAATGGTTTTATACAAAGACAAATTATATAGTGATCAATGCAGTGGGTTATTTTTATAAATAGGGAACCTTGATTTCTACTCTGTATCTCACCGCAGTGCTCAGAAAACATTTGTCATTTTGCCATAATGAATTTATCTGGATGTCTGCTCTCCGGAAATAAATCCTTTTTATGCCGGTTTTTGTAATTGCTATAGAACATTTAGGTCTCGCACAATATGTTTTCTGCATTAAGGTGGTAGAAGTAAAACATATGGATGAACATGCACGGTTTAGCAGATATATTAATGGCTTTGCATAATTGTGTGTGTATAACCGGGCCTGAATGCTGGAGGCGGTTGTACTGTATGCGGGGATTGTTTTGTTTATTACAAAGGGAATGCGTTGAGGAACCTAAATCTGCCTACTACGGTAAATCTAGAGCAAACCTTACAGAAGCATCTGGAATATCTATTTCAATTGGCCATGGAGTTAATCTGACCATATGTACCAGCTGTTTCTGGTTTGTAGATAATGTTAGGCAAACTGCAGCTTTCTTATAGTACGTACATATATATACCCTGTGTCAGCATGCAGCCTGTAGATGGTACTATTTTATTATGGATCATTGTGCAGTCAAGTGTTGCAAAGTATGCTTCTTCTACTGTTACTGACCTAAAAATGTTACTTGCCATGATACCATGAGCTTTAATATATGAGCAGTAAATGGCTTTCTTTCCACGCGAAGGGCTTCTTCATGGAAGGTCAGTTTCAGCTGCACTGCTGACCCAAATTTAATGTGAGTAGCATTCACTTTGTTTCCAGCAATGCAGTGTCACAGAAATCAAAATACATTAACATGGGGTTTAAAAAAAAATACAAATGCAAAACTATAGGCCTGCCTCTAACAATCCTGCATGCAGATCCCAGAACGTTGTTCTATTGGCTTGAAACGGAAAACTATTAATAATCTATAAATGCTGTATTCTCTGTAGACCGTAGAACAAATGAGAATGTATGGTAGGTCTTAGAAGAGGAACTATTTCTTATGACAAGCCAGCAGTGATAAATGGTAAGTGGCAGTGCGCTGACAAGGAATGTTGCAGCCCTAGAGAAAAGATTAATCATGTAGGTATTTGCAGGAGATACCAGGTTGGTGTTTGCTCCAAAATATAACAGACAGATGCACTGGAAATGGGGGCGGGGGGCAATGTGCAGCCCAAACAGGGTGAGATTTGGGATGGATGTCACAGTCGGTTCTAGCCATGTTTCCATGTAACTTTCACCAGTATGATGCCTGATCAATTTTTGTGCAACAAAGGGGAGCCTAGGCACATAAGTCCAATGGAACTCACTCCCACTGATTTCTGTTGGGTAAGGTTGCGAGAACCTTGATTTATCTGCCTATATTGTTTTCCCTTTATTATGGACAAAGAGACATTTAGAGAACAGACTAACTAACCTATAGCAAGAATGCCAGTCTGCAGCACAAAAATACACAAAATATTACAGTTAATGCTCAACAAACCATTATGCTAGAAATGCTACATCTTATACCAGTGGTTGTCCAACTTTTCCTGTTAATGTCTATTGGAGGTCTGTAGGGGCCCTTTATAGCTCATAACACAGTTACAGATGAGCGTGCACAGTGGAGAAGTAGGTATTTATTTTAATTTATCTTTACAACCTAAAGCTCTGCAGCTAATGGAGATAGTAATGCTGCTGAGAACCAATTAAAGCATGCAAGAAATCTGACTTTTACATAGAGTGAATAGAGTTTGCGCTGTATTTAAATCCAATACATTTTTGTTTAATTGACTTAAAGTGGACCTGTCACCCAGACATAAAAAAGCTGTCTAATAAAAGTCCTTGTCAGACTAAACATGAAACCCAATTTTTTTTTTACTTCTCGTTATTTAATTGGAAAATAAAAAAGGAAATAGAAAGATAAAAGAAGGAATCCCCCTCCCATTATAACCCTTAACATTGTATGGGTAGCCAAAAATGATATAATCACTCAAATATGGGACTTGCGGAAAAAAAAATGTGAAATTGGATTATAACAAAAATATTAAGTTTTTAGTATCTGAGCCTCATCCTTCAGATTTTAGAGTGACTTGATGCCCCCGGTGATGTAACAAGTTATGTAATATCCGGTATCCTTTCATAGTCCACTATGAAAATTGGTTGGAAGAAAGGGCTGGTGCAAAATCAGGATTTCCAACAACAGGCTGCATATAGCTATTTGATTCATGCTGAATTAGTTTGGGCTTAATTGAGTGCCAGAATGGCAAGTGAAATGCTACTATGAGATTATAACCTTTACATTTGCCTATACCATCTCTTGAGGCCCACATTAAATCAGATATGCTTAAAGGATAAATGGATGCATTTTCAAAATCGACCCAACGGATCACAAGTGGTAAATTCACTGTATTATTTGGGCAAGCCTGGCCGCTCTATAATAATTATATAATTGTGGAAATATTAGGCCTTGTTACTAGTGTGTGATATATAGTAGCTTTACTAACTCTATGTACCATATTGCAAAATGTCAATGTCTTGTTTTCGAACCATCATGGGTAAGGCACAAAATAATTATACTGTAGTAATTAGTGAGAACTACCATACACACATCTGCTATAGGGCCGAACCAAGATATTTTGATTTAGTGAGTTCAATTCCCAAATAATCATCTGTGTCTTTCCTCCAGTGAAAAGGTAAGTTTAGTTCTAATAGCTTCACTTGTGGTCCAGGTAAATTTACAGGAAGTGCCTCTGTTTTACTTTCAAGCCTAAAATTTTATGGAATTCATCCAATATCCAAAATCGATTTTTTCATTAAAACATCCATACCTGTTATAAATTCTTGTATTTGTCTGTAACACATTGTTTTTACACACACTGGGGTACCTCAATCTGGTTTTGCAAACCAGCTCACATATATACAATGGAACCCCGCTTTTACATAATTCCCGGGGGCTGCAACTTCTGTGCGCCAGACTGCAAAGAAAAGACAACAAATCAAGGAAAATATACAATGCAGGTACAAACTGGGTTTCCACTGTACATATATACAGGTATGGAACCTGTTATCCAGGATGCTTGGGACCTGGGGGTTTCCAGATAATGGATCGTTCCATAATTTGGATCTTCATATCTTAAGACTACTAGAAAATAATGTAAACATTAAATAAACCCAATAGGCTGGTTTTGCTTGCAATAATTATATATAAGTTGGGATCAAGTACAATGTACTGTTTTATTATTACAGAGAAAAAATAAATACAGAGTGACGTCATTTCGGCATTTCGCCGATTTACTAAAGGTTGCCGGCATAACTTCGCTAGCGGAAAGGAAAGGAGAAAGACTCTAGTGGTACTTCACTCCCCAACGCCTGGCGAATTTGCACTCTGGCGAATGGACGTAACTACTCAAATTCACTAAAATGTGGATTTTACCGAACGTTACCTCTTGCGCCAGACTTGCCTTCGCCACCTCAGACCAGGCGAAGTGCAATAGAGTAGATAGGACTTAGTTTAGTTTGGTTTAATATTTTATAAGTCCAAAAAAACTGTGACGTTTTTTCCTTTTTTCAGAGTGATAGGGTGCAAAAGAGCGTAATTTTTTGGGGGATAACCGGCTCCCCCCCCTACATTTCCTAACATATGGCACATAAACTATACAATGGGCTCATGTGTAGGGCAATATAACAACTCTATTTTCTTTTAAGGTTTCCCGGGCTTGTGTAGTGTAATGTATTTGCTGCAACATACAGTATACAGTACGTCCATTGTACTTTTACTTCCCACTGTATGCAAATTAGGCAACGCTAGCGCAACTTCGCTTTGCTTGGCGCAGTAAGCTAGCAAACTTCACCAGCATTTGGTGCCTTAGACACTACTTCGGATTTTAGCGAATTAGCGTTGTCCTGGCGAATCTACGCCTGGGGAAGTGTTGCGCTGAAAGCAAAGCCGTCACTGGTGAATTTTTGGAGGTTAGCAAATTTGCCCCTAGATAAGAAGGACACATTCTAAAAATACTTCTACCTTGGAGAAAAAGCATAACCTATAACTATGAAAAAAAAAAGTCTAAAAAATGAGCAATCGGCAGTGATTTGAATCCGTGTTCCATCTATTACACTTACAGGCTAATGTTCCGGGTGATTACATTCTGTCACAGTACATAAATCAAGTTTTTTGTTGTAATGGCGAAGAGTTATTTTTACTGACCAGGTTACTTCAAAATTGTGTTTAGGCAGAGCAGTGAAAAGGAAATGAATTAGTACGTAGAAATCCATGGATTATTCAGCTCAAAATGTGACAGATACTAAAGCGCCAGATGAATAAATCAGTGGCTATAAAGGTGCACATAATGCCAGTGCAGAACAATGCTGAAAACATTTCTCTTGCATTGAATTAGAAATTAATTTCTGTCCCACAGTTTATACAGTCAATGGTATTGCTACTAAAACTGTGCACTGTGGGGAGAATGCAGTAAACAGTATTAAAACTAATCATACAGTAGCAAATGTATTTCTCCTATTGCATCTCCCTGTTGTACCTTGAGGCAGTTCCAGTTCATGTAACAGATTGTTTTGTTTCATGCATATTTCTCATTTATATCTATTAAAAATGTTAAATAGTTTTCACATAAATTATCTTTAAATGCAGAGGTTGTCGGATGCTTGTATATTCTGGCCAGATAGGGTCAGATGGTTATAAGGCTAAAAATCACCAGCTATTTGAGACACAACAAGTATAATCCCTACTAATACTATCTGGTTTGTTCCTTTAGCTCCTACAGGCACTAAATCTACAAAATGAACAATGTGACATAATAAACACTGTACAAAAAATAATTGGCCATCAGGGACCCGACTACTTTTGAAGGATCATAAACAGTCAGTAGAGATTGATGTTTTATTACATGAAAATGAAACGTAGTAAGTGTACTAACAAATGCATGCTTGCTTTTCCCTGCAGGGAATGTGAACATTTAGACATGAGGCCACTTGGGAATCCCCTGGTTCTTTTCTTAACTTTCTCAGTACTGTCTTGTTGCTTTGGCACAGCTGGGTATTGTGTGTGTGTTACATAAGAAGTATGCTCTTGTTAGAGATGATGGAGGCAGTCCAAAACTCTCAAGACCTCCAGGTTGGTGGTGCGAGGCTGAGAAACTTAAGCTGGCCATAGATGTTGAGATTTTTAAAAGATTAGATCCTGATCGTGAGACCACGATCTTCTCGGAACGATCGTACGAATTTACCATCAACTAAAAAGACCAATTTGCCAGGAAAACAAAGGGGAGCAAACATAGATAGATTGCACTGGGACCGACAAAGATTTTTTGACCTGGCCGATCAATTTCCTGACAGATGTCGGCCGAAAAATCGTAAGATGTACGATCGTTGGAATCCCAGTAAACGCACGATAATTTCGAAGGATTAGTCGGACTTCCCTAAAATCGGTCATTCGGCAAGAGAAATCTTTGCTTCTATGGGGACCTTAAGTACTAGGCTTGTTTTTGGATGAGATGCAGATCAATGTTAAAGGGGTGGTTCACCTTTAAGTTAAATTTTAGTATGTTCTAGAATGGCTAATTCTAATCAACTTTTCAATTGGCCTTGTTTCCTTTTCCTTATATTTTTTTTTAGTTTTTTAGCCTATTTTCCTTCTTCTCCTGACACTGTCCAGCTTTCAAGTGGTGGTCACTAACTCCGTCTGAAAAGCAAATGTAAAAAGGCTATACATTTATTACCATTGCTACTTTTTATTACCCAGCTTTCTAATCAGGCCCTCTCCTATTCATATTCAAGTCTCTTGTTCAAATCAATGCATGGTTGCCAGGGTAATTTGGACCCCTTTAAAGCAGGGCTGTTCCCCATTGGTGATACACTTTTCCAACTCTCTTCCCTCCAGTAATATCACCATGCTAGTTTTGGATATTTGTGGCATCATCAGAGTGGGGTTTGATGGAGAACTAAACCCTTACAATGAATGTGGCTAAAAATATCATATTTATATAATGAACTTACAGCAAGAGCCTAAAGTTTCAGCTTCTCAATAGCAGCAATGATCCAGGACTTCAAACTTGTCACAGGGGGTCACCATCTTGGAAAGTGTCTGCGACACTCACATGCTCAGTGGGCTCTGAGCAGCTGTTCAGAAGCTAAGCTTAGGGTCGTCACAAATTATAAAGCAGAAAATGAGGTTGGCCTATAATATAAGCTGATGCTACAAGGCTGATTATTAAATTCTGATGCTAGTTGCACTGGTTTCTGTGCTGCCAATGTAGTAATTGTCTGTATTAATTACTAATCAGCCTTATATTGTGACATTAACAGTATATTCATACATGTACTTTATATTTTGTATCGGTCCCTAAGCTCAGTAAGCACAGGGTATTTGCAGTGAATCAGCAGAAAAGAATATTGGGAGCTTCTTGGGCATATTTGGAGGTACAGATCTTTACTGCTAAAGGGCTGTGGTTGCCTTGGGATAGTATCAAAGCTCAAAACATTATGTACAACATTTCTAGCTACTTCTTTAGTTAAGCTTTAGTTCTCCTTTAAATGCTAGGGGAGTAACAAGGGTAGTGAATAAGTGTGTGACTCAGACTGAAAATAATGCATTGTAATCTGGCCGAAGCTTGCTGACTTTAGCTGATTCTGCCTTTCCGTGATGCTGCTGTACCTTTTCTTACATATAATAAAACATATTGCCCTCCAGATTGCCCTCTATTATTAAAGTGCTTTCTCAACTGCCCAGTCCATGCTTGGTCTTAATTACCAATTAAAAGTCTGTACAAAGCATTGGTCATGATGGTCCCAGTGACAATCCTTTATGATCTTGCCAGGTTTGCTCCCCAATATTAACAAGAGTATACAGCATCCCTATGCTCTTATGTCCACACTGAAACCATTCCTCCCTTTTCAGCGGGACAGTGCTGCTTTTGACAGCTCAACCCGCAGTCACAGTTTTGTACTGCAAAATCCAGATTTTCTCTGAACTTAACTGCTAAAAAAAAGATACAATGTTTCTAACTTAATTGGCTTTTGACAAAGAGCCCAGAACAGCCACAAGGTTCAGATACGATACTTTGTAACAATTTTGAGATAAGCAAGTAAGTAATTGTAACAAAATAAGATAACAGGTCCCTTGGGAGAAGTTAGACTCACAGCTTAAGGGCTCTTACTCACTTGCGTTCTGACCTGCGCTCCCCTGCGTTCCGTTTTTTGGCGTTCAGCCAGGCGCCGAACGCAGGTTGAGACGCAACATGTGCATTTTTCCTGCATTCGGTGCCTACACGCGCCTGAGTGAATACAGCCCCATTTGAAATAATGACATGCGTCTATTCCTGCGCTCCCCTGCGGCTGAACGCCAAAAAACGGAACGCAGGGGAGCGCAGGTCAGAATGCAAGTGAGTAAGAGCCCTTAAGGGCAATTCACCTTCATTAGCAAAACTGTAATAACTGGAAAAAAACCCACAGAAATATGTTCAAACTTTTCATTTTGTAAAATGAACATAGTAATTAGGGGGTGCGGGGTCAAAAAATGGGCGGGGTCAAAAAATCGCTGCTCTACGTGCTCAATTTTTTTGTCCCTCTTTTCATTTCCAAAATGTTGAGAGGTATGCTGAAACTGAAGCTGCTCAGGTAGGTGTCTGTCCATTTGTACCCCAGGAATTAAAGTAATACAATGGAATTCGGCTATTGTGCATTCTATATGTCACATATAACTTACCATTAATGTATTTAGTGTTTCAGTGCTCAGAAGACTTCCTATCCATCACTTCCATTATTGTGGCAGTTACCTGTATGTGCACCACTTTGCTTTATATTTCACTATAGTATCTAAAGGTTACAGACAGAAATAGAAAATACATTTTAGTCACGAGCCAAACATAGCACCCACCACAATTATATTTCTGGCTTCTTTGCTTTTACATTTTTCAGCTGCTCCTCTGGGCGAGCTTTCTTGTTCTGCTGGGAGAAATTTTGAACCTTAATACCCCCTTATTTTATTATATATATATATATATATATTTCAGCTTGATTATCTAATATAATGATTGGGGCCCTCGTATTTTTTTCACTGTTTGTGGGAAATTCGGGATAGTACTGAATAGATCATTTGTCCTTTAGTCCATATCCACCTGACAGATTTTCTATCAAGAATTTCCATTTCTGTTTGTCTTATTATATGCCTCTTACCCTCTGTTATTGGCTCAGCTTCAACCTTGTGTAAATCTCCATTCTTTAAATGTTACCTTAAAATGGTTACCTGTAGCTTTAAATAGTCAGAAGCCAGCAGAGAGAGAGAGAGAGTAATGCCTAGGAGCAACTGGAAAAACCTTCCATAGCACATGATGAAAGATTAAAGCAACATAAAGTAGGAATTCTGGGAATTTTTTTTCAGATCTATCCATATTCATGAAATACGGAAAATGTAAGAGGTTATATATAGTTCTCTTTCGTTTTTCAGACCATGACCATAGGGAATGGAATAGGACTGGGGAAAAAAGTAAATAGAACACATTCTAAATTATTTTATTATTAAAATAAGATGTTGGCTAAAAGTGGTTCTGTTTTAGACATATTTAAAGAGAAAAAGACCCCCTTATTGACATGAGCTCATTCAGTTCTGTTTATATAGAAAAGGTGCATAAATCTGAACTGCCAAAAATAAATAATTGCCATTATTTTTGCACAGACATACCTAATTCATTTATCTTAAATTAAGAGGATTCCATGATAGTCTGCCTGTGACTCCCCCCTAACCCCACCCTTAGTCAGGCAGAATCATTCAACCTAAAAGTTTCTCTGTTGTCCGAATCTGCAAACAGTGAAAAAATTTGAAAAACGGAGAATTGCATTGGAGTCAATAAGAGTTTTGGCACTATGTTTTCTTCCTGCACCAAATGCTTTGTAGTCAATGATTTCTTTTTTCTTATACCAAGAAGGAGTAGTTTTTATACGTATATATATATATATATATATATATATATATATATATATATATATATATATATATAAATATATATATATATATAAACTCTACAAACAAATGAGACAATTTTCTGTATGTAAATAGAAATTAATGGATCTTGTCTGAATAGCTGTAACTCTTTTTATTCCTGCAGCTGGTTAGATCATTGCTGCAAGAAGAAGCGCATGAAGTCTAGTCAGGCTTGTCATTTGTGGCACACGTCCACATGTCATTTTGTGGTGTAATGAGGAATTCATCTGTAGCCTCTCTCAGCTAGCGCCAGCCCTTAATTTGCGGGTGGGGATGAGAAGAGATTTACTATGCTATTGCAAGGACACACAGGCAGGGTTTGCAGCTTATTTTTGGTACAGCTTATTATTTTTGTGCTGTTTTTACCAACTGCTCTAAGTCATTCGAGCATATTGATATGATGTAATTATAAAATAAAGGGCCTGTACTCATTACTGGAGGGATTCAAAATTTCTTAGTTTGAATTCTAATGGGGTTCGCTCTGTTGCACAAAATTGAATATATATATTCTTATATACTGTTTACTCTGAACTGTGGAAAAGAAACATTAGCAAGAAAATGTGTCCACACCAACATATGTAAGAGTATGTTTAAGGGATTTTTACTGTGCATTTATAGCCTGTTTTGGATGCTGGTTGCACCTAAACACAACAGATAATTGATTTCACTATATTCTGTTTTGAATGTTATTGCAGCCAAGTCATATTACAGTTATTTAAACAAAATTATGCTGCATGTTCATAATACGATGAAATAGAGTTGTGTGTTTAATGCACAAGATGCATATTAAAAAAAAACATGAGCATTAGAGCCCTCACTCCTATATATAATTATATAAGGCCTTAGTCACAACTTTTATTAAAATGATAGTTCTCCCACCTGTTTGTCATATCCTACACATGACAGCATGCCGTCCTTTAAGGGGACCTTGTTTAACCTTCCTTAACAATGCAGCTCTGCTTAAATGTTGCTTTTCTGTCTAATTAAACTTTCTCCCAGTTGTCTAGGTCCCCTGGTCTTGTAAATGCAAGAGGATACTTATGCCTGCTCTGTGTACACTAATTTATGTGGTCTTACTGAATTCATTTCACATATTTCTTCTAGTTCAGAAAACCTGGGCAGCACTATATCCACCCTTCTAATGATTCTTCATAGTGTAATATCAGCAAGATGATCGGCATGGTAATTATGTTGGTGCTTTAAACAAATTATTGATACATTTTGAGCATTTGCGAGCATATTATCAATGTTTAAGCATGATGTTGTAAGCCAGCTTGATGTCAACTAAGATATAATTAATCCTTATTATAGGAAGAATAAATCCTATTGGGTTAATTTAAATGTTAAATGTAAATGTAGTTTTTAAATGTTGACTTAAAGAATGAAGATCAAAGCTACATAAAGAACCCTTATCCGGAAAACCCGAGCATTTCAAATAACAGATCCCATACCTGTACTGATATGTAAGATTATATCACTATTTTCTATTTAAAGATTTTTGACATACAGCCAGTCGTTAATAAGTTTGCTCTGGAATTCATTTATTTAACTTCTTCAAGCTATAGGTTGATGCTAGACTAATCCAACCATACATGGTGCACAGTGAAATGAAACCTTATCTATTATGATGGTAATGCTATGTTCATTTCTGTCCAGCGATGACTGACAAGGGCCATACCATGCATAATATTTACTATTGTTGCAGTGTGTTATGTCATACTAATAATATACAAAGATTATACAAATTCCCTATGATCTTAATGTTATTTATAGAGCCTTTAGAGATATCACTTACACTATGATCTTTCAAGTCCGCCAGACAGATTACTACATGGAGATTAGAACATAATCAAGTGTTTAATAAAGTAACATCTCGGTAACTCTATCATTTCTTTTGCACCTCCTGTTAATCTTTCCAGAAATGCATGAACAAGCTGAGATCCAATGTCGGGCACCCATATGATCTAATTAGGCAGTGATCTCAACAGATGTCTGCATCCAACTAAACGAAGCATTTCATGGAATTGAAGCTCTTCAGTTTCCAAATAAGTGCTGGAATTCATGCACAAGTAATGCAAAGCATCAAGACTCCCCACTGACAGAAATGTGGATCATTTTCACATTTAAGCAATGAAGTCAGATTACTAAATGATACTGTGTTTATTTAAAAAAATGTTGGTGTCCCAGCTGATAAGGAAACATAGATTTATTTATGCTAGATAAATGCTAAATTATATATCTTATGAATAAAGAATGAAGGGTTGGCCATTTGCAGCTTCGTTTGTTTGTGGTGTTTCTTTTTTATGTGTTGAGACACATACATATGACCAAATGCAGCAAAGCCACATTCACATCAGTCCCTGCCCTTGGGGAGCTTAAAATGTAAAATCCCTTTCACATTCACAAACGCTATGGTCAATTTTTAGTAGCCATGCTTTTATTTCTTTTTAATTGGTTGAGGAAACTTATAAAAAGACAGGAAAAATATGCAGACTCCTTGCACATAGAGCACTTCCTGGGATCAAACCTAGGCCCCCAGAGTAGCAAGCATCCTGTAGAACAATTTATGGGACTGAAGATGTACAGCTGAACAGCTATAGGTATCAATCTTTCTATCCAAAGAGAGAGCATGTAGAATGGGGGCAGTATGGTAATTGGAAGGGAGGGATGTACAGACTGACAGTTAGATACCATTGGAGCAGAGCTTCAGTGTATACTGATTAATATGGCACATCTTCTGTAAATACAGTTATATAGTATTAGAACCAATGCTATGGCCATAATGCTTTAAACGTCAATAATATGCTGGAAAGTTCTTGCAATTGTAGTCCATCAACATGGGTTAGCTCTGCTATAGAAGGCTTAATATCCCTTTGTGTTTGTCATGGTAGCCTATGCGTTGTTGGGTAGAAATGTCATATTTTAAATACTGAACTTACTCCACCGGTCTAAAGCTTTAGCATGTCTATAACAGCATTGATTCAGGCTTTCAAAGTTGTGCACAGGAGCTCACCTTCATGGATTTTGTTAGGAGTGTTATTGACACTGTACATGCTTATTATATTAGTCTTGGATATTCCACTTGTCCAAGAAGTCATCCAAGCCAATCTTAAAGCCATTCCTTTATTCAGTCATCACATCACCCGGCAGGGCATTCCACAATCTTACTCTACTCACCCAAATCCTTCAAATGAAAGTTCAGTTCAAGTCTTAAGAGGTGCCCTTTGGTTGTTTTTTTGTGAAAAAAAAGATTGCACACTATCTGTCTATAATGTCCTATAATGTACTTATGAAGAGTACAAGCACAAACTTGATAGTTTTATTCTTGTAGTCCCTTTACCAGTCTAGTTGCACATCTCTGCAGTCATTAATATCCTTCTTGGGGACTGGAAGTGGCAGAACTACTGGGGATGCGGGGGATGCACCCGGGCCCACACCCCCTTGGGTCCGGAGGCAGTTCGTGTGCTTTCAAATCTGCCACAAAAATCATTTCTGGTGGAGTTAAAGGGGGTTATTTATTCACATCAAACACTTAAGATGGATTTTTCTCCCTTTTTTACGGCCAATGCACATGTTTAACTTGTTTCTTAATTAATTGTTTATTAATGAATTATCTAATTGGTGCCTACACATCATACCATGTAACCTACTTAAGCATTAAATTGCTTTGTGCATTTTGTTACTGTATGCTTGATAAAGGTGCTAACCTAAAAACATTGCATGCTGCAATAAATTTAAGCAAGGTAAAACCTGCCAGCATTACCTGTGTGCCAGTGATTTTGTGTTGCCATGGGGTTAAAGGAGAGCCCAGGGGGAAGGAGGGGGCCCGGGTGCATGCCCTGCACCCAGACCACACATTGGATAGTTACTGGGGGCTGGAGCCCAAAACTGCACTGCATACTGCAAAAGGTGAGCAGTATGTATATATCAAATATTGGAAAATTCTGGGAGTTGTAGGCTAGTATTTGAATACTGTAACACTGTTAGAGTAGGTTTATCTCTCCAACATAAATTATGACTGTGCTGAGGCTTTTTCTCAGCTCTCTCTGCTCCTAAGTGAGTTGCTGATGGAAGTCTTCCCAATGCACTCAATATAAATAGTGTTCACACCTGAGCTATTCACACAAGCAGTTCATTAGAAAAACCCTATCTGGTAGCTAGACTCTCAGTAATGATAGGAGATTCATAAGAATAACCATAGAGAATAGCCCAGCACACACTAATTAATACATGTCTTGCTTTTGCTTACCCCGTGTGTCCACAATAATTCAAGTTATTTTTTCTCCTCTATTATCAAATGACCAGCATATTTTGTTCAACAGGTTTAACCACCACTTGTTTCTGCAATCAGAATGATGTTGAAAATAAAACATTCCATTTGACACTAGTGTTGCATTTAAAAATAGAGCTGTGGGCATTTTAATGAGGAGTTCAGACAGAAGTGGTTCCAAGGCATTTGCACGGTTTGTGTATATGAGGGAATCAAACAAACTCTTGGATGATACAGTAAACACTGGTTTGGTATTACTGCCAAGCGTGGTAAAGAGAAGCCTCACAAACCGTGACAAGGGATCAACTGGCAGTAAAGAAAATCAGTCAAATGCTGCAATCTGTCATTGCCACAAACTCCTGTGGAAATGCTCATTTACATCAGTAACTTGAATATTCAGCCCAAATCAATCAGATTCCCTAACTAACCATTAGGGGAAGAAGTTGTGGATTCTGTGCCACAATTGCTAATTCATCAGAGCCAAAAGTCAGTACAAAGCTGTCCAGTAAAAATGCTCTCGCTTTGATTGCACCAGCTGGTCCTGTACTAATTAGGAGTTCGACATTACCCAATTAGATTTGTAGAAAAACATAAAAACTCTTTTTTTATGCTTTGAATTACAAAAAGTTATTTTAGTGTGGTTTCTACACGAGGGACAGAAGAAAGTTCAACCCATTATCCAGAAAGCTCACATAGACTTTTATCCAAATAATGCACATTTTTAAAAGTTATGTCCTTTTTCTCTGTAATAATTTAACAGTACTTTGTACTTGATCCAAACTAAGATATAATTAACCCTTATTGGAAGTAAAGTCAACCTATTGGGATTATTTATTATTTAAATGATTTTCTAGTAAATTTAAGGTATGAAGATCCAAATCCAGAAAAGCCCAGGTCCTGAGCATTCTGGATAACAGGTCCCATACTTTGTACTTGGTCCCATACTTTGTACCTGACCCAAATTAAGATATAATTAACCCTTGTTGGAAGCAAAATCAACCTATTGGGATTATTTATTATTTAAATGATTTTCTAGTAAACTTAAGGTATGAAGATCCAAATCCGGAAAAGCCCAGGTCCTGAGCATTCTGGATAACAGGTCCCATACCTGTATTGTAATTTGCATATGTCAGGGATCATATTTCAAATCAGTGTAAAAAAATTTTTAAA
The DNA here is from genome assembly GCF_017654675.1 of Xenopus laevis. NCBI lineage: Eukaryota > Metazoa > Chordata > Amphibia > Anura > Pipidae > Xenopus > Xenopus laevis. Next base: position 80,258,561 of record NC_054387.1, on the reverse strand, counting down.
TGGAGGGAATACTATTTATTAGGGATGCACCGAATCCAGGATTTGGTTCGGGATTCGGCCAGGATTCAGCCTTTTTTAGCAGGATTCGGGCAGATCCTTGTGCCTGGCCGAACTGAATCCGAATCCTAATTTGCATATGTAAATTAGGGGCGGGAAGGAAAACATGTGACTTTTTATCATAATAGAAGATTTTTTTTCCACTTTTTGCTTTCCTGGCCCTAATTTGCATATGCAAATTAGGATTCGGTTCGATATTAGGCCGAATCTTTCACCGGGGATTCGGCCGAATCCCATATAGTGGATTCGGTGCATCCCTACTATTTATATTGTTTTTATTTGAGTTCTTAAAGGAAATGCAATGCAATTCTTTTTTTTTTTTTGTAGTTTTTGCATTTCTAATATGCAAGGAATGTCTTGTGATGTTGTCCTGCTTAGAACTGACCCAAAAAGCATCAGATAAGATCTGCTCACTAATATCACAACAAAAAATAACAAATCTTAAAAGGGATCAGAAAAGCAATCGTTTTGGTAATGATATTAAATTGTACAATTACCCAATTAGTTTAAAAAGGGTCAGAAGAAAGTGTTGTGGGCCTCCTTAACTAAGAAAGATTTTGGGAAAGATTTTGTGGATAACAGACTGTGCAAGTCTAGGCAGTGTCAGTCAGTCATTACTTAAGATAATAAAGAACTATTCTATAAATAGGGGGAATTTATTTTAGGGATGAATGGTTAAATTTGCTTTTTTGTAGATCCCTGGTAAGTAAAGGCTGTCAAATATGTAGTTATAGAGAAGGCGCTTGAGAGGCAGCACGATTACTCTTTAAAGATACATTATAGACGGGTGGCAGAGGATCTTTTCACCAAATAGAAAAAAAAAACAAAACACGAGAGGCCACTTCTTTAGACAACACAAAGATTTATTCCCCATGAAGGAGGCGATGCTGTAGAATGCTCTGTCTGTTGATTTTGTGATGGCATATTTCCTTACAGTCTTTAAAAAGGGCTTTAAGAGGGGATATCTTATTGGACAGGCCAACTTCTCGGGGCTGATATATCTTCAGAGCTTCGGTTAGTTTTGTGTATGTAAGTGAATGTATATTTTATGTACAAAGAATAAGGTTTGTCTACATGTAATTTATGTATATAGACATAGTATGACTGAATTCAACAAAACTTCTTAGGACCCATCACCTCAAGAGGTAGTTGTTCAAAATACATGGGGCCCCACCCTGCAATATCTCAGGGTCCTGTCTCATTTTGGATCATTTCGACACAGAATGCAACAAAACTTTTCAACCCACTCTTTTCGACTCTCCATGGCATTTGACATGTCTCTTACTCGTCTAATTGATCACCTTATACAGGTAAACTATAGAAGCATAGAGATACAGCATTGCTACTAATGACAATAGAAGGCACTTTTTATGGTGGTTTACAGCTACACCCCTCTTTGCAATAGTTTTTCACCTTTACGTAACAATTAATGAATAGGGGTGCTCTCTCTTGTTCCTACATACTGTGATCTAGTCTAGTGCTTTATCCCAGGGGTTCTAAACATAAGAGTCAAAACCAAAAATGAAGCTTGGCAGATCATATATAAAATCTTGGTTAGAAGGATTATAATTATTATATTCATATATGCATCAACATGTATTTATTAACCCCTTTTTTTTTAGGGTCTACACCAGGGGTCCCAAAACTTACCGGTGAGCACAGGCATGAAAACATTTTCTAGGGGGTGCCCAATAAGGGATACTCACTAGCCTCTGATTGGGGATAACTTCTCTAAGCCAGTCATTGTTCTTAATTCTAGTGAATGGATATCACCATGACCCCTTTATATAAAGTGAAATCTATTTCAATATGTGCTAAGGGTTACTAAAACCAGACATAAGGTCGGGAAGCTGATCACCAGATTTTATCTGGGTCCCATGCAGAAGTGAACAGGTTAACAAACACTGCTTTATATCACTAAACTGAGATTCCTTTGCCTACCATTTCTGCAGCAGATTGAAATAATTGAAAAGAACAGCAATTTGTACCTTAAGTACACAATGGATGTCCCTAAATGTTGACCTTGGCTCTGGCATAAGGATTTGGGGGCTGCAAATGACTCAGTATCACATGTCACATAAATCTATGGCTTACTGCCTGGCTCACAGGGTCAGTGTTATTATTAAAGCTTAATGTGCCCTTGCTCTGCTTGGAAGCTTTTCTATTGTGCATACATCCAACCTTCAGCATCCCTAATATCCTCAGTGCTAGGCCCATTTAATGGGAACGTATACCTTAATTTTTTTTTTTTTTAGTATAATGCAGAGGGAAGTAGAAAACATGTCAGCTGGCCTTCAGTTGAACTGAACGTTGGACTGGTTCACTAGCCCTGATTTATGATAAACAAGTTTTTTTTGTGGTGTCAGGGACATAAACATAAATTAAAAGCTATTTCACTGTTTATCCGGATTGACGACTGAATATACTTGCGATGGAGGGGGGGGCGAGTTAAATATCAGACATCGGAGGTTTGCAAATGCTACACTTTTATACAGTTAGTTTAATATATTGCGCTGTTCCAGGGCACTAATTGCATCCATTTGTACTGGGTGAGTTTAACACAGCATGATAAAAGCTGCTGCTGCTTATTCCGTGTGGAGATGAGTAAGACTTTAAGGAACTTAATATTCTATTCTTACTTTTTTATTGTTAAAGGACTAATTATGAACACCATCTTGCTCATAATTTTGTGGGTTTAAAAAAAAAATCACCGCACACAGTGCATTGCTCTGTATCAGGGGCGTAACTACAGAGGAAGCAGACCCTGTGGCTGCAGGGGGTTCCAGGAGGTATAGGGGGGACTCATGAGGCCCAAAAAAATTGCAATTTCAATATATATTGGTAAAATAGGACAACCTCTGTATATGTTGGGGACCCTAAAATTAAATTGCTGTGGGGCTCATTAACATCTAGTTACGCAACTGCTCTGTATAACTGGACAAAGCAAAAGCACAGCTGTCTAGGGTACATTTGTTCTGGATTACTGTATTATTAAACCTTTTCCAAAAAACTGCAGTTGCCAAGTATAGAAGTCACAGTTTTTATTAGTAAGTAAATTATTGAATCAAAACTGTGAGCTAGTGCAGGGTTCACTGAATTTCAAGTCAAGACAATCACAATCCCATCAATTTCATAAGAGTTGTCTTTTTACTCTATCAATGTTAGTGACATACAATACAAACACAGACATATACTGTATGAAACACAGTTTATCTGTTCTCCCAACTCTTAATATTCCTATGCAAGTCAGACTATGTATCTGTACAACAGTCTAAAAAAGGAATTATGCATAGATTTACCCTTAGGAAATTTATAGCTGTGGGATATTAAGTATTTTTAGTTCTTAAATAAATATACAGTTAGATATTCATTGAGCAATAATGCAGGCATTGTGCAGCAAATGTCTAATGGAGTACTGTGGTATACAAGGGAACGTTGTTATTAGATATCTATTTTTTTATCATTCTTAGAAAGAAGATAAATGCCAAAACTGAGGTTAAACCCTCAATTTGTTGCGAATAAGTAATATGCGTACTGCTTTTGTATCTCATCCATTCAGTCGTGAAAGTGTATCATTAACAGGGACGGTAAGAAATCAGGCATGGTTCCTCGATTGAAAGTGTGACCTTTCATTGGAAGCAGTCACTTGTGACAAGAGGCCATATGTTATTATTGTAATGACATCAGACTATTATTTCTGACACACTTCAGTTCCATTAAGAAGCTCTCTAGTGACAGCTTGTTACAGTGTGACTGTTGTCAATCAATGTGCAATGTCAGAATTTGCTGGGTTGCTTATTGCTACTGCTGAAAGTTCTTAAATGAGAATTAAAGACACTTTCTGGCTGTATATGTTACAAGCTTTCTTCTTGTTATCCTTTAACCAAAAAAATGAAGACATGTTTATGCATTACTTTATAGAGAGAGATTGTGCAGGGTTCACAGCCCCTGACACAGTGGAGCTTACAATCTAACCTTCCATTCATATTCACACACACTTTCATATTCCACACTTTTCAAAATTCCACCTAAAGATGTCATGTCAATGACATTATCCAAACACCAAAGATTTCCAGCACAATTGCGACAAAGCATATTTGCAGTTGTATGATGTCTTAATACATTTGCCACACTTGTGTCAGACACATCACCACCTAAACTGCAATTATGCTGTAACTGTGGGAAAAAGTTGCATTGTAGGTAAGAAACATGCCGACCTGCGCCTGAAATTCACACTGCATTTATATTCACATATGAGCCTTTTAGTTATTGCACATTAACCATACTATTTGCAGTCTCTAGTATAAAATCTCCCCCAACCTAATTCCCTTTTGATCTGCTGATCAGAGCTCCTACATTGTCTATTTTGCTATTCTGGACCATCATAATCTAGCTATCCAAGGAATTTACCCCTCATATGTGATAAAAAGCACTAAGTTTGCCTAGGAGCAGTAAACTATAGCAACCAATGAGATGTTTGTTTTTAAACAGGTGACCAGTAAATGCTGCCTTAATGATTGGTTGCTATTTGTTACAGCATGTTATTACATAACTTTAGAAGAGTTGCTAATTTTCTTTTTGAGTATGATCAGTAAAGATATAAAGAGGTGGGGGCAGAGTATTCTGGTACAGGCTTAGTGTGTAGGCGTTTGGTTGGATAGAGGGTGTAACAAGGCAGTCCCAGGGTGCCAAGTGAGTGGACCTGGGGTGTAATAAAAGGGGTGCATGATAACCCTTAAAGGAGTGTCTCTTTTAAAGGGGGGAATTAAAATATTTCCATAATGATTATTGAAGGTGTGGGTTTATACAAATGTTGTTGGAATACAACTCCAAGCACACATCAACCTTTTATCAATCATCAAAGCATGCTGGGAGCTATAACCAAAAATTGTCTGTAAAGGTTTTTTTAATAAATACACATACACACACATATACACATAATACAGTTTCAGGCAGCCGCACTCAGATCTGGATTATTTCTGTGTATGAGGGTGCAGGGTCAAGTAATATACAGAAATCTTCTAATTGACCCACACTCCAATTCGTGGTAAATCAAATTGTTTTTATTATAAACATCTTATACATCCACATTAGGGCCTTTTTTCTTGATATAGATATAGAAACATCGGATTCAATAAACCTGCTATAGTTTATATAAATGTTTTTTGTTTTGATTGCTATATTCCTCGGAGTGCTGTCATCTGCGGATATATTTATTGTTTAAAAACTGGCACCCAGGCATTTTTCAGATTTTTGGTTGTGCATTCCATCTATCCCAATGATATATATATATATATATATATATATATATATATATATATATATATATATATATATATATACACTCATGTAACACGCACATAAACTAGTCTGCCCAGCATTACAACTTGCTCTGTTTTTATATTCAATTGAATTAATATATACACTTAGCAACAGGGTTATTACTAGGCCTTCTGTGCCAAAGTTTTATTAACATAATCCCTTGCTGCATGTTCTTCCCAGGCTTTGAGGCAGTGAATGGAATAACCACTATATTACTTCCTCCTCTTGGGGACCTCTGGATTATATATGTAGCTGAGCTGCCATACTCATCTGCTTGGGTAGGGTTTAATGTGATTCAATAATACAGGATGGGACCAGTTGTAAAGTAATTGAATAACAGAAATAAAACCAGCTGTAAATTATTATATTTCCATGTCTGAGTTACTATTTTAAGATCTTGTGAAATATTACATAATTTCTGCTGTGCTCCATATTGAACCACAGGCAGGTTTGATATTTTTTAAAATGATTAATGCTTTTAGAAAGTTGCCAAAATTCTTTAATTGTAGGAAATAATGCCTACATGGCCTTGCACGGGGTACATGTATTTGGGTAAAGATAAAGCTCTCTGTCCAAAATCTCTTTCCTTTCCCAGTAAACTTCTACTGAACCTCCAGGTTGAGCTTGATTCATGAAATTCCCTGACCTTATCACTATATAAACTGCTTTAGATTTATCCAGATGTATGGCAAATGCATTATATTTCATAATGATTTAACCACATCCCTGTTGGAAAAGTAAAAATCAGTTCTGGAATATACATCTTGCGGCTTACAATGATATGAATATTCTTTGGTCCCAGTACTCACTCTCTGAATATCATTATTTTGTCTCCATCAGTTACATAATATTACAACATGGATGCTTTGCATGATATCAGCATTAATAACCAGGGCCAATTTCTTAAATGGTAAAAAGGGCATTTACCCACCAGGACAGGGAGCCCACCACCAGAGCTTTCATCTGTTATAAAGTTTAACTGAAGCATTCCCTGAAATGGCAGACACCTACTTTTAATTCACTGGCACAACAAACGCAAAATCTATTAATTCCGCATTCTTCACTTTTTATTTTGTTTTCCCATTTTGTTATGGTTCATCCTCTGCTATGGTTGGTAGTTCTGGACAGTGCACTTTGACCCACCTCTGCGTTGGTAAACACAGACCATTTGTTTATTGTTTGCCTTATTATAGTCAAGTTAATCTGTTTTAGGTTGGTACTACAGGCATGTAACCTGTTATCCAGAATGCTCGGGACCTAGGGTTTTCCGGATAAAGGGCCTTTTTTTAATATCCATGCCTTACGCCTACTAAAAATTGATTTAAACATTAATTAAACCCAATAGGTTTGTTTTGCCTCCAATATGGATTAATTATATCCTAGTTAGGATCAAGTACAAGGCACGGTTTTCTTATTACTGAGAAAAAGGAAATAGGAAATAATTCAACATCATTCAAATGTTGAATTATGTAATTAAAATGGAGTTTATGGTAGATGGCATTCCTATTATTAAGAGCTTTCTAGATAATGGGTTTCCGGATAATGGATCCCATACCTGTATCACAAATTTATTGAAGGTATTCTGCAGGTGGCCCACCAATGAAATCTTTTCCCTGGACCCAGTGGCATCCTAAATCAGCCCTCATAGTAAAGCCATGTGACAGGTGATTACAATTTTGAGTATAAACTAGAGGGTGATTACTACATATTTCTATAAACTGTAACTGCCATGATGTTTCCTCCACAAAGACAATATTAAAGAGGAAATTAAACTTCAATAGAAACATTTTTCCACCCAAACCAAGAGCATGCTCCAGCCTGTTGTCAAGGGTAAAAACATGCTGGTTAGAATATATCAGTAATTAATTCATAAAGAGAATCTACTGTAAATGCTGTTTAACTGTCCTGCTATTCCACACTTTTTTTGGACTACAAATCCCAACACATGACATCAAGGGTAAGGCATACTGGGAGCTGTAATTCAGAACATCAGGGTTGTATTCTTAAGGCAATATAGCTCAATAAAACTTTTCCCCAGCTTTGTTGTCAATGGCTATATTAAAATGCATATAATCCTCCAATGAGAATCCTAGTTCTTTGCTCCTCTAGTTGCTCCTCTAGTTGGAGTTGGAAGTATTAAGCCAGTCTGTCCTTTATCCCCCATGTGTAATATAAATTAAACCAAAATTTTGCAATAATCTCAGTGTGTAAGATAACAGCAAGATGCCTGAATGACATAGTAATTGGCATTCTCATTTGTGATTGTTTGCTCATGTACCTATAATTGCGTTTTGGACACATTTTGTCAATAAATAGTGGTACTGTTCATAGAGGGTTTAGATCCCCTTTCATACAATATTTGTCAAATTTATTAATTGCCAATAAAATGATATTCCGGTAAGATTCCTGCCTGTCCTGTGTATTTTTGTATCTCTGATCTTTGTTTATAGGATGATCAAATACTCCTGCCAATGCCACATTTCCCTTCTGATGATTGACTACACTATATCATCAAGCAAAACCTGAGCTGAAATCTTCCTACTTTATATGACAGCAGTATGACTGAGCAGTACTACTATATAATCATAGCATATGTTGGAATACTCGCATGGTGCAAGTGAGTAGTAGTGTGACTTGAACACAGGACTACCCTTGTTTTACCTTTGATCAGTTTCCAAATCTATTACTGATCATAATTGGTCAATATAAGTCCCCCCTAAGGCAATTCAAAATATCATTGTATCATCCTTAAATCCTGTAAGAAAAATGCATAGCAACTGATTTTGCAGCAGAAGAGGGTTGTCTTTTCAATTTAGCCAGCTACCAACCAGTTGGATTTTAAACAAAAATAATGATTTTTTTAAAGGAGCTGCTGCAAGCACAGTAGGAAAAAACAGATTACATCCATGATTACATTTGCAAGGTCCCTTAGAAAAGTTCAAAGCGTTAAAAACAAATTATGAACAGGGATAATCCTGTTCTCTGTAATAAAAATCTGTCAAACAAATGTGAACATTTCATGATACTCAAGGCGAATCCCTGGATCATTTATTGTATTAATGCAATGTTGGCAATGTAACAAGTGGAGATATTAATATGAGAGAACACCAGTCGGGGAGAGAGAGAAGTGCAAATGAGGTGACCAACAGATAATGGAAGGAATGTCACCTGTGGTGGCAACACCTGGGGCTCCTTGTGGAAGTGTTACATATTGAGAGGCCTAAAATTGACTATGATATGCATGATAAAAAATATTCTCCAATGTTATAATGAATATTTATCATACCTAGTTCTTTCCTGCAATGCAACTGTTTGTTTTGTTCTGTAAATAATCTGCAATAAACAGTTATGTTATTATGGTGAAATTGGCTTAGAGATGCCAAAAGCCTCATTCTTTAATTTGGCCTCTTCAAGTGTCGGACTGGTGGGTGCAGGGCCCACCTGGACTGCTGCCCCAGGTGCCCCAGTGCCCCCTCAAGGGGGCCCGTTCCCCCACACCCCCCCTACAGGGGCCACCACCACCCGCCCTCCCCCGGGCATGTGTAAATTAAAGCGCGTTGGGGAAGCGTCAGCAGGGTTCGGGTCTGGGCCCCCACTGGGTTTTTTTCTGGTTGCCTGAAAGAACCCTACTCCATAAATACAAGATCCAACTGAAAGTATATATTCCATGGCACCACCACTAAGCTCTTTCAATGCAGGTGCTTAAATGTTGCAAACTGGGGTTTGCCCATGAAACGTCCATATCTGCACCAGATAGCTCCTCAAAAACTGAACATTATGCATTACTGTCATTGTACGCAAATGATTTCAAATCATCGGTGTGAGAAACAAAGCTGAATACATTCCTATAGCCTTAGTAGCTGAAAAAGAACCAAATTTGCCACCTTGGCAATATGGTTTCGTTGCTCAAGTTCTAAAACATTTGTGGCTTTATTGTTAAGAGCGACAGTTTCCCTTTTTATTTTATTGACCATTCAACAAGGCCTGAGCTGCGCTAAACAACAGAGACATAAATAACCATTTTGTGTCGGATGTGAATGTTTTACACGTTTATCTCCCTGGCAGAAGGAATTACGATGTTATTTGTGAGATGCACATTCTATCCTGTTTGGGAAAAGGATGAGATGTAAATTAAACATAATAAGACCTTTCAAACTTTTATTACACAGATTACTTTTTAGTTTCATGTCATCATTTACTGTCAGCGCTTACCAGCAAAGGCCTACGGATTTATGACATAGTACCCTGCTCACTAATTACAACAATTTTCTCTCTGGAACATTACATGCTCTGATATGATTAACAAAATTAAGAATACATTTATTTATGTTATAAATCTTAGTAGCCGTTTAAAATAGAATAGAAGAACATTAGCAATGTCTTCCTAGAAATGTTAGGGGAGTCAAGTGGATTATGCCAGGCCAAAAGTGTTATGCCATGCCTGAATTTAATGTGCCATCTGTCAGATTCAGTTTTTCATCCTCTATGATAAACCGGCTTGGGAGCTGTAGAATCAAAATGGACAAACTGAATATAAAAATAGGAAACTGTAGCAGCCTGGTAAGAGAATCTACATATTGCAGAAGGTTTTGCTGACAACACAGATAAAATAGTGTCAACAACTATCTGAAGGTGCTTGGAAACTTTTGCAAGTATCACATCTATTGTAGGGGACATAAAGGGTCTTTTAAACAGTCATTTATGTGGAGCAGAGCACCTGCAAATAGAATATTTTTTCTCCTGCCCTATTTCCCTGGAATTAAGTGGAGCTGAACTTCTTTAATTTCAGAAAAAAAATCCCCTAGGATTGCTCCAAAACAATTCTTTTGCAGTAATGTTCTCTTCAGTGCTACAAAAGGACTTAATTGAATGATAAGCAATCAGGACTGGGATGGCAAGGATTCTTTGTGCTGGTTGGTTAATCTCAAGTAAGTTTATACTGCAGGTAGTACCTATATCCACTGTAGACCACCAGCACTTACACAATGGACTCATGAGTTAACAGACCCCCCGTTCTACTCTATAATCACAGTATTTACAGCAAAACACTAAACCACCGAATGCAGACCAGACACAATGCGTATTATTATTATTACTACCTTATTATAATGAACATGAAATATTGCCATGTTCATTGCCATTTATGTCCACTTCCTCTCTGGTGAAGGTGATCTAATATACTGTACATTAAATGGATTATAGAATGGTTTCATATTATAGTAAATTACATATTGATTTTGAGCTACTTTATTTGTAACATAATTACCCTTCCAAGGCCAGACCAGTCTAGCAAAGACAGTTTTCTACTAGTAATGGAGCATGAAAGAGGCTCTCTGCTAGGGCACTTCATCATATTGAAAATGAAAAATACAGTAGTTCCTTCCAAAAACTGAACAGGTACTTTTACAAGATGGGCAATGACGTTCTGGTGCAAACACTCTTCTGTCCATCAAAAAAGAACATGGTTACAAAGACGATAGCAACTGGACAAATGAAATTCAGCATTAGGTAGTGTACAATACATTTACATGGCTACATATACACAAGTTCAGGCTCAAACTGATCTATGTTGACAACATTGTAGAGTAGTTGATCATCTCTGATCCCCACATCATTCCCAAATGTCCAGTTTCCCAGTTCCCTCAAAATCCTCCCTGAACTTGGTTGCCAACCATTTTGCATGAAACCCTTTTATGCTCTTTTTGTACTCCACATGTTGACGGCTCATTCACACAGGAAAGCAAGATATGCAAATGACTATGAATTTTCACCCTTTAAACATTTAGATAAAATTAGTTCAGACCAATGACATTTTCAAGGGAAAACTAGAAATAATATCACTGAAGGGATAGGAGATGCTTTTCTTCTGATCAACAGTGACAGAAACTGAATATGTGAAATATTGGATGTAGGTTTAACTTGACAGACTCGTGTTTTTCATGTCACAATAGTAGTGAAATGTGCATTAACAATCCCATGGTATCTCTGGCAACTAATTCACTAGACATAATATAAGTGATCCTATTTGCTGTTGCACAAGCATGCAGGTAATTTAAGCATTCCAACCATGTACAGATGCCCAGAGGGCACAATCCTACCCCAAAGCTTGGAGATGAAAGACAGAAGGGACATGCACTGAACTTATTCATTTCTGATACAGCAAAATTACACTGTACTATCCACAGAGTAATCATGTAATGTTCATAAGGTCATGTTCTAAAGGGATAAAAGCTCTTGCTGGGATATAAGGGTCATTTATGAATGTGCTTAAAGAGATACAATAACAAATGTAGAATGTATTGACTCCATCCAAACATCTTCCATGTACTTCTGTATAGTTGTTTTAAGTACAATTGCTTCAATCCAACCTGCTCTGATCGACTGTATCATCACCCTGAACATGATGGTAATTCCAGGCCTCCAATAGCTGTTTGTTTCACTAGGCAAAAGAAACACACACTAATGCAATTTTAATGTCATGTGCCGGAAGTTATGCAGTCCCCACTATAACAATTGTCTAGTTGAATGTGGCCATGTGGAATTCTTAGGGAAAAGTGTAGCAATTGCACTTTGGATACATTCAGTTCAGAAATGATCCTTTATGTCTCCCAACATCTATTTAATAATCAACAGACACATCATACAGGGAGCTCAATTCCAGCAAAACTACTTTTTTTTTAAGCAAAGCTGCCGGGTTCAGTGACCCCCATTTGAAAGCTGGAAAGAGATAGATTTCAGTTTGCAGAGGCTGCCATAGTGCAGGAATCTCATCAATGAAATCTCTTCTATCTGATGCTTATGTTTGGGCTGCCTACATTGGAGACCAAGGGACAACGAGGCAGTGCCGGACTGGCCCACAGGGATACCAGGAAAACTCCCGGTGGGCTAAGGTGTCAGTGGGCTCTCATGCTTCAAAACATTTGGCCTATTTCATGGTCATTACCTATTTCTATGAGAACAAAGAGACTAAATAGATTGAATAATAGATTATAGTATGTAAAGAAAAGAGACTAGGTTAATAGTGGTTGCGTGAGGAGAGGAATTATAATAGTACTGAGAGTGGGCCCCTGATCTAAGGTCTTTTGGTGGGCCCCTGGTCTAAGATTTTTGGGTGGGCCCCTGGTGTCCCAGTCCGACACTGCAACGAGGAGACTTTTAGGGAAAGTTTATGTAATTTTCATAAAAGTCACTGTATGCTTAAAGGGACATTATACTTATTTTTTATTAAGTAGTGCACACATGCAAATATAACTATAGTAGCCCAGATTATGTTGCAGAATGAATCATATTTATTTGTATATTTATTTTTGAGAGATAGGGAAGTGAATGTAAAAGCTTTTAGAAAGTGCATGTCCCCTTTAAAGGAATTGTTCAGTATAAAAATAAAAACTGGGTCATTAGATAGGCTGTGCAGAATAAAAAATGTTTTAAATATTGTCAAAACTGTAATGTTTAAAGGCAGGAGTGAATGGGTGTCTAATATAATAGCCAGAATACTACTTCCTGCTTTGCAGCTCTCTTGGTTTACACTTATTGGTTAATAGGCAGTAACCAATCAGTGATTTGAGGGGTGGCCATATGGGTCATAACTGTTGCTTTTGAATCTGACCTGCGTGCTAAGGATCCACTGCAAACTCACTGAACAGATATGTCCCATGTTCCCCCCTTCAATTCGCTAACTCAGATTTAGAGAGCTGCAAATCAGGAAGTTGTGTTCTGTTCTGTTGTGTTAGACATCCAGTCACTCCAGCCATTATACATTACTAACTATATTATAAACATTTTTTATCTGTTAACCCAGTTTTGATTATTACAGTGAACTGTTATACGTTATATTCCTATACCCTTCCCATTTTTACTCTATTAAGGCACGGCTGTTGCTTGAAGCTCATATAATGCCCACTGTTGGCCTCAGTTTACTGCGTTACTGAATACCAGTGTCAACAATTTAAATAAATGTCTTATTGATTTCAATTTAAGCGCGCAACACTTACCTTTTGATTGAGCTTGCATCCTCCAGTGTAATCGATACCTATTATATTTTAGGAAATGACTGAATAAACATTTAACGCAAGATGAGAAATGTTCAAAATTAATATACAGTAGTGATCAGTGGCAGAATGAAAGTTTGTATTTGGAATTTGCTTAAAGGTCCCTGCTCAAGTGCGGATATTAGCTAACAATTGCTATATCATCACAATATGGCAGAGCAGATAACATTTTGATAATGAGATGCAGACATTATTGCTGATGCAAAGGTCAAGTTTATTGCCGAAAGAAGAGGACAGAAATTATGTGCAGGCAGCAAAAGAATGAAACAGTATTGAACGAAATGCATCATCTTTGACCAGTCTCTATCCTTCTCTAATCATATTAATACTACATCCAAAACCTGCCGCTTCTTCCTCAGCAATTTAGCCAAGATACATCCCTTTCTCAAACACATTACAGCCAAAACACAAATCCATGCCCTTATCCTATCCTGTTTGGACTATTGCAATCTTCTACTAAATGATCTTCCTGACTCCCATCTCTCTCCCCTCAAATCAATTTTAAACTTTGCTACTAGGATCCTCCTGCTCTCTCTTAAAGGAGAACTAAACCCCCTGTTAATCATAAATCCCCTTCCATCCATTGGCCCCCGCACTGCTTTCTCCCTCCTTAGCCCCGAAGAGCTCTGCTGCGCTACTCTGCATAATTACGCCAAGGTACATGACAGGGATACTTTTTCCACTGAGATACTAGGAGGGAGAAAGCATTGAGGGGGGGCAATTTTTTTAGTCGGAACAAAGGAAAATCCCAGAGACTGTGGTTATTCGTATTTAACCTTAAAAAACCCTTTCCTACACTTCTTCTCCCATAATAGTGGGCTTTTTGTCTGCCACACACTGTTGCTTGAGGCAATGTTCTCACCTTGCTCCATGGCAGTAGCAGCCCAGGATGGTAGCTCCATGGTTCTGCAGCATCTATAGGTGTACTTGTCCATGATTCAGCCGAAGAAGCAGGACTGATGCAATGGGGCTTGGTGCAAATATAGAGGATGTATGGACAAAAAGTGATTACATTTTTTTTCCTGCCTTTCTAGTGTGTCCAGTATATTAACATGCATTCATTTACTATGCCAGCTCTTCAATAAGGAAATGATTTAGATACTGCTGCTCTGTTCTATGTGTACATTGTGACTGGGCTCATATCTGCTCTGCATCGCAACTGCTCTTTCTGGCACAGAGAATAAATATCCTCACCGTTCTCTCTCACTACCAACAGTTAGAAAATGCTGGCCCAGCAATAGGTTTTACTCACATTATTACAAAACCGAAACCAGCTGTATGGGTGCAGATTTGATGGCGCTGCACTTTAACATGTGCTCTCCTCCAAACAGATGGCATGGAACACTAAGATACTCATTTTTATTGTTTATATTATAGTTCCAATTACAATTTGCAATTGCTTAAAATGAATATACTTTATATTATTTACATATCTTTTAAGAAATTGAACATTTTCATGCTTCGGGTTCAGCACATAGATATGGCAGCAGAACAGTAACTAAAAGGGTAGTTATCCCAATTATCCTTTTAACAAATAATCTGCCCTCATTGCAAACTGCCTCTAAATATATTTGTTGAGTTTTTTAAACAGTATTCAAGAGGAACTAAACCTTCATTAAAGGGAAATAAACCTTCTTTAAATGGAAAATATACCCCCCCTTTTGGACATTTTGCAGGAAAGGTGCCAAGCAAAAATGTAAATGTTTTTTACACAGACATATCTGATTCCACAGATTTACAATCAAAACTTGGATACAATTTTCTATTAGACAGACTTGTGGTTGGTTAAAGAGGATGTAAACTTTCCATAAAACTTGCACCCCTTGACTCTCAAAGTAGGTATCACAAACATATTTATGCAAACAAGTCCTCCATCAAAGGGTATCCCAAGACAGGGATCCTGTTGCAGACGGGCCCCAAAAGACAAAAAAGGTGATTTGGATGCGGCTTGGGTTTGGATGCTAGCCCTTACCAACTTGACATAAATGTTATTGCGTAGTGTAACTTTAATAATTCACAACTGGGTACATTTCTAATGGTTTCTAGTGGATTCCCAATTTTATCACCTTTATTAATAGATTCTTGATTGCCAGTTTTAATGAACTGGCATGTTTTTTAGAGAACTTTCAGCTCATCAATATTGCATTGCATGCTTTTGCACCCATTTTTGATTTAAAGCAGAAACACCCTACTTATGTAAAAGAATTACAGTCATTTTAATGCAGTGCTCACCTATGAGGGCCTTATTCAATCAATTCTATTCTCTTCTCTGTTATTTAAAATCTGTAATTCATAATAAATCAGCCCGGAAATAATATGTTTTAGTATCTGGTAGTTGTAGTCAAGCTCATGACTAACTCATGACTGAGCCACACAGCTATACAAACATATATGTTCCCCCTAAAATCCCCTTAAAATTTAATTTTCTGGCCTAAATATTAACTAGGGTTGCCTAACAGTATTATATTTCTGAATGATTAATGTTTTCTGCCTCTTACATGCTTAAAAACTGCAAGTAATCACAGCATGAGCAAAAGAATATTTCAAAGTTGCTAATGTTCAAAGAAGAAAGAGAATAATTCCCTCTAGAATTCTTTAGCTTCAAACA
Source organism: Xenopus laevis (assembly GCF_017654675.1). Taxonomy (NCBI): domain Eukaryota; kingdom Metazoa; phylum Chordata; class Amphibia; order Anura; family Pipidae; genus Xenopus; species Xenopus laevis. The sequence continues at coordinate 80,242,523 of NC_054387.1, read as the reverse complement.
TTAAAAATCCAGTGCCCCAGTTCTTCTTTGTGACCCAAAAGGAAGAGAAAGATGTAAGACCTCTCTCATCCACTTGTCTATTCTCGGCTGAAAATAAAATCATTTAACATCCTATACAATTATAACAGTTACAGTATCTGACAGATGGCCACCATTGTGACTCCTTAAATAAAAGGGACAGTGTTTTAAAACCCTTTATGGCTTAAAATTACACCTGTTTTAAACTGGGGCCATCAGAGAACCTGACACCTTGGGTTCACTCTCATAGCCATCAAAGTGTGTGAAATGACATCTGTTTTTGTACTGTTTCCCTGTAGAAATTAAGATTGGCAGATGGAAATTGTCCTTGGCTGAGGTCCACTACAGGCTTGGCCCACTGGGAGATCCTCTGGTGCTCTGGTAGGCCAGTCCACCCACACCAGTCCACCACAGGCCCTGATGACAGTTTAGAGGTTAGCAAATTAGGATGGGATCTCTAAAATATCAGAAGTAACTGTCAAATGAAGTGATATATATATATATATATATATATATATATATATTTATATATCTATATATATATATATATATATATATAGACAAATACAAGAGGTCCTCTGCACTCAATCCATTATCAATATATTTAAGACAGAGACATTTTGTGCATACTGCTACTGAAAAATGCCTTACCCTTTAAACAAAACAGGGATTGTTTGTCCATATATTGCAATATGTTTAAGCTGGCCAACTACATCAAAGGCATCCCATATCTGGCCAGTCCTATGCTCAATTTTCATCTGATTCATTAAGAATTCTATTGCTTAATTATACATTTTACCTGCAACTTACTAGCTGCTGCTCCACCAAGCCACACAGTGGTTGTTCAAAAGCACATTCTGATACACGTGCACCTCCTCAAACCAACTATACATCCATTCCTCATACTGAGGGTCTGCAGGCAGTTAAAATTATATTATCTAATTGTGCTTTATATTGTGATGGGGAGATTGCCTTCTTTATGGAAATGCTTAGCTTCTTATTGCATAGGAATTATTTCAAGTATCAGGACAAACATTACCTGCAGACGCGGGGGGCGGCCATGGGCTCCAGAGTCGCCCCGGCATATGCCAACTCATTCATGAGTTGGTTTGAGGAGGTGCACATGTATCAGAATGTGCTTTTCACCAGCCACTGTGTGGCTTGGTGGAGGTACATCGATGACGTGTTACTCCTATGGCGGGGTGACCTGGAGTCCCTGTCCGCCTTCCGTGATGCAGTTAATGACACCCATACAGACATTAAACTAACAATGACTGAAAGTTTACAAGAAGTAGCATTTCTAGATGTATTGGTCTCACATACACAATTGGGCTTTAATACTCGTATATACACGAAGCCTACAGACCGTAATCAATTGCTTCTGTATTATAGCCATCACCCTTTAGGTGTAAAAAAGTCTATACCTATTAGTCAACTCTCAATAGTATACAGAATCACAAGTGATCCAAATGTCCGAGATGAGGACTTAAAAACTATGAGTAAAAAACTATCTGATCGTGGGTATCCAAATGAGGTTATACAGAAAGATAAACAAAAGGTACATGACAGGAAATTGGGATAGAAAAGATATACACAAAAAAATCACCAAAGAGTAGCCTTTGTCTCACAATATAATGCATATAGTAATGACTGCCTGCAAATCCATATTGTATAAACATTGGCATCTCCTAAGGGAGGCCTATCCTTCCATTACTGAGTTCCAAGTACCGATGATGTCATTTCGTAGGGGTACCACTATAGGTAACAAAGTTGTAAATGCAGATGTACGTTTACCTCGAAAAAAAGAAACATTTTTGGGACCCAAAAGACAAGGCATGTTCAAATGTAAAGTTTGTGCTCAATGTAAATATGTACTAGTTGGTCCTGAGTTTAGTGATACAGAGAATAGAAGAACATATCAAATACGTGGATTCAACACCTGTGACACGAATATTGTGGTTTATATGCTGATTTGTCCATGCGGATTGATCTATGTTGGTGAAACCACCCAGAAAGTCAGAGATAGGTTTTCCCAGCATAGATCAACTATTAATGTGAAAAATAGATCTTTACCTGTATCAAGGCATTGTATTGATATGGGATATACATCTGACGATTTAAAGTTTAGGGTAATTCAATATATTCCTCCGCCCAAAAGAGGAGGTGATCGTAACCTGATATTAAAGAAAACTGAAGTTCAGTGGTTTGATAGGCTAAAAACACTGGCCCCCAAAGGGTTAAACCGAGATTTTGACTTGCACCTATTTTTGTGAGAGTTTTCGCCCATGTGATTGGTAATTACAGACACCTATACTATAATATGCCTTAATATATCTGCCATTGTAGCGATATTATTGCATTATATTATTGAAATTAATCTGATGTTGCTATGTGAAATTTCCTATGGTAACCAGGATGGTCGCAGGTGTATCCGCTTTCATGTATGCACGGTATCTTGAGATACGCGTATCCATGGTAACCGGCTATGTCACTTCCGTCTTCATGCGCTAACATGATCTAAAGAATGGACGTTTCTGTTTGCTGCACACTGTGGCAGAGCCGTGCTTGAGAAAGGGGACGGGATGATCCCGAAACGTTGCTACATACATCGACTCTGTACAGATAAGTTTGCTGTTTATTGCACATGAATCCTCAACATGCTTTTACTGCGTTTGGAATAAATGCTACGTTTTATTAAAAAATGAGTGCGACCCTGTTGGAATATTTTTATATATATATATGTGTGTGTGTGTGTGTGGCATTCTTGCAACAGGATCTTGACAAACTGGCAATCTGGGCAGCTAAGTGGCAAATGAGATTCAATGTTGATAAATGTAAAGTCATGCACCTGGGATGTAAAAATATCCAAGCCACTTATACCCTTAATGGGACTGCACTAGGCAAATCCATTATGGAAAAGGACCTTGGAGCCCTTGTAGAGGATAAACTTGGCTGTAGCATGAAATGGCAGTCAGCACCATCAAGGGCAAATAATGTCTTGAGCTCTATTAAAAGGGGTATAGAGTCACATGAGGAGGGGGTCATTCTTCCACTGTATAGAGCACTGGTAAGGCCCCATCTAGAATATGCCGTACAGTTTTGGTCTCCATCACTCAAACAGGACATTATTGAATTAGAGAGGGTAAAGAGAAGGGCAACTAAACTGGTAAAAGGTATGGAAAATCTTAGCTATGAGGAAAGACTGGCCAAAGTGGGCATGTTCATGCTGGAGAAGGGTTGAAATGATAACTATGTATCAATATATAAGGGGATCATATTATAATCTAATGCTTTATTTAGCAGTAGGTCTTTCCAGCTGACACAAGGTCACCCATTCCGATTAAGAAAAGAGGTTCCACCTAAATATTCGGAAGGGTTTTTTTTACAGTGAGAGCTGTGAAGATGTGGAATTCTCTACCTGAATCAGTGGTACTAGCTGATACATTAGATAGCTGTAAGATGGGGTTGGATGGCTTTTTAGCAAGTGAGGGAATACAGGGTTATGGGAGATAGCTCATAGTCCAAGTTGATCCAGGGACTAGTCTGATTATCATATTGGAGTCAGAAAGGAATTTTTTTTCCCTCTGAGGCAAATTGGAGAGGCTTCAGATGGGTTTTTTGCCTTCCTCTAGATCAACTGGCAATTAGGCAGGTTAAAAAAAGTCAAAAGGTTGAACTTGACCAACGTGTGTCTTTTTTCAACCTAACTTACTACTATGTTATATAGGCACAATAATCATGGCCTTAGATACCTTTGTTTATCACTAGCAAAATATTGACCATCTTGAATAAATTGGGCTACATTGTCCCAGCTTCACAGTCAGTCTACACAGACTCTAGTTCTAGTATTCTACCTAGCACTAGGCCAAGTGTTGCACCAACCAGAGTATAATGTATATGCAAAAATACAGGGGGTCAATTATTAAGTACATTTGTTTTCTGCACTTTTTTTCTTACCCTGCACTTTAAAAAAATACTGCAAAAGGGACCATAGAGACCTGCCTACATTATTGCACTCTTTTATGCTCCTTCGACTTGTGGCAGGGTTAATCAGAAATGAGCCCTATTATCATTTATATGAACTAAAGTACAGACTAAAGCAGCAAACCGTTTTCCCCAGTAACAATGTACATGATTTTCTGAGGACTCTAAAGAGCTTATTACATAACTTTAGCAAACATCAATAAAGAGGACCAAAAAAATGTCCTTTTTGCATCAATAGCACCAACATGGCTTCATAGCACAAAATACATAGACAGAGTTCAATGCCACTGAGCTTTTATAAAGAGCTTTTTAAAAAACCCTCAAAGATTTCTCCCTATTCTTACAATAGGTAGCTTTTGAATTTACACTTTAGTTGCTATATTCTCTTGAGGTTTGGATGATGAATTATCAAGCTTGGGAATTTGAAAGAAATTGTTCTAGTTTTTTTTTGATTTTCTTTGTTTTCTGAATATAATGTCTATTTTTGTTCTGAATTAAACCTTGTCCTTTTATGATACATTCAAGTCAGTGCCAACTTTTTTAAATACAGTTTGCAGTTTGACCCTATAACCACAGCATGCCAGCCAGTGGAACAGGCAAGTGTCCAATGTAAAAAAAAGTCATGGAAATTATATTTTATTACACATTTGGTTAGCGTTGCTTTCTTAAAGCAGTATTTTCATTTTTATGTAGCATTATATAAACAGTTATTGCAGTTATTATCATTATATGTATCAAAAGTCAAGTTGATTTTTAGAGTGAAAGGAAACTGTACCAGTAGTTTCTTCCCCCTTTATCTTCTCACTTGATGACTCCCTGTACTAACATTCCATATCCCCAAACTGAAATACTTATTTTGCAATTTTGGCTGTCATCTCAAAATACGGGGCAGGTATAATATAAACGTTTAATGGGTGACTGTACTTTTTTCTATGGAAAATGCATAAATAAAAGACATTTTTTTAAAAAAAAAAAAGTCACATTGATTTTGACCACTGGTAAGTAGATTCCACAACCCGAGAGAGGGAGTCTAGTAAGAGCCTGCATTTCCTGCATGTGTCCCAAGATTCCCTATTCCCGCCAGGGGGAAGGAGACTTGTGGTTGTGGTTGGAGGGGGGCACAGGATTCCTAAGTCACACCCCTTACAACCATAAGATTAGGGTTTCTTCTAAATGTCTTGTCTTCTCTTTGGGTCTTTAAGTTTCTCAGTGGAATGTTCCTCTAACAATCCATCCACCTTATTTCTTGTCATCCTTTTCTCTTTTCCCTTCAGCTATTCAGAACATTATTGTCTTTTCATTATCCAGAAACCCGTTATCCATAATGCTTCGAGTTATGGAAAGGATGTCTCCCATTGGGGCAAATTCACTAAGATTCGTAGTTGCGCCAGGCGTAACTTCGCCGCACTTCGCCACACTTCGCCAGGCGTAGTTTCGCCAGCGCTTCGCAAATTCACTAAAATCCGAAGTTACGCTCAGGGGAAGCGTAAGGTTGCGAAGTTGCTCTAGTGTTGATTCACTAAGCGAAGCGAAGTTACGCTAGTGATGGTTAATTTGCATACGGCGCCAAATTCAAATTTCAATGGAGGAATACGTAGAATCACTACAAATGCCTGGAAAACCTTCAAAACATCAAATAAAATTTTTATTTTGCCCTACACATCTGCCCACTGTATAGTTAAGTTGCCATGAGTTAGGAAATGTAGGGGGGAAGGAGGGGAGCCCCAAAAAATGTTTTGATCTTTTTCAGCCTATCACCCATAATATAGAAAAAATGCCAGCGTTTTTTGGGACTTAGAAAAAATTTGAACTTTTTTTGAAGCAATCCCTATCTACTCTATTGCGCTTCGCCTGGTCTGAGGTGGCGAAGAAAGTCTAGCGTAAAAGGTAGCGTTCAGTACACTGCGTGCGTTAGTGAATTTGCGTAGTTACGTCCGTAGCGAAAATTCGCCAGGCGTAAGGGTGTGTAGTAACACTAGTGAATTTACGCCAGAGTTCGTTAGTGAATTTGCGAAGTAACGAAAATGTCCAACGCTAGCGTTCGGCTCTTCGGCGCTTAGTGAATTTGCCCCTATATAGAGTCCATGATAATAAAATAATCCAAATGTTGAAAAATGATTTCCTTTTTCTCTGTAACAATAAAACAGTAAATTGTACTTGATCCCAACTAAGATATAATTAATCCTTATTGGAATAACTGTGCTTTTCTAGTACAGTTAAGGTACGAAGTTCCAAATTTGGGAAAGATCCATTATCCGGAAAACCCCAGGTCCCAAGCATTCTGGGTAAGAGGTCCCATACCTGTATATTAAAAACAAGTTTAATAGGAATCTGGTCACATGTTCTTCAAGGAGAAGATTAGAGGTTTAATTTCATGAAAGTTCCAGCAATCTTGAGCATATTGCTAAAGGTTAATGTAACACCAAATAATGAAAGCTAAAAGTGTTTTGTATGCATTTAAATATGTTTTAGTTTAAACCTGCACTGGGTTTGGTTCCTATACAGGAAGATAAATAGGGATCTACAGGACCTTAAAAGACTATAAGACTAAAATGAAGAATATATAACAGGACATTTGCTGCCAAGAAATAGCTTATATGTAGGGGCTCAATTAACAGTTCACCTTTAAGTTAACTTTTAGTATGTTATAGAATGTCAAATTCTAAGCAATTTTTCAATTGGTCTTCAGTATTGATTTTTTATAGTTATTCAATTATTTGCCTTCTCCTGACTTTTTTAACCGTTCAAATGTGGTTCACTGACCCTATCTGAAAACAAATGCTCTGTAAGGCTACAAAAGTATTGTTAATGTTTTTGCCCACGACTCTTTTTATGCAGGCCTCTCCTATTCATATTCCAGTGTCTACCAGATTGCTGAAATGCAAACAACAAATAAAAAATGAAAACATATTGGAAATTGTCAGCCTCTACATCATACTTAAAGTAAATTTAAAGGTGAACAACCCCTTTAAATGTAAAAAAAATATATATTTTTGATGTTACTAGTTACTACTTTTACTGAGTAAATATAAATATGGATTCCTAAAGTAAAACTGCACAATACACATTGCCCTCCAGGGCCAGTGGTCCCATTGATGCCAGATGATCCTCCATGAGAATCTTGCCTATTTGGTTCACACTTGACTTTTCTTCTTGGTTTCATACAGTTGTCCTAAAAGGCATTCAACACATGCTTTTCAAACCCAAAACATACACTTTTTTTTATTGCTGTGCCTTTCTGTGTAATGTTGGCATGCAAAAACTGCTCACTAATCTCAATATTTTCAGTATCAAGAGATGAGTGATATAGAGCTAGTAGGGCTGATTTACATATCTTGGAGATCTAGCGGGAGTAAAAGAGTGTCTTTTATGATGTTTTAAGTTCCCTTTAATTTGAATGCTATCATCAGGCAGTAATATATGAGCTGTCCGAAGTCAAATAAAAACCAAAGCAATCAAATCAACTGATGTGTGCGTAAGGCTTAAGTAGAGGCCCATTGTACTTGGAGCTACATTTGATAAACTGCTCTTTTCAACCCTGGTCACCAGCAGTTTTTAATTTCATCCTCGCTGACAATCCTTATCTCTTAAGCTACACTTGGAACTGTTCATATAGTGTATTTGTTTTGTGTTGCCAACTTGCCATTATTTTGCGGGACATGATCTTGTATGTGTATAGTTCTTGGTACCGTTGTCACCTTCTAACACACTGTATGATGGCATTTCTACATAACATGGTCCAATAATTTTATCTTGTTGAATAATCCAAGCAGGGGCATAACACTAGGACCTTTTAGCCTCATACACAGACCAATAAGCTGCTGACTCTGCAGTCTGGAATAGCCTGCATATGACCACCTTTACCTGGCACTGATTTACACAGACTCTAAGCTCCAGATTTTTATCATTTTTCTATTTGGCCTTTTAGTAAGAACAATAAAAACATCTATGTGAGTTTTAAAGCACCCAAAGTCCCTTCAGTAGTAAAATAACCTTATAAATGTATAGATTTGATGAAGGCAGGTGTAGTAGAGAAATACAGAGTAAATGTCACATATAAAACCCTCAGCCAGGATTTTTTTGGCTTATACAGGAACATAAAAATTCACTTTCTATATAATTATAATTATGTTTCTACTCCCCTAAAACTTTTATATATTGCTGTTATTATCATTAAACAAAGAAAAATGTTTTTGTCATCAGTAACACAATGGTGACTCAACAGCAGTGAAGTGCAAAGTAAACAAGGACCAGTGAACGCTCAAAACTCTCAACCCTTTTTTGGCTTGAAAGGCCTATTAGTCTTACACCAGGAACTTAGTTAAAAGGAAGCTGAGGGAAGTGTAACCTATTGTGAATGCAGAATATGAGGAGTCTTGAATTTATTAAAGGGTCCTCTACCCAAAAACAGTGAAAGAAAATATACATTCTACGCAATGTTTTCAATATACATTAAGTAAAAGATTTCAGTGGGTATGCCAATCCAAAACTAAAAGTTAGCCAAAGAATTTGTCTAAGAAACTTTCCAATATGCATTTATTAAATAATGCCAGTGCTTTGAAAGTGATTTGTACATATAATTGTTATTTAAGGCAACTTTGCTGAACTCCTGCTTGTTACTTTTTAAACAATGTTGCAAACGTCAAAGTTCCCCAGCAAAAACAGCTTGTCTTACATTGTTTCAACAGAAAGGGGAAGACAAACTCTGCTTTAGCATTACATATACAAATAACTTAAAAAACACAGAAAAATTTTAATGAATGTATATTGCACAAGTTGCCTAATTCTTTTATTAGGCACATTTTTATTTTTTGGGTAGACATTACCTACAAAGTTACTTTTAAATGTAACTGCTATTGAAAAATTGTATTGGTCTGAGTGTTTATAATCTCTGTAGTGATGTGTGGGTGGGGTGAGCTTTGAGCACCAGCCACCCACCTGCCACCCGCAAAGATATGTTTTGATATCTCAAACTCACTTGACTGGCATTTTTGGGCCAACCTGCACAATACTTATTCTCTGCTGGCTCTTATTCCCAAAACAATGTAGCAAAAGCCACAAAAGACCAGGAAGAGACCTGACTTCCAGTTTGACTCAGAGGACAGAAAAGGATGCACAGATATTGCTTTCATTGGCAAACATATTTCTAAACAATTGTAAAATCATTGTGCAGTGATTCTTTAAGAATAAACCTGATGCCTCACTAATTTGCAATACTTACAGTTGAGATATCTGGCCCTATCTCTGTGCCCAAATGGTTTGATGCCAGAAAACAACCCGATGCTGCGTATATGTAGGGGGGGGAGCTACTCTCAGAGAAAACCTATCTCTCAATATTTGGGAAAATGCGACTAAAACTCCAATTTGTATTACTTTGAAAGAGAACATATACCCGTATATACTTGAGTATAAGCCGACCCGAGTATAAGCCTACAAAAACTGGGAAACCTTATTGACTCGAGTATAAGCCTAGGGTGCTGGTAAGTTTTCCTAAATTTGGCCACAAAAAAAAATGTAATCAAGCAGCAAAGCTAATGTGATGATCATATAGTTTCAGTGTGTACACCACTACATGTTAAACATTCAGGAAGGACATCTTGTATTTATACAAGAGAGAGAGAGAGCGCTCAGTAAAATCGTTACAGCTCAGTAAAATTTTCTATAATAATAAGTATCAATCCCTGAGTGTTAATGCCCATTCTCTCAACCAGTAGTAGTACCAATCTTCTACGATACACTGCTAGGGCAGAATTTGGAGACAAATGACAGAGAGAGAGAGAGAGAGACGAGAGAAAGAGAGAGAGACACACACAAGGGCCCATAGTATCGGCACACTATTAACTGCATAACGAACCGCAAAAGTGCGGACCCCGTAGTATTGGCACAGTAATAACTGCATAACGAACCTCAGAAGTGCGGCAGCAATTCCTACACAATGCGCTAGACGTCACGGCAGGGGCCTGGAAGATGCGGGAGGCTACTGATCGATTTCTCGCCAGGCCAGCTGGGGGGGCAGGTGATCTGAATGGAGAGGTCAAGTAGGAGGGACTATCGGCGCATGCCCATTTACAGCAGGAACAATGTAATGCAGGTAAAATGGCTGCTGGCTGAACTAATGAATACAGCCAGGAACGAGGCAGCTGTGCGGGGCAGAGGAGGAGATTTCATGAGCGCTATTCGTGCGATTTGGGTGAGTCTGCACATTGACTCGAGTATAAGCCGAGGTAGAATTTTTCAACACATTTTGGGTGATGATAAACTTGGCTTATACTCGAGTATATACGGTATAAGATACTGATGGGCTGGTATCATACCCCCTCCCTGCTTCATAAGATGTTCCCACTGAAAACTTCCCCAAATTGCTGGAGGGGCTGTAATATGAAGGGGACATTAATACATGTGTTCTGGACCTGCCCTGGCATTCAATCATATTGGACAAAGGTGAGACTTTGGTTATAAAGAGTGTTACTTCTTGACGTACATCCCGATCCTTTGGTTTTCATACTAGGGAAAAGAATCCCCAGCCTCAAAAACCCTATGCAAAAGCTGGTGAATGCTTTATTTACTGGGGCAATATGTGCAATTTCGGGGAAATGGAAATGTACCCACCCCCCATCTGAAACAGACTTTTTGGAAAGAGTCCGCTTCATTGGGACGATGAAATACTTAACGGCACTTTGTAACGATACGGTGGACAGTTTTGACAGAATTTGGTCTGCTTGGGACTCTACTCAGATTGTATAGGGGTCTATTGGAACTGACCTGGTCAGGATCAATCACTCGGTCATTTTTTTTTCTTTTCATTTCAACATTCATGATTAAACAGGATCTTGGATGGAAAGGGCTAATAAAGGGGGGAGCCACAGCCATAGCTATAGCCACCAATATTTAAGCACAAATACTACAGTAATACCTTTGTAGGGGACTTACCCAAGGAAGAGTTTTTTCTTTTTGACCTTTTTTTTTGTTGGTTTCCATTTTTCTTTTTTTATCCTGAGTTAGCTGTCAATCCTTGAGTATGGATGGCATACTCATAGTTTTTTCCTGGTAATGATAAATGCCTCATGATTGTACCAATTAGGTGAATAAAACACAAGCTTATTGGATGTAAAATGAAGGCTTTATTGTAAAAGAAAATGTGGAAAACCAATGCTTTATTGTAAATGAAAATGTGAAAACCCAATAAAGAGAAAGTTAAAAAAAAAGAAAGAATAAACCTGATGAGGACTTGAGTGTGCTGGATCTGCCACCTCAGGGCCACCAACTCCAGTTGCTAGCTCCTCCGCACAGTAGGTCCAGAGCCTTCCTTCATCAACCAGCCCCCCCCCTTGCACCCTACACTTTTACCCTTCTCTTATTAGCCACGATCGATGGTCAAGGGGGGAGAGCAGCACCTATAGTTCCCAGCTAGGGGGTAGCCGGCCATGGCGGTGAGGCCCACTGCATTTTTTCCCACAAACCCAATCTGACCCTGGGAACAAAGCCCAGGATAAAACAGCCTTTGTTTGATGCTTTTTTGGTATATGGTTTGCTTTATGACTTGTCAGTTGGTGTATTATCTTACTACTATCACATTCTTACCATGTTGTTGCTTACTGGCTCTACTGTCTGCATCTTGTTGTGATATTGTTGAGTTGCCCTACTGACAACATCTTACCCTGTTGGTTCTATGTAGTCACCCATATTCCTAATACCTAAAAATAGCTCTAAAATTGGCTGATCTTCATCTATCTCTAACTTGCTCATTTCTCCAATCCCTGTAATAAATGGTCCCCTACAAGCTGTGTGTATTACATTAAATCATTTAGCTTCATCTAAAGAAATGTTACTTTACTTTCCTGACCTACTTACACATGGTTCATTAATAAATAAATTGTGACGAATTGGGCCCAGTTCTGAACCCTGTGGTACATTATTTACATTTTTAGTCAAAGTAAAAGGCCGGTGAGTATCTGTCCTTCAGCCAGCCCTCTATCCACTTATAAATATTCTCTCCTTGGCTAGATCTTTTTTAATCCAATCATGTCCCATAGGTCAAAGAATCAAGTGCATTAGCCAAGTCTAAATATATAATACTACATTAACTGCATTTCCTTGCTCCATGATTCTGATTACTTTTTCACAGAAGTATATTAAATACCATGAGCTGTTCTTTATACAGTAAATTTCTGCTGACTGTATTTTTCTTTTCTTCCAAATACCCTCCCTTATGAATTGTCTATAAAATGTATCTGCTAGAGAGTTTGGAAACACTGGTAGATATTATTTGGTTTATAATTTTGACTCCTCACTCACGTTGTATTCATTTCTATGGGAATATTAGAGGTGTATTTATTAATTGATCAGAAGGGGCAGATATATCAAAATGTGAGATTAGAGCTCACCAAAGAAAAACTCAATTATTTTCTATTCATTCCTATGGGATTTTAAGAATCAAATGGTGAACTATAACTTTCAAACAAGGGAAAGTTGTGCTCGCCACTCATTTTTAAACCATTATGCAGGGAGGCTGTGACCACACAATTCATACAGACAAATACAAGAGGTCCTCTGCACCCATTATAAATATATTAAGGGCATTTTGTGCCTTAAGCTACTAAAAATGCCTTACCCTTTAAACAAAAAAGGGATTGTTTGTCCATATAATACAATATTTTTAAGATGGCCAACGACATCAAACCATGTCAAAGTCATCCCTGAGTCATCTAATTTAATAGAATTCTATTGCTTCATTATACATTTTACACAGGGACTAAGTTGTACCTGCAATTTACTAGCTGCTTTCAAGGTTAAAACTCCCAAACATGGTTGCACTTTTATTGACCACCACTGGGATCACCTGACTATAGCTGGAAAGGGTTGGGATCAGGGATGTCTTTGAAGTGGCAGCTTAAATATATTGCAATATATGGACAAACAATCCCTGTTTTGTTTAAAGGGTAAGGCATTTTTTTTTGTAATTTAAGGCACAAAATGCCTCAATGTCCTTAATATATTGATAATGGGTAAGTGCAGAGGACTTCTTGCATTTGTCTGTATGAACTCTAGATTTCACCCATTGACAAATATGGTTCTAAGAATCCCATAGAAATGAACAAAAAATGGGTGAGTTTTTCTGTGGTGAGCTGTTATCTCACATTTTGATAAATCTGCCCCTTTGAGTTCACCATTTGATAAACACACTTATAAATATCCCATAAGATTGAATAGAAATGGATTTAATTTTGTGGTTGATAGATTTGCCCCTAAAATTTGTGGTCCATAGAAATGTGTCTGGAGCATTCTGTTAGGGAAGGTTAATAGTCTTGAAATATAAAAGATACATGAATGAATTATGAATGCAGTTTCCAGAGAAGCATGTTTTAATGCATTGGATGCAATTGTGCTGAGCAAAAATGCATGTTCTCTTCATTATGGCCTAAAAATGGCGATTGTACACTGCACTTGCAGTTATAAGTGAGTCCTATGAGAGTCCATTTGTCACAGGGATGCAAGGTTCAAAGTGTGAAAAACAGGTCAACACAGCATGGTTTTTGTCCCGAATTCACTTGTCGTTGGCTTTGGCACACCTCCTTGGCTTTGCACCAGCCACTCTCATGTACAATTCTTTTCTCTCTTAGTGAGAGGAATAAATAGTTGTACCTGTTTCTGTATTCCCTACATACTAAAGGTGCTGCACATTGGTGGCATGTGTTCCTCCCCTAAAATACCCTTCTCTGTAAATCATTCAGGTGCTGCAGAAAATAAGTGCCAGGGGGCACATTACCCTCTGGAGCCTTTCTCAAGACTCCCTTACACCTGAGAGCTCTGCACTCTAAGCCATGTGTCAGGTCCTCTATCATCCCATGTACATAACATCCATGGAGCAGTAAAGCGCATTATTTTATGCTTTTTGTTTATTAAAATTAATGGCAATTGCCATAATCCTCCTTTTCAGTGTTAAAGCTCAACTATTGAACCCTGTGAAACTCCACCCTCAGCAAGAAATTACATTGCATTACGTATTCGGTTTTAAAGAAAGTCCAGCAATTCCCAGACACTAATAACCTTGTCTTACTCAGAAGCAAAGTTATGTTCCTTCCTGTAACATAAACAACAGTAACGCCATATTTAAGTGGTTTCCTTATTTCTGAAATTATTATTGCATTTTCTGTCTCATTAACAAGTATAGCTTCATGACTATACATTCCCTTCCTGTTATAACAACAGTACTTCTATTTTATGGCTGAGATTTTAACAAAGCACAAGACACAAATAATTCATGTGTTCTCTTTCTGAAAGACACTGAAATTCTCTTTACAACATCAGCAGCCTGGATATTCCTTAGCAGTAATGGTGGAACTTTAGAGAAAGCAGAAATTGGGGCTGCAGGGGCCCACGAGGAAAGGGGAGGCTTGAATGGGGTCTGCCATGTATTAGGATTGAGATATATGGGGAATATTCAGCCAATTGTATAAACAACCTGAAAACGTGCATGGAAAGGAAGGACAAGTGTTTGATCTACACTGCTTTACAGAATATGTCATGATGGCATCACTGACTGGCTCAGTGATGTGATCATGTCCTGGGATCAGGAATGCCAACCTTAAAAGACAACTAAACTCTTAATTTAAAAAAAACCTACCCCCAACACTACATAGACACCCCTTCCTGCTCCCCCCCCCCCAGCCTAGCTGCTACCCCTGGTAAATGCCCCTAACTCTTAACTTACCCCTCGGTGCAGATTCAGGGCATCGGAGTACACAGGCGCCATCTTCCCACACTTCGGTAATCTTCAGAATGAGAGCCGTGTATCGGTGCATGCGCAGTTGGAGCAATCTTCCATTTTACGACAACTGTGCCTGCGCCAAAAGTCACGGAAATGGCCGAAGTGAAGGGAGAAGACCAGAAGATTACCGAACTACCGGGGTAGCAGTTAGGCTGGGGGGGAGCAGGGAGAGGGGTCTATGTAGGGCAGGGGTCCCCAACCTTTTCTACCTGTGAACCACCTTCAATCGTAAAGAGAGTTGGGGAGCAACACAAGCATACAAAAAGTTCCTGGGCTGCCCAATAAGGGCTGTGATTGGTTATTTGGTAGCCCAAATGTGGTCTGGCAGCCTACAGGTGGCTCTGTTTGGGAGTACATCTGGTTTTTATACAGCCAAAACTAGCCTGGAATTCAAAAATAAGCTCCTGCTTTGAGGCCACTGGGAGCAAAATCCAAGGGGTTGGAGAGCAACATGTTGCTCACAAGCCACTGGTTGTGGATCACTGATGTAGGGTAAGGGTTTTTAGGGGGTTTAGTTCTCCTTTTAGGAATTATAGGGACCTGATTATCTATCTATCTATCTATCATCTATCATATATATATCTTTCAATCTATCGATCTATCTATCTACAAGTATTAAACATGCTGAATGTTTTAATGTTACCATACTGCAAATATGATATAAATGTTAGCAACTATTAATATTGTTTGCAACTTGTGTGAAGGTGAAATTGCCTTTTAAGTTATATAGACAGATAAAAACTAGCCAGAATGCTTAAAAACTCACAGAGCTGGAATACAGATCTTAAAAGAGAATCAATATCCCCTGAAATATACATGTTGTAGAAGCAACAATGAATCAAACAGTGACAAGTGGAAAAATAAACAATGTATCAAAAAATGTAGAAATACTAATTCAAGATTTTGCTATTACATGTATGGGATCTATTATCTAGAAATCCATTATCCAAAATTACAGAATTACAGAAAGGTCAGATCCCATAGACTCAATTTAAATTAAATAATTCAAAATTTTAAAAATCATTTAATTTTTCTCTGTTATAATAACAGTACCTTGTACCTGATCCTAACTAAGATATGTTTCATCCTTATTGGTGGCAAAACAAATCCTACTGTGCTTAAATAATGTTTAAAGGACTTTTTAGTAGAAAGAAATGGAGAAATGGAGATCCAAATTACAGAAAGACACCGTATCCTGAAAATCCTAGGTCCTGAGCATTCTTGATAACAGGCCCCCACATACCTGTACTTTAGACACTTCTAGTCCATCAGTTAATTGTTAGTATTTAGCTTGCTAGATCCTTAATTTGTTCATTCTTATTAGAGCCCAGCTTGTTGTCACCCAAAGCAGTACAGCCAGTGGCCATAGCTGGAGTAGAAAGAAAACCAGGATATGCTAAAGATATTTACAGTATAAGCAAAATGTCAACCCTAATTTATGAGTCTAAAACAAAATTGCCTTTAATGATGTTACATAAGAGGACACAGCCAAGAAAACAGTCTATGCTGCAATGTTTTTTAGTCAAGGAACAGGTACAAGATAATTCAGATTACAACACCTGGTCTAGCTTTTAAAGTTCACAAGCAAATAACAAGTAGAAGATTCAGATGTGAAGTCAAAGTTCACAGATCCAGCAGTTCTCATCAGGTTATATTAAAAATATTATTATGTATTAAACTCAAATAATGCAGTTGGCAATACTACTGGATGTGCTCATCGAAAATAACCAGCCGAAATTAGGAAATTAAACACAGTAAATCCTAAAGGGTGTGTGAAAAGTTTCTTGTAATTCTCTTGTTCATACTAACACTATGTTTAACTTATCTTTTCCAGATTTTGACCTCTTGCCTTAGCCAAGCACTAAGAAATTTTCAGAATTTCCACTTATGGTAATGTATAGTGAATATGTTAACCCTTTTAATGTAGAATTGCCTCGAGTTCTAGTGTACTCTAAGTCAGTATGTCCATTTTTTCAAGAAACAGATTGGGCAAGTAGGCCGTAATAGGCAGTACTAGATTTTGCCCGTTGTAATGTTCTATTTTTTTACAGCACTTTGTGACACCAGTAACCTACATACGAACATAGATTGAAAGAAAAACACAAACTCATAGAGTCTCCTTTTGAAAATGAACTTTACTGAATACGGACTGGACTTTCTTTGCAGAAAATTGTTTTTCAATTATTTTCTAAAAAAATGTTTTGTTTCCCTTTTTTGGTTGGGGGTGTGTACTTACCTCATTAGGTCACTTCCTGTATAACACTAATTTATATGCCTTTCCCACATATTGTTGTACACTTGACAAAGAGTCTCACGAGACTCGAAACATATTGTGTTAAACAATAAACACTGAAGCTTGAGCAGTTTGGGTCGATCCTTGTGAACTTTATGCTTTGTGGATATAACCAGCCGAAAAGTAAATGCACACCATCTTTAAAAAAGACTGGTTACCAGACAAACAATGAAACTCAAAAGGCCTCTTGTGGAAGAAAAAAACTAGCATATACACACAAAAATAAATACAAGCCCTTGGGTGCTGAGCAATTCAAATGCAAATGTCTAATGCAGAAAACATTCAATAATATTTCCAAAGTTACCTCCTTTCTATCTAATAATAGCCATGCATTTTACCTATTTACACTACCCCTTCCTGCATTTGTTTCAGCACCTGTTTTAAAGTCTTTATCACAAACATGGAATAAAAAACAGGCCTTCTGATGTCCATGTGGTTCATTTACTATTCTCATTTTAAGGGGGCACATGTACTATGGGTAGAATATCGAGGGTTAATTAACCCTCGATATCCGACCATCGGAGTAAAATCCTTCGACTTCGAATATCGAAGCCGAAGGATTTATCGCATTAACTTTGATCGAATGATCGAAGGAAAAATCGTTTGATCGAACCTTTAAATCCTTTGAAACAAACGATTTGAAGGATTTCAATCCATCGATTGAACGATTTTCCTTCAATCAGAAATTACTTAGAAAGCTTATGGGGAAGGTCCTCATAGGCTAACATTGGTGCTCGGTAGGTTTTAGGTTGCGAAGTAGGTAGTCAAAGTTTTTTTTAAAGAGACAGAACTTCGACTATCGAGTGGTCCAATAGTCAAACGATTTTTAGTCTGAATCGTTCTTTTCGAAGTCGAAGTTCGAAGTAGCCAATTCGATGGTCGAAGTAGCCAAAAAAACTTCGAAATATGAAGTTTTTTTCATTCGAATCCTTCACTCGAGCTTAGTAAATGTGCCCCATGGTGTCCCTTGAATTTGGAGAAGAGTTAAGGTGGACATAGGCGCACCGATAATATCGTGCAAAACAAATTTTGTTAGAATATACGGTATGTGTATGGTGGGAGACAAGACGACCACTATCGGCAGAAGACTTCGATGTCAATCTGCTTGTTGATCGGGCTGGCTGGAAAATTTTGATCGAGTGCCTTTGGAGGCAACCGAACATTGCCTAGAGTAAGTGTAGATACAGGTAGAATTTCTGTTGTTTCTACCTGTATATCTGACGATTCAGCTCTACACGTGTGTATTGAAACAAACAATCTTTCCTGGAAATATCTTTTCCAGGAAAGATCGTAATTGTAATGTCTATGGCCACCTTTACTAGAAGTTGCTAGTGCTTTTTTGGTATATAAAGATGTGTAAAACAGCAACACACAGGTCAAACACGCAATTATTGAGTACAAAAGTAATAGTTTCCATGTGTGCAAATCTGATATGATCAAATTTTATAGAATATATAAGACAAACCATACCCCAATTAAGAGAATTCATAGAACACCCTTTCTCCTCCAATAATGTACTAAATAATGCGATGGGAGATTGCTGAAGTCCCTTACCTCCCGGCGCATCTCTCCTAGATTGTCGGTGCTCACGTGCGCACTTCTGGGTTTCTGGCTCTGTTGACGCTGGCGGTTGACGCTGAGTGTCATGACATCACCAAGGGGTGCCATATTCAATGTTGTCCCCAAATCATCTTTAAAGGGCTAGTCCACCATTTTGAGAATGCCCAAGCTGGCTTCAGTTTATCTGTTCCCTCAAGCATTTATCCTGTCTTTTGATATCCTGGTTTTACTTCTGCCTGATATTTTGACTACGATTACTGCCGCCTGCCTTGAACTCTACGCCTTCTCTTTATCCCTGCCTGTACCTCGATTACGGACTTGTTATGTACTTCCAGGTTATTTTATTTTTTAAAAACTTTTAAACAATCAAATTTGTAAAATTGAATGATACAGTGTAGTTTTTGTTGCAATCTGTTTTTTTTTGCATGAATTAAACAAGAATTTCTAATCCAAGGCGTTTTTTGTATAATGCTAGCAAGTAAGAAAAAAAAGAGACAATGGATCCACTGAGCACACATATATTCTGGTTCTAATGTAATATCTTGAAAACAATTCTGCAACAAAGTAACATGCACACAAAACATGCCAGTTTTAGCTTGACTCACGTTTCTCAACAGGTGCAGAGGAAACTGAGTGGAGTAAACATTTCTTTGAAAGCATTTTGAATGAAAACAATGCCACGTGAAAATGGTTTTCAGGCCAAACAATAACATGCATTTTCCCAAAAGGTGTCAATATCACTTTAATTTGCTGAAGGTCCCTAATTTGCTCATTTGCATTTGGATGATTTCAGAAATGGAGTCATCTTATTTCAGATGCTTGAATGAAGTCAGACTGGTTTACTAACTGCAATCTGATACCAGTCTTTCCCCAGTATGTCTGTAGCAGGTAAGTTTTATTAACTGAATTAAAGCATCCAGTACAAGTGGTGTATCATCTTCTAATCACATTGTCTTATATTCCTTAAGTGATGTATATAAGATATCCACTGCTGTATTTCTTCTAAACTGGTCAGCATAAGCAAGACACGGGCTAGAAGGCCTTCAATGGCAGAGGGTAAATTTTGGGAACACCTGTGATTCTTGTCCTATTGTCACCAGTGGTGAAATACCAAAACCCTTCCTTCTTCCTCCAACTATAACCTTCAAAAGTTTCACTATGTGTGCAAGCAGTTGCACCAAGTACTAATAAGGATAAAGTGGATGATGATAATAATTATGACTTTAGTTAGTTAAGGACAACTGTTTGAAAATTACAGACAAGAATATTAATATCAACATATTAAGACCAATATCTGTGTAGTGTCAGTAAGTCAGTTCCAGTTCTATAAAAGCAAAAAAGATTATTGATGCTACCCTCAGTGGCGTAACTGTATAGGACATAGACCCTGCAGTGCAGTTATGGAAGGGTCCTACAATTGGGAGTTTTTCCAGAGATTTCATGTGACCCGTGATTTTTGGAGCGTGTGGTAACCAGTGTTTTCATTCAGGGGAGGGAGAACAGAGGGCCTGAAAAAACATTTTTGCAAGAGGGGCCCTGGCCCACTAGAGGGCCCTCTGGCTACACTAGATGGCAAAAGAAGATGAACACTTCCTTTTATTATTGGTTGCTTCAGCTGCATCCATCTTTGCTGACACAGGTGCAACTACATCATTCAATTATATTGACAATTCTGTGTTTGGAAAATGTCCTTTTCTGTTCCAGTAGGGTAATAACCCCTTGCACAAGGTAAGAGCAGAAAAACAGGGCTGGTGTACACAGAGGCATGAACTCAACATCTATGGAATGCATTGAAATACCAGTGTGACCCAGGCCTGACTGTCAATTCTGCCTCTAAGGCCAGCACATACAACAAATTGTCGTGTGCATCATGAATTTTGTCTGAAAATACAAAATTTTGCCTTTATTCCAAATTGTGCACACAGTTTTTAAAAATGGTCACACAAGTTTAAAATGTGCACTCAGAGCGCAGAAATAATTAGCGGGAACATTGCTGACAGTCCATTATCAGTGTCCATCCTCTGACACATAAATGGAAGCAAGCAAATCCCACAAACAATGTTCTAACATCTGGCAGAAAGCCTGCCCAGATAAATTACTGTTTTAGTTACAAAGAGAGGAATAATGAATACTCTTGGTCTTGGAAAGAGATGTTGGACAGGCAGGCAGGGCCAGGACTAGAGGTAGTCAAAAAAGGTACCTGCTTAGGTCACATTGGTTGAGGGGGTCTGAATTCCCCCCTAAAAAAGAATCATTGAATAAACTAGATATAGATTCAGCACAGCAGGCAAAAGTTCCTCAGTGATGGGGTTGTAGTGAGTGAACAGGCAAACAAGAGCCAGGAACAGAACAGTGAGAAAAGCATATGCTGTTGCGTTAAGCAGACGCAAAAGGGCACTTGACTTGGGCGCCAGTACCTCTTGGACTAGTGCTGTGGGTAGGTGTCCATAGCTGGATTTCCTGGGTGGGCGCCCGTAGGCTGCACAATCCCAGTGCCCACATTCCCCCCATGCCGCCCCAGATCTTTGTTGCCTCGCCACAAATTCAGGCCTGTAGGTGTCCTTAAACTTTTGGCCATATAGTAAAAGTCAACATATTTTAATATGAACAGTACAGTTGTATAAACATTTTGAGTACCTAATTAAAGGACAAGGAAAGACTGAAGATGATATTTTGTGCAGGGAAAGGTGTACCTCAATATTGGCTATTAATGAAGTTGTTTTGCCATGAAGCCATTTAGAAGATCAGGAGCTGATGGTTTCACAAAAGCAATGGTGATGTCATTTCTGTCACATGACTCACTGAAACTTATATATTATAATAAATAAAATACTCCCTGCAAAATATGAGGATATTAGAAGTCACCTCGGAGTTCCATGACCTGTATAAAAACACTTGGCCTTCGGCCTCATGCTTTTATATGGTCATGAAACTCTTCAGTAACTTATAATACCCTTACTTTATTCACACTGATGTCATTAGCTATAATCGGTGTTTAGTCAGTGTTTAGTCATTTCTGTAATTTGTGTATTATAATAATTAATGCACTTCCTGTGTAAAAGATGAGTATTTTAGAAGTCACCTTGGAGTTCCATGACCTGTATAAAACCACTTGGCCTATTCCTTGTGCCTTTATATGGTCATAAAACATCCATATAACATCCTTATATTTTACAATAGGTGGTACAATATTCACTATAAATATTTATATTAAATATATTAAATATATAAATATATAAATATATTAAAGCTGCATCATGCCCACCACAAAAAAGAATAAGACATAAATAAAAGAGCCTGATCAGTTTCAGCATTGCACTACTTTGTGCACTCATTGTCCCTTTTAAAGATGAAATCATTTTTTTAGTGGATCCAAACATGAATCAATTATATTTTCCTACAAAGCTTCACTACTGTGATATTTCCCATCTCAGCTGTCAACTCTTATTTTGTGCTTTCTTTCTTTCTTTCTTTCTTTCTTTCTTTCTTTCTTTCTTTCTTTCTTTCTTTCTTTTTCTTTCTTTCTTTCTTTCTTTCTTTCTTTCTTTCTTTCTTTCTTTCTTTCTTTCTTTCTTTCTTTCTTTCTTTCTTTCTTTCTTTCTCTGCTTACAGGATTTTTAATACCTCTCTGCCAACATTCAAGTCCTGCCAAGAGAAGTCACCTTTACAATCAAGCTTTTCCATAGATTTGTAATATGACCCATGATCTACTGTGGATGTACTTATCCCTATGACCTTGTCCTATAAAATTTTCACTTCCAATCCTGCCTCTAAATGTTTCAGAGGACATTAAATAGGATGTTAGCACCAGAACCTGAAGAGTATTATTCCACTCATGTTTACATATCCTATTACCGGAATATTTTGTATGCTATAGTAAATTAAATGCAAACCTTTACCTATTTAAAGAGGGCAAGCGGGAGAAAGAGAAGGTGCTGTGCTACAGAAAAGGCAATCAATGAACATATAAAGGCAGGACAGTCGTTAAGACGTTTTATGATTTATTTTTAAGGATAAGTGAATTTTTTCACTTGATACAGGTATGGGCAGGGGCGATCCGCCAATGAGGCGAGCTGAGGCGCTCGCCTCAGGCGGCATCGCCAGCTAGGTTTCCAGGGGCGGCAAAAAGCCGCTCCTGGTGCCTTTAAGAGCCGAATTTCCGGTTTTTGAACCGGAAATTCGGCTTTACTAGGGCGAGAGAGCGCAATTGCGCTCTCCGCACTAGCGTGAATCGGGCTGGGGGGGCGGCATTACTGGAGCCGCCTCAGGCGGCAATGGATACAGAAACGGCGCTGGGTATGGGACTTGTTATCTGAAATGCTTGGGATGCCTGGGGTGTTCTGAGTAAGGGTTCTTTGTACTTTGGATCTCTCAGTACCTTAAGTCTGCTGAAAAAAAATGTAAATAAACCCAATAGTATTGTTTTGCCTCCAATAAGGATTAATTATATCTTAGTTGAGATCAAGTACATGGTACAGGTTTATTATTACAGAGGAAAAGGAAACCATTTTTAAAAATTTTTTAAAATGGAGTCTATGAGAGATGGCCTTTCTGTAATTCTGAGCTTTCTGTATAACGGGTTTCTTGATAACGGATCTTTGCAAATGCCAAAAATGTTAGCAGGTTTTAATTCTACAATTTTCATGTATGAAAAAAACACCTGCACCCATTAACGTCAGTGCATTTGGTGCAAGAAAAAAATCCAACTGACTCCAATGCATTTGAGCCGAGAATAAAACATGAAAAAAAACGCTTGCTAATTTTTGTGCAGTTTGGGAATTTTTCTGGTTAAGCGAAAAAGGCCAGTTTTGCTCATCACTACTATTTTTTTATAATTGCGAATTGGGGTAATCACAAAGAAAGGAGATTATAGACATGCCTTGTATCCGGAATTTTAGAGCCTATATCAAATAATTATCAGCTGAGACGTAAACATAACCATAAAGTTTCCCCTTTTCATATTTGTTGCAGCACAATTACAGCTTATTTGCAGTGACTAGCTGAGCACTACATTGACTTCTCTTTAGAAACCATGTTCTCAGTATTTCAGCAGGTAAAATTACCGATAGACCCCGGGCAGACACAATCAGCAGAAGGCCCCTATACAGAAAAAATATTAAGCCCTCCACATTCACTGCTGACCGTACCTTGCTGACACAAAACATCAGGAAAATGCAGAAAGTGATAGCGAGGAAGATTCTACCTGCTTTTAGTACTGAGCACATGCAGCATATACAGTATAAATGTCTTTACCTGCATGGAGGGAGGGACATTCCACTATAAACTTCAGTTCATCTGTCAGTTAACTCATAAAAACTAATGGTCTCCTTTCTCTTACTTCATACCTAGCTGCAATTAGTAAGCAATGAACACCAACCCACCCAAGTTCAATGGTACTTAAGCATTTCAATCTAAGCATTAAAAATGCCTATAGTGTCTGGATTCACCTTGCAGTTGCAGTTAATTTAGCAACCTCAGCTTTTGTATTGTTCTTGTTCAAGAACACCTAAAAGACAGTTCTCTAGCAGGTTAAACCGCATCTGAAACAGTTTTTGAACTAACTCTTATGCAATAATAAAAACACACATACTTTTTTTTACTGTTAAAAATAGGAGGCAATCTGAGTAAGGGGATGCCCACCCAAAATAATTTAACTTCTGAAATAACTTTCTAAATACAATGTAGCAGGAGTCAGTTCTCCTTTAGAATTTCCTCCTTTTGATTTTGACATATTTTTTCCTGAGTGCATCTATATACTTGTAAGAAGGTGCTTGTAGTATATCAGTTATTATATCTTATATCATTCTACATAAAATATATAAATTATTTCTTATATAGAGAGCCACACCTCGGCTTATGTAATAAACAGGCACAATTTTATTTGTTACAAAAAAGCCTTTCAACAGATATAAATCATTAAAAACACTTACAATAACCTAGCCCAGCACTGTTGCGTCTACCACTACCCCAATATTCAGTATAAATAGCAAATGATAACAAAGAGTGACATACTTAAAAGTAGTGTTATTTAATTGTTACTATGTATATCTCTCAAATACAATCCATAAAGTAACAGAATGTCCAATGAAATAACTATAAATATAATCGCTATAAATATGTCAACTATT
Organism: Xenopus laevis; assembly: GCF_017654675.1. NCBI lineage: Eukaryota > Metazoa > Chordata > Amphibia > Anura > Pipidae > Xenopus > Xenopus laevis. Next base: position 80,217,772 of record NC_054387.1, on the reverse strand, counting down.
ATATTCAAATAGTATTTGCAGAGTGTACAAAATAACCAGAGGGGACCTTACCAGGTACATATCATAAATCATGCAAATAGCGACCATTTCTAGGGAGCAAAAATTAGTAGTATACAGGTGGTTCCAATATCAACTGTTACCAAATGCTATACTCAAGATTAATAAAGTATCTATAGCTTACTGCAAGTAATGTTATATAGTAAAGCTCTAAAAATTTGAGATTAATTAAGTGTAAAAGCCACGAAAACCTCTAATACAAAACTTGTATACAAAAGTTGTCGAGGTCCTATAGAAGGGAGCTGCTCTGATCCTATCATTTGAAATCATTTCTGACTATTAGAGGTTTTTGGACTTTTTTCACTAGGAATTGTCCAAAAAAATTAAATTTTTAGAGGCTTTCGGGGTATTAGTATTTTTTGGCATATTGTTTTCCATTTGTACTTTTTTTTATTCAGATCTTTTAATAAATTTCATGAGAAAGTGAGTTTTGTCGTGGTTTCAATAACCTCTAAAACCACTAAAATCCATCCTTTGATAAATTGGCCTTCATAAGGGGCAGATTTATCAAGGGTTGAATTTCGCAGTAATGGGAGTTTTTTTGAACTCCCGTAACTTCAAAATTTTAATTAAAAAAGACCAATCGAAATTTATCAAAAAATCTACGTTTTTTTTCCAGGTGAATAGGTTTGTTTTCAATCAATTCCAATAGTACGAATCGAAGTAACAGCGCATTCGATCAAATTTGATTCAAACTTTGATTTTTCAAAGTCCAGCAATTCACTCCAAGTAGGTTCTAGGAGGTCCCCCATAGGTTAAAACAGCAATTTGGCAGGTTTTAGATGGTGAATAATCGAAGTAAAATTTTGTAAAGTAAAAAGAAGTAAAAAGAGACAGTATATGATAAATTTCGATATTTGAATTTTAGTTTTTTTTTTCAAATTTTAATCGAATATGGACTATTCCCTAGTCGAAGTACACAACAATTAGCCTCTAGTTGAAGCTAGGAAAACTGTGGGTAGCTGTCTGCTTGGTCCTGCAAACAATTGGACAATGAATACATTTCACTGTGAAAGATGCAAATTTTCTAACCCGACTGATCCATTTTCTGACTGATGTCGGATTTAAACTTATTATATGCGACATTCTTTGGTGCCCACTAACCTCATGATAATTTGACAGATTGGATCGTACTAAAATTGGTTGTTAGGGAGAGAAAAATCTTAACGTCTATGGCCACATTAAGTTTCTTTCTGAGCTGTAGCAATCTTAAACATGTTACAATCCATTTACAGCAAGCTTTTTATGAATCATCAAGTCTCCATTGACTTGAGTTTTAAAAATAAACATTTTCATTAATGTCAGGAAATTCTATATTTATTTTTTTTCATAATAACTTGCAAAACATCTGGAACTGCGGGGAATCTCTCTAGACCTGCCCTATAGAGATTTTCCAACTTTTTGGAAATGGTTGCTTACATCCTTGAAAAGATCAAATGACATGTTTTGATTTCATAGCGTTTTACTTTTTCCGTCTGGGTTTCAGTCTTACTTATGGTTTTAGTTTTTTCAAAATTGACGGAATAATTTTGATGCATAAATATCTACCAAATAGTCAGAAAAATTCTAAATAAAGTAAACCATATTATAGTCTTTGATAAATATGCCACGGGGGAGCAGATTTACAAAAGCCTGAATCTAGAAATATTCTAAGCAGGGTAATATTTGGATTTCTTTTTTTTTTGGATTTAACAATTATCAGTGGCAATGCTAAGCCCAACTACCTATCAGAATGCTTACTGCTTAAAGGGGACCTGTTATCCTAAGAAATAATTCCAAATCCTTTTCTGTTGTATGCATACCAGCACTCCAAACTTACTCATCAGTGAAAGATTTAAAGTGCTGGTCCTTCTTCCTACCTATGATTCAACATTGACTTGTGCCCACACATTATAAATAGCTGATGCCCTGCCAAATATCTAAGGAGCTTCTGTGCCATGAAAGACCATTGGGTGTTTGTGTGCAGGAACTAAAATATCAAGGCTTGGTGTTACAGCATATCATAGAGATCATTAGTGAATGGTGGTATATCCATGTTCATGGTAAGCAACTTCATTCATTAGCTTCATTAGGATTGAAACTGATGTAAATAATGAATGGGGGGGGGGAAACATGGCTTGCCTTGGCGGCCTCAACTGTAGACCAGCACTGCCTAGAGAACTTTTAAATGAAAAAATTTTGGATGGTACAGCTGCCCAAAGTTATCAACTGTGGGCACAGCAAGTTGGCTGCCACCTCCACTATAAAAGTGTTCAGGAAACATAATTCTTTAGCAAACAAAATAAATGTCATCCATATAAGTCATTAACATTTAATGGTAAAATACTAAAATGGGGGATAAATGAGAAATAATGAGCAAAACTTTTTTTTTTTGCATTAAAGCCAATTGGTTTATTTCCAAAACAGCTATTTGTCAATTTCAGAACCACCAAGCAAGTGGCAAAGTATGGCGCACACTGGGTGCACTGGGGATCAGAAAAGTAAAGAAGTAAATATGTAGCAGAGGACTATCATCAACACTTGGCACGAGTTACAATAGGCAAGAAAGGTGAATAGTATGGAGGTTATTGACAAGAAAATTGAAAGTGAAAAACACAGAAATGGCACTAAGATAAAGAGAAATAATCTTTCTGTACCTGCAGTGAGAAGATGTGTTATTATTAAACAGCTGTATCCATAGGCAAAAGCAATGTATGCAGTAACCATAAAAAAAGGGAATGGAACGCAGTGGGCCATAAACACCTATTCTAATGGCGTGGTGTGCAGCACTGCTGAAATCTATTAGTTTTACTTCTCTCCCATTTAACTGACACTCAGCATGTCTGGTAACAATTCCTGGGTGGATATAGCCTTAGGTTTTTACTCAATGTTACGAAGGCAAAGCAAAAAGGGATAAAAAAAACAACAACATATTATGTGTAGTGAAATGGTTTTGTACATAAATTAAATGAAAAGGCGTTTGTGTCTTTGGTCTATATCCTTTTCTTTTCCCCGTTACATATACAGTACCTCCACTTCATGTTGCTCATCATTTAACCTGAAAAATTAAGAAATATGTTGTAAACGCTGGCAAAATGTTAATTTGCGGGCCAAATAGATACATTTTGTGATTGGTGGTCATAGAATACTATATAGGGATAAAGGTCCTCAATTGGTAATTTGAGGGAATATGAAAATGTGGGTTATACTGTAGGTCCTCAAAGGAAAGGTGCGTATATAAAAGATCTGTGTATGAAATTGTGCTTAGGAAAGGTGTGTATAGGAAAAGTTTTTATAGGAAAGATGTACAAGGGAAAGGTGTGTATAGGTAAAGTGTGTGTAGGTCAGGTGTGTATAGAAATATGTGTGTAGGAAAAGTGTGCAAATAAAAGGTATGTCTAGGAAAGGTGCATGCAGGTAATGTGTGTGTAGGAAAGGGGTGCATAAGAAGGTGTGTATGGAAAAGGTGTGTATGAGAAGGGTGTGTAAGGGAAAACTGTGTCTAGGGAAGGTGTATATTAAGGGAAAATAATTGAGTTTTTTACTATAAAGAACATTATTATTTACTTACCAATTGCTAAAGACACAGGGAGGCACTAAAGGTGTTGTTCATATTTAAATGAACTTTTAGTATGATGCATATGAAATTCTGAGACAATTTGCACTTGGTTTTCATTTGTAATTATGTGTAGTTTTTGAATTATTTAACCTTTTATTCAGCATCTCTCCAGCAATTTCAGCTATCTGGTTGCTAGGGTCTGCTGAGCGGGGACAAAGAGAGTTCCATTACAGGCAGCTGTTAGATTTGATATAATAGTTGCTAATACCCTAGAGATGCTGCTGAAAAATGAATGAAACTAAATGTTTGGCAGCTCAGTAATTCAGGTGCAGACTCTAAACTGTTACAATTTTGCAACATTTAGGGGCAGATTTATCAAAGGTTGAGGTGAATTTTTGAATGAAAAAAATTAGAATTCCGAGTTTTTTTTGTGTACTTCAATTACGGAATAGTCCAAATATGATTTGAATTAGAAAAAAATTTGAATTTCGAAGTTTGTCATGTACTGGCTATTTAAAAATTCGACTTCGACCATTCGCCATCTAAAACCTGCCGAATTGCTGTTTTAGCCTATGGGGGACCTATTCGGAGTCAATTGGTGGACTTTGCAAAATCAAAGTTTTTTTGGGGGAAAACTTTGAATCAAATTTGATCAAACGCCTTACTCCTTCGATCTGTACGATTTGAATTCTGCTGACCTATCTGATCAAAAATGGACCTATTCGACCAAGAAACTTAATTTCGGCTGGTCTTTTTGAATTTGAATTTCGAAGTTTTTTCAATTCGAAATTCGACCCTTGATAAATATGCCCCTTGATTTAGTTTAGTTTCTCAACAGCATCTCTGGAGTATTAGCAACTATTGTATCAATTCTTTCAATGCTTCCTTTAATGAAACTTAGGGATTCTGTTCAGCAGGGACAAAGATAAGAAATTTATCAACTAAATGTATCAATTTAGAACAGTTAAAGAGTCGGCGACCCCTCATCATCCCAGAGCTGCTTTAGAAGAAGGTGACAAAAAAGAAGGTGACAAAAACAACTTTACACTTAAATATTAGAAAAACAGTCACACATAGAAATGAGTAAGTAATTGGGAAAAGTCTTTTTTTTTTTATCTTTGCAAATGTTTCTGTTTGTCAAGGGATTGTGGGAATTGGTGCATAAAGGCAGCTGGAGGTTCCCAGTACATTGGATTGCACAGTAAATGATTCCAGTTATTAACATTAATCATACAATGTAATACTTATGACTCTAGTCTCCTATATAACGGTGTTCATTGCTGATGACATCTTCACTACGTACATGGATGTGTAGTGGTCGCTCACTAAATGCACTGGCGCACACGCTGCAGCACAACATGAAACTTGTAGCCCGCTGCCCTGAGGACAAGGCTACTGGATAGGAACAGCAGGGCTGCCCATCACCTGGCGTCAGTGCGCATGCGCTCCCCTTGGTCCTAGAGCCTAAGCTTTCGCAGCGCAAGAGGGAAAAGCCTCAGCTGATCGCTACTGAGAGGGACAGCGGCACCAACAATCAGAGCGGCAACTGCGGGCACCAGTACCTCTGTCACTCGCTCTCCCGCGCCACCTGCCAAGGTAAGGAATTCTCCTGCTGCCTCTCCCGCCACTTGGGCAGATTGAAATAAGTTGCTTGTGCGGATTCCCCGGCAGTGAGGGGACTCATCCCGGCTTATTGAACTTGTACTGCTAGTGACTAGCCCGGGGCTACTGGCTGCAGCCCTGCCGCTCTATAGGGGCATCTGTGATACATGGGCAGTGAGTGTGTGTGTGTTACTAGCTGGGACCCGTCACTTGCAATGAGACTTATCCCTGTCAGTGCATTACTCACAAGTCACATTCCCTTCCGATTTATACTGTAGGTTACTCGGGAGAGTCGGAGATAGATGTATAGAAATATAATGTAGGTTACGCTGGGGGTTTTATAAATAAAATGTAGGTTAGACGACTGCTTTGGCCTCTGCTCCCTAACATTGCAGCAGATGTGCCTGGGGTTTTGTGTGCATTTAGTGTGTGTACATGTGAGTATTTGTGTGCTTGTCTGTATAAGTGTTTGTATGCTTGCATGTGTATTATACTATTCTTATACTAGTGTTGATTGTTGTGTATGTTTGTGCCAGTGAGGGCATGTGCCTTTGTTTATGTGGTGGCTGCCTATGCCTGTACCTGTCTGTGTGCTTGTGTCACACGTTTTGTTATGTTTCCATTTGCCAGTGTGTGTACATGTGCTAGTGTGTGTGTACAGTAGAACCCCCATTTTACTTTTTTCAGGGGACCAGAAAAAGATGGTGTAAAATCCAGGAAAATGTAAAAAACTGGAAATTTATCATGCATAATATATAGGTGGGACCAAAAAACAACAATGGAAAATAATGGAAAACATAAAAGCAGGGGATGTAAAATTGAGGTTCCACTATATATTCTAGTGTGTGTGCATGTGTCAGTGTATGTGCAAATGCCAGCACATCTCCCTGTGCCATTGTTTGTGATTGTGCCTGTGGGTGCATATTCCAGTGTGTGTGCTGTGCCATAGTGTGTGTACATGTGTCATAGTGTGTGCATGTGCTATTGAGTGTATATTCTAGTGTGTGCATGTGCCAGCATGTCTCTATGCCATTTTGTGTTCTTGTGCCATTGTGTATGTATGTGTGTGCTTGTGCCAGTGTGTGTGTGTGTGTGTGTGTATGTGTACATGGCCCGAGTGTGTGCTTGTGCCAGTGTATGTGTGTGTGTGTGTGTGTGCATGGCCAGAGTGTGTACTTGTGCCAGTGTGTGTGTGTGTGTGTGTGTGTGTGTGTGTATGCATGGCCAGAGTGTGTGCTTGTGCCAGTGTTTGTACTTGTGCCAGTGTGTGTGTATGTGTGCATGGCCAGAGTGTGTGCTTGTGCCAGTGTGTGTGTGTGTGTGTGTATGCATGGCCAGAGTGTGTGCTTGTGCCAGTGTTTGTACTTGTGCCAGTGTGTGTGTATGTGTGCATGGCCAGAGTGTGTGCTTGTGCCAGTGTTTGTGCAGTTCGTGATTGTGCCAGTGTGTGTTTGTGTAGATGGCCAGAGTGTGTGCTTGTGCCAGTCTGTGTGTGTGCATGTACCAGTGTGTCTGCTTGTGCCATTGTGTGTGTTTGTGCCAGTGTGTGTGTGCTTGTGCCAGTGTGTGTGTGCATGTACCAGTGTGTCTGCTTGTGCTATTGTGTGTGTTTGTGCCAGTGTGTATGTGTGTGTGTGCATATGTGCCTGTGGTGGGCTGAGTAATTGTTCCGACATTGTGTACATCATGATCAGTGTAGGCTGGGACTGTCATCCAGTAACCCAGATATATAATACAAAATAAACCATTTGAGATGACTGAATTGATAGGTAGATGCTAGAAGTTCAGGAGGGTTCCTGGTTACATAATTGTGCAGAAGTGTAGTATCCAAACACAGTGCTAAATATATCCTCCTTGCTCCTATGAACATATTATTATGGTAACCTGTTATTTTGGATTGCTTGCACACTGGTCTGTAAGGGACATAGAACACAAGAGAATGCTGGGTTGGTTTGAAGTTATGGTTAAAATTTCAAATGGAGACCATGGGAAGTCTCTCTAACTGGCTTTATGTACTCACTAACATGTAATTACTGTGCATCTTGCTGGAGTGTCCAATTTGGGGCCCATCTGCAGTTCAACAGCTAAAGGATAACATGTTGGGCAACCCTTTCCTGAATATTATATATCAATACACTGGGAAAGTACAAATGCCTCTGATTTATTTGAATATCTTACATACATTTATATTTGAATATATATTGCCTGTATATTTATATCTTTTTCTGTTTCAAAATTATTTTAAGTCACTGAAATAAAATAAAACACTTTTACCAGTCCAGTTCCATCTCTTCAGCTGCAGTATATTTGTAAGGCTTTCTCTTCCTATAGTATAGTCAGAAAGGGATCTCTTTTCATTGCAAGCCTCATATTTCTTGGTTGAAGGAGTACTAGGAGTGCACAGGTAATTAGCTTTATGCAAGGAAGATATCCTGACAGAGGTGTATGTTCCACCATTTAAGTACAATAGCCACACACTGAATGGGAAGAAAGGCCTACCGTATATGAATTATACCGAGATCTATATATATATATATATATACACAGTATAGAGAGAGAGCGCTGCAGGCTTGTGCCAGATTCTATTGGAACAGGCTTTGATACAACCTGCTGTGCTGTGTAACCTTTAAAATACTGAAACCAATGTTGCACATTTAGCAACTAAGGCTGAAATTAGATTTCCGGGACTGCGTGTGATCTAGATTCAAAGTGAGACATTTGCTGCAAGCTTTAGGGAGACTCGCTTGAACCTTTAAATACACTACAGCTCCACCGGTGCCATTGATATGGCGCAGTCTGAGGTTTGTCCTCTTTAGATGGTCGTTAGACATTTCCTGCAAAAGCCGAAAAGCCCTGTAATGCTTTGGATTCCAGGCTGAATCCTATTGAGAGTTTATATACCTTGCTAGGTTGTCCTCAGTGATGGAAAATACCCATACTCATTATTTATAATTAGCTCACAGTGTTTTGTGAATTCTGGGAGTTGTAGTTCAATAGCATCAATGTATATCAAAGCAGTACTGACACCATTTTGCCTTATTATACGCATTGTTCCACAACTGCAGCCCCTCCATGCCGTGGAAAATGTAGATTCTTTCATTTTTCTCTAGATGCAGATGGGAGTCTTTGGTGGGCTCCAATGGTAGCAGTGGCACAACATAGTTACATAGTTGCATAGTTAAGGTGAAAGGTTGAAAAAAGACCGAAGTCCATCAAGTTCAACCCCTCCAAATCCCAGAGCAGGTATATAACTTGCATTTATATTTGTCTTAAAGGGAATGTCAACCCAAAAGACATTTATGCCTACTTAAAGAAAAAATTCTAAGCTACTTTGCAATATACATTCGCTACAAATTTTCTATGGTTTTTAAGTTATGTGTATATGTAACGCTATTGTAGGCAATGTTTGTCCCTTTCTATTCTGTGCCCTGATGGCTCAGACTGTTGATACAATGTAAGGCAGCTGACTAACAGACCTGCTTTTCTTGGGAACTAAGACGTTTTGCAACATTGTTTAAAAAGTAACAACAGAAGTTAAGAGAATGCTGCTTTCAATAGCAACTGTTTTTACAAATAACTTTAAAAGCACTGAACATTTTTAATACACATGATATCTGTAACATGTCCCATTTCTTAAAATTCATACTGTCTGGTTAACTAAGCCAGAGTTCAGAGGTATTGCTGTCGTCTTATAACCCCATTGTTTCTGTGGCCAGCTCCCCACTTGATAAGCCTATACAAGGTGCTGGTAGGGAGATGAGCACAGTGTTGCAGTGCTGAGCAGTCAGTAAAGCGTTCATGTAAACAGTCATCGATACGGCTCAGGTACAGTACATAGATAGTGTCCAGTCAGAGACATCAAACCATATGTATTTGTCATTCTCAATGTATTTAAACAGTCAATCGCCATCAGGAGACTTTGAATGGATAATATTTCATAGTGATGTCATAAGCTACAATTGGTGCAGAATCATGTTATTTCTGTGACACTGCTTACTGAATGCGTTTATAATGCTATATGTATATAGGGAGAATTGTTTCCACTAATGCAAAGCATAAGTATATTAGAAGTCACTAGGAGTCGCATATTACTGCTTCTGCTGCAAGCGCTGGGGTGTCACTGGAAGAAGCAGACCCTGTGGTCGCAGGTGGGGCGTGGAGCAGGAGTTCCTGTGCACGCTGGGACCTCTTCTAAAAATGGCAGGGGGCACCGTGCTCTTGTTACACCGTAGAGGGATACTAAATGGTGTAAAAGGGGCAATAAGGGTGGAGCTGCACTCTGCTTTTCAGAGACCTGCAGCCGTTTATTGTAAATTGTTCTGTGTTGCAGCAGTACATGGCCCCATTTTACTTGTTGTCAGGGCCTGGGTGACCAGTGGGCCAAACATTGGAGTCCCTAGTGGGAGGGGGCCCTTGCTTACTTTGTATCATCGAGCCCCATGATTACTGATGGTAACCCTGGTCTGCACTTAAGAAATTAAAATAACCTGTAAAAAAGGGTCCATTATTCCCTATATACAGATATATACTTCCACACATAACTTATACTTAAACGTTAAAGCTATTCCTTGCCTTACAACTGCAGTCATCAGTTTACACTGCTGTGAAGTGTAGTTCAACATTAGTTAAGCACCCCACTTGACATTGCCAGCTTTAATTCTATTTAGAAATCAATACACAGTACTTTTTTATTTGGGAAGTGATTAACTTAAAAACCCTGAAATTCACAGTTGGTGCCATTACATAATATTTGGTAGCCTTATAATCAGTGTATTCCCTGCTCAGAGCCCAGTATATATTTGTTCTTTCATATCCGAGTTATATAAATGAACAGTCAGGTTATTCAGACTCATAAACCCACCGCTTGTTTCACTTTCCAAAGTCACTTTAGCTCTGGCTTTGTGTCTTGTTCCTCTGTTTGCTATCTGTGGTTTTCTAAATAATTTTAGCTGCGCATCCAGAAGAAAGTGTTTTATTTATAGAAGAATATTTACCCTTGAGTAATTAAGGGTTGAGAATGTTCTCACCTTCAGAATATTCTCTCATGCTCGTTTGGATGATTTTTCATTTCCCAGTTTCTTCTTTAGCTCCTGTGCTATTATTGTTCAGCCCATAGGTTTATTCCCATAAACTGTTACAGCATGTCAGTGAAAGTGTTGGCATCTACATGTTTAATGATTGCGTTGCAGTTGACAGCTAGACTAGAATGAATTACACTGCTATAAGCTACACATTGGTTACCTAGTCTAAGTTTAAAGGGGTCCTCTCACTTACTAACTTTCAAATAACACAGCAATTAACCATTTCAGTGGTGTTAAATCTATTTGATTGGTATTGATTAAATGGTATCTGTCTGGTTGTTTAAATTCTCTGCATTGCTGGTTCTGACTCCTGAAAAAGTATAGCAGAACAAGCTCATTAACAGACTTGTAGAAAAACTGATTTATGCAATTGTTTCAAGAGTCAAGCAAAGGCAATACATGCATTTTTTCCAGTGCATGTAAGCCTTTACATAGTAGCTTATTTTTTAGTGAACCAGCTGCCTAGTGGCCTGACCTAAATAGTTGCATTCCCAATCAATATCTGGGTGGAACTTTCTAGGGGGAAAACAGTGGATCACATGGGTCTGCATCTATGGTTCTTTACAGCTGGCCTTTAATGTGATCTGATTGTGTATTATATATAACCTCTGGGAGAATGGTGAGAGAATATTTATACAGTAGAACCCCCATTCAATTTTTTTCACGGGACCAGGAAAAATTTGTAAAATCCAAGAAAATGTAAAATTGGGGAAATGTGTTAAAGCAACGAATTATTCGGGTAGCCAAAGGAGATAAGCACAGGAGTCAGTTTTACTTTGAAATACAAATTAACTGTGTTAATGAGAAGGGTTAAGTATTGCAGTATTAATATTTTATTATGGGGGGGGGGGGGGGTATGTGCAGAAGCCTCTCTGACAGTGACATGCACAACCTAAAGCAAGAAGTGATTTGTGCATGAGGTGTGGACAAATATGGAAAAATATATATCTGCTTAGTATTTTAAACCTCTTAATTTCACAAATAGCATTTGCAGAGGACAAAAAGCAATTTGTGGGAACATCAGGACAAAACTGTGGTGTAAAATCAGGGAAAAGCTCCCACTGCAATACATTATAAATTGGTGGGGCCACAAAAAAGGTGACCCAAATATGGTTAGTATGGTTTAAGGGAGAATGCTTACTAATATGTATTATATACAGTATCCTAAAGAGAAAGGGCCCAAAATCCAATATATTAAAATATATTAAGTAATTAAATATATTAAAATAATAGAATGGCCCCAGGATATGTAGGATATAATGACAGCCCCACAGTATAAATTCTGTAACCTCTGGGAAAATTAAATCTACACCCATTTAGATTTTATAGCTTGCGGATCAGGGACCTCCTTCGTCCAATATGTTTTATCACTTGACGCTTTATTCTTTATAGCTGTATGTATTTATTTTGTAAAAAGATACATATATATACATATACACATTGCATATTGTGATCCAACAGCAGTTGCAGCTCTCTGTAGTTTAAATTGAGTATGATTGCTGAATGGTACTGAAGCACTCGCCTACATTGACACCTGCCACATTTAAATGGAAGTGTGATTCGCCTGTTAGGCTAAGGCCACACTAGGCGATAGCGCCGCGATTTGACTCGCGGCGACTTTTCGCCGCGACTTTTAAGCCGCAATCGCTGGGGAAACTTTTGCGCTGGCGTCTATGGGGAATCGCGTAAAATCGCCAGCGTAAAAACACATGCGGCGATCTTTTTTCTATTGTCGCTCGAAATCGCCTAGCGAGGCAATTTCGAGCGACAGTAGAGAAAAGATCGCCGCGTGTGTTTTTACGCTGGCGATTTTACGCGATTCCCCATAGACGCCAGCGCAAAAGTTTCCCCAGCGATTGCTTAAAAGTCGCGACGAAAAGTCGCGGCGAAAAGTCGCCGCGAGTCAAATCGCGGCGCTATCGCCTAGTGTGGCCTTAGCCTTACAGTTGGTAGCTTCAGTGTTGTACCCTGCTGTAACTGCAGCCTTGCTGATATTGTCAGATTTTATGCTTGGGGCTTGTTTGCAGTTTAGCCAGCTCAATGTGTGAAATCAACTGACTACACTCTGCTCTACGGATTTACCCTATAAACAGTTTGAAGTGTGAAACAGCCCTTATGTGAAATTTAGGTGCAAAATAAATTTTAACTATATGTATAGGAACATTTTAATCTCTGGTTTCTTACAACATTAAATGCTCATACTTCATTAATATTTGACTTTGTTTTTATCATTAGACCAAGCCGATCCCACTGAAGCTTTTTTGAGAGGGTCATATTGCTGACCCCAGCAGCTGGTGGGCTTAGCTGGCTGCATCATGTAGTTGGGAGCTTCTGGTCTCCTGTATTATATATCTGCTGTGCTTGGTCCCTATGCACTTAGTAAAGGAGTTATAGCCATTCATATATCATGTCTCACAGGACAGAGTTAAAGTGAAATTTACAGCATCTGGAGCATTGTACAGAGGATGTTGGAGGTAATTATCATCAGTTGGGTGATTCCCAAAGGTTGCTTTCAGACATTACACAGGATAGTGAAGTTCATCTTTAGGCTCAACTTTCCTAGATGGACAGTGCATAATCATACTACAAGCTAGAATGCCAATTAGGGCGTTCCTTTATTGATTATCAGAGACCTTTTAATGTTTCTACTAAGCTAGCCAATAGCTGCCCTGACTTTGTGTGACTCTTGGGTTGGACAATTGGAAAAGCCTATTGGTTTCAAACCAAGTGGGACATTCACTAAGAATCGTAGTTGCGCCGCACTTCGCCAGGCGTATTTTCGCCAGTGCCCCGCAAATTCACTAAAATCCGAAGTTGCGTCAGGGGTAGCGTAAGGTATCGAAGTTGCGCTAGCGTTAATTCGCCAAGCAAAGCGAAGTTACGCTAGCGATGGTTAATTTGCATACGTGCCAAATTCAAGTTACAATGGAGGTATATGTACAAGAACTACACAAGCCTGGGAAACCTTCAAAACAGCAAATAAAATTTTTATTTTGCCCTACATATGTTCCCACTGTGTAGTTAAGTTGCCATGAGTTAGGAAATGTAGGGGGGAAGGAGGGGAGCCCCAAAAATTTTTTCGATCGTTTTCAGCCTATCACCCATAATAAAGAAAGAACGCCAGCGTTTTTTGGGACTTAGAAAAATTTTTAACTTCTTTTGAAGCAATCCCTATCTACTCTATTGCGCTTCGCCTGGTCTGAGGTGGTGAAGGAAGTCTAGCATAAAAGGTAGCGTTCAGAACAATGCGCGCGTTAGTGGATTTGCGTAGTTACGTCCGTTGCACAAATTCGCCAGGCGTAAGGGTGCGAAGTAACACTAGCGAAGTTACGCCAGCGTCCATTAGCGAATCTGCAAAGTAACGGAAATGCCCAACGCTTGCGAATTCACGCTAGCGTTAGGCGCTTCGGCGCTTAGCGAATTTGCCCCCAAATGTCTGGATAAGTGTTTCCCCTTTCACTTCTGGGTTATTTGATGACCTCCTACATGTTTTATTAGTGTTTTTCACTTCTGAGATTGCCATTCCATACAGTACGTAGGAAGACATTATGACATGCATTTAAATGCTACTATTCACAAAGGTACTTTCATCTGTAAACACTCCTCTGTCAGTGTGGCTTGTACCAAAATGACCATTTCCAGACACATAGAGGCACATTAATCAAGGGTCAGATTTCAAATCCATGTGAAATCTAAATTTATTAATAAAATTGAATTTTCTCAGACAAATTGTATCAACCTGAAAACTCGAATTGAATTTGGTTCGAATTTGAAAAACTCGAATCGAATTAAAAAAACTTGAATGTCAGGAAGGCTGCAAACATCATCAAATTGATCCCTGGACCTTTCTTATTGACTTATGCAGCAATTCGGCAGGTTTAAGGTGGCAAATAGTCAAATTTGAGTTCTTAAAGGGCCAGAGTATGATAAATCTCGTAATTTGAATTTGAATTAAAACTCTATAATCGAGTTTGGATAATTCACAATTCGAATTTGAGAGCTTTGAGCAAAAAAAAATTCTAAAATTCTAATTCGAATTTTCACTTTTACCGTTAATAAATCTGCCCCTTATAATTAAGCTCTAAAGTACAAAGCTCACATCTGTAAGAGAGTTTGGGATTAACACATGTCCTGAGGAGGTGCTGTTTACAGGGTTCCCTTTATGTGTTTTGGCTACACAAGCAACTGACTTCCACATATGAATCACATGCTAATGCCATTTCTGTGCCTGGAAAAACACAATTTCACAACCCTACTCATATGTAACAGATGCCAACTTATAATTTTCAAGCACAGTCCTTATAAATTCCTATTATACCTCTAAACATATCTGTTGCTGGAAATATTTCAGTCTTATAAACTGGCCAACTGTACAGAAGTATTGTACTGTTCATGTGACCAGAATGTAATTCTGTGAATCTTTGTTGATAAAAAGCTTTGCTTAAACCACAGTCAGATCCTAACAATAACGACCATTTGGCATGGCATGCATGGATGGATTGAAACAATACTGTATAACCCCCTTAACATGAAGCCTAATACGAGGCACCAGCCAAGCAGCGACATGTCTTTTTAAATTAAACTCAAATGTTGGCAAAGATGCATGCAATTTTATAGGTCATGCAGTCAGGTTTTCTATGTAGATCGCATACAGACCTGCTTGATGTGGAGACATATAATAATGTGGGTAAATGCACAGGTTGGGAATATTTGTTTTTCAACAATATTCAGCAACTGGATGTTTGCACATGTACATGCTAAGTACAAGGCTGGATTCTGCCTTTTCTCCTACGGAAATGAAATACTGTACATTTACTTGTGCACTGAATTTGCATTGTGCCAGAGTTCTGCCAAATGCATCATTTTGCAGACAGTCTCCCCACAGAGGTTATTGTGGTTTAACCCTTATTCATTTCTGTCAGAGACTTTATATAGAATTTGGGCAAATTAAACCTACACAATACTTTGCGGAAAGCAGACCTGGTGATTCAAATAACAGCATGGCTACAATAACATTTTAGTACTATGTATAAAGCAAAAATGTCACAAGTCACTTTGTGGTTTACCCACAATGCATTTCCCCTAGGATTCCAGTGTAAAAGCATGCAACACAATTTGTGCATGTGATTCCAGTCAGGGTGCAAAGGAGCTCCTATGGTAAATTGCAGGCAGGTTGCAAAGGGGGTTATTTACTAAAATGCAAATTAATCTCAGTTTTTATGAAAACAAAGTCGACCAAACTCCCTTCCACAAATTTTCGCTATGAAAACTCAACGTTTCGGGTTATTGGATGAAAACCCAAATTTATCGGATTATCCAGCGCAGATCACAATGTTAAGAAACAACTTCAGGGACATGTGCCATTGACTTCTATTTTCAGATTTGGATTTTTAGCAGCTATGGGGTATAATAAATCTCTAAAAATTTGAGTTTGTTTTTCCATGAAAAAGTTGAGTTTTCCCCTTATAAACCTCGACCGGATAGGTTTACTAATTGGCCCCACTGTTTTCAATAGTGCAAATAGCATCACTTTCAGGACCCTGATTTTTGGTCATCAATAATAGCATAAGCATGTTATTCACTAGACACGAGTCAGTTACATGTGTAGGTGCAACACACAAAGGGAACTGTGAAAGTAATACCTTCTTAAGGCAGGTTTTATTTCCAGGGCCCACTCGTGTCAGTGTAGTATTATTAATATTATTATTATTAACGTGTATTTTTAGAACGCCAACATATTACGCAGCACTGTGATTTGTTCTTGTAAATGAGAAATGCCTAAGGGCTTTTCTCATGTTATTCTGTAAAACATTCCCCCTTCAAGATATGCGGTAAAGGGAAAATATTTCCATCTTTTCCGTCTACTAATTGAGTAATGTAAGGGGAGATAAGCATTCTCTCCTTATTTGCCTGTTGACTGCTGTACATAAGGCATCCTTCATAGATATTAGATGCCAAAGCAACAGTAACATATGTATTTATTCACATGCATCTGTTGTGACCCCCATGCTGTTTTATAGGTGACTGAGGCAAGCAATGAGACAGCTCCCATTCATGTTTAATAATAAATATGCAGATCAATGCTTTTTGCCCATTGCACTCTGTTTCCCAGTATGTAAATGGAAATGTATATTTTTTACTTTTAGAGCATTCTCATGAGCAATCAACTTGTTACTTTAACCCTAATATTCACAATAAGCAACTGGAGCAGCGATGACACAGTTAAATCAATTACTTTTTTGGATTTTATCCATTGTAGCCATTTTTTACATGTGAGCGATGACTTCCCAGCAGGCTTTCTCCACATGACATGACATGTTCCTATTGTGTACTCTTGCCATGGTCCAGAATAATACAGATACAGAGAAAGCTGCACATAAAATCAGTGTGTTTGGGACTTTTATATTCCGTAGCATTATTTGCAGATAAAAGAAGGCAATTTGTACAGAAATAATAGTGCACATTCTCCCTGGGAAAGTTGGGGCTATTCAGGTAACACTAAGAAGGCAAATCTGAAATCAGAATTCTTTAGCGATTGCTGCCAGTGGCTGATCCTCTGAACGTGCACCAGATGGAATCTCTAGGAACAGAGAGAGAGAGAGGATTAAACGGGTCCATAGTTATTATATAATACTTTGTTCTTATAGATTCTAGCTGCCGCATCAATAAGTCATATTATTTTGAAGGGGGTAGGTATTTTATACCATTGCTCTGAATGCAGACATCAGGTGATCCATACTCATGTATGGGAAACTAAGTGATGTTGCATTAATGGGCTACATGTTATATACTAAATTGACTACTGTTATAATGAGGATTAACACTTTTAGTTCCATTTCTATCTGGAAGAACATTATTACACAGTATAAAAAAACCTAAAACATAATATGAAAGCACCTTCACACCCCAAAAAAATCAACCTTAATATTCAGATATCTGGCTAAAATGACATTTAGGGGCACATTTACTTAGTTCGAGTGAAGGAATAGAATAAAAAAAAGTTTGAATTTTGAATGATTTTTTTTGGCTACTTCGACCATCAAATTGGCTACTTCGACCTTCAACTACGACTTCGACTTTGAACTGAACGATTCAAACTAAAAATCGTTCGACTATTCGACCATTCGATAGTCGAAGTACTGTCTCTTTAAAAAAAACTTCGACCCCCTACTTCGGCAAGTAAAATCTACCGAGGTGCAATGTTAGCTTATGGGGATCGATGGATTAAAATCGAATTGCGGTAAATTCTTCGACTTCGATATTTGAAGTTGAAGGATTTAACTTTGACAGTCAAATATTGTGGGTTAATTAACCCTCGATATTCGACCCTAAGTAAATGTGCCCCTTAAAGTAGGGGAGTGTTAAATCATCATCATTTTTGGCCAATGGTGTAGAGAGGAAGCAGACCCAGTGGCACATGGGTGACCCAAGTTTGCAGGTAACTTGCGATTGGCTGGACTCATGGACCAAATCCTTAGTCCACAACAAAAAGTTTGAGTTGATACTGAACTAAATCTAAAGGTTGATTTGCATCTTTAAATGAGAGCAAGTTCTCCAAAACGTTGCCTCATCTAGAAAAAACATCTAGAAATAATTTGCCACTTTCATACCATTTATATGTGTATAGTAATAAGTATTAAATAGGAACTCCACAAAAACATAACTTAAGCTTTTTGAAAAGTAAACATAATTTCAAGCAACCTTGCAATATACATCAATTAAAAAAATATGCAGACTTCTCATGATAATTAATGGTTTGGAACAGTTCCCTAAGCCTAGCCCCCAGCTAAAGAAAGGAGCATCATAGTGCAATGCATTGTGGGTTATGTAGTTCCTGCGTGCTGTCTGTAAACTGTGGAGAAGTTGTTACAATTTGTAACATCAGTGTTTTAGTCCTTCTTTCCCTGCCAGGATTTTATATGATGCAGAAAGAGAAGAACTGTTAAACAGATGGATTTCAGCATAGAAAATGCCATTTATTCATACTTTTTGACGAAACAGGTAACTGTGATGGGTATGGTTCTGTGTTATGTGGTCCTCTTTATCACATTTTCGTTTGGAAGTCAGAATTAGATATGGGTAGGGATGCAATAAATCCAGGATTCATATCCTTAAATTTACTGGACTTTTTGTCACCTGAACAAGAAAATTGCATTTCTAAGCACTTTTTGTAAAGCCTGTCCTTCTTTTAATTTGCATATTTAAATTAGGGGTTGTATTCAGCCGAATACCACACTAATAAAATTGGCTGAATGTCTGCACAGCCAGTGTATAATAACTTAAATCCAAGGTAAATGATAGATTATTATCCGTGGCCAAACAAATAGAGTGCCACTAGGACCTCATGCATGCCGGCACATGGTATAAACTCTAGTCTATAACATAATCAAGGTTAACTCAAAGGTGAACCACCCGTTAAATGCAGTATGATTTAGAGTCAATGAACAAGTGATAAAACTTTATTTACTGTTGTTGATGTTTTATTAATTGTGCTCAAATATGAAAATGGAAATCAGGGTTTGGATTGGAATTCAGCCTAGTCTTTAGTAAAGAATTGGATCCAAAAATGAAAGGTTTGGTTCAATTCATCTATTTATATTTTGCTCCTGTAATTAAAAGGGTCAGTTAGAGGCAGATTTATTAAAATTCAAGTTTATGATTTTTCAGTTTATTTCTAATTCAAAAAAGTAAAAAACTCGCCAAACTTGCGTGTGCTTATTTAGTAAAAAACGTGAATCTTGAAAGCTCACATAAAAACGTGATTACACAACTTGAATTCTATTCATCATTTTCAGAGTAGAATTTTGAATCAAACTCTAAAACTTGAATTGAAAACTTTGCGCAATACAGCTTTCACTAACTTCTACATGAACTCCAGCTTTTAGATGTTAATTCTTATATTTGAGTTTTCTAATTTTTTTCTTAATAAATCTTGAAATTCAACATTCAATTCAAATTTAACTGTTGATAAAGCTGCCCTTAGTAAATGGAAGTACTATTTATAAGTTGAGTTTCTGTTGAGTTTCTGTGAAATTGGTACTCTTACAACTGCCTGTAGAAGAATGACGTTATAGTAGCCTTTAGGTACTCCATTGTATTGTTAAAGGACACCTCAATCAGACTCTAGCTGTTTATTGGGACAGTGTGATGATGCTCAGCTCTTTGTGGCTTTCCATGGTGTAACATCAGTCTCTTCTTTCATTGCCCTGATTGTTAGTTGGCATAGTTAATGGTTGGAACGTTGATGACACCCTCAGGCATCTAGTTTTCATTACTGATTAATGCAGATATTTTTGGCGCCTGTTTTTGCTTGGCACTACTTAGCAAGTATCCTCTGATGTAAATTATACATTTCTGCACATCCTGCATATAGCCACCTTATAATACATTAACAGGTATTCTTTCCATTAGTTCTACTGTACATAATGGGGCTATAATGAGATCAAAGGCACATTATTATATTGTGGATGATGTGCTGTACCATTTAACAGAAATTATATATATATGATGAATTCATCGTCCATAAGCTGAGTGCTTTTTATGAAGGCAAATGAACTCCAAAGTATTTATCTTTCTGTATAAGCAAAGTATAATAGCACTTGTCATATTGAAATCTAACATTTTTGATCATTATTAGCCCTTTTTATTATCATGTTGGGCACCTGGCCAGGGAGTACTGTCTGTAACTGGCTTTACACAAGATTCAGTGGAAATAGACTTACCCTGTAACTTTTCCCCTGTGCATTTGGGAGTGTTAGGGCTATGGCACCTGGGGATCAATTTAATATTTTTGCCAGCCATGCAATTTTCTTGGCAGAGCGCAAAACATTTGAAAACGCTTCTTCGTAGACTTGTATAGCCTGGCATAAAAATACACACCTTTATAAATCCATAATTCACTCTTTGTAAATGATAATTTCCTCAACTGCACTCCCTGGTGTCAAATCCTGCCTAAGGAGGAATACACAACTACACATACTTTTTTTTTACACTGCTATTCTTAGTCATTATTTGTGTTTGCAATTATATTAACATATATAACTAAAAGTGATATTTTTAATGATGTTACCCATAGATGCATCTGTATTAATCAGATGCTATTAATAAGATGCTTATGTTTGTGTACTCTGGCAATTCTACAGCACCAGTTACAGTGTAGCTAACCTTTAGATCGTCCACAGTGGTCTGGGGCCCCCTACCAAAAAATCTAGAGGACTTGATGCAAATAGTCTTACCTCCTCTGCCCCCCCAACCCGCTTGCATCCCACCTCCCGGGCCTGGAACACACCACTATTTTAAAGGTATAAGACAGTTTAGGTTGGGAAAGAAGGTCCCTGTCCCATAGAGTTTATGTGAAGGCTGTGATAATAGGGGTTATTTATGACCTGTAAGTGCAAAGTGCATGTTTGGATAAAATCATGTTTTTTTTACCCACAATGCAGCATTTCCCCCCATAATTTCAGCATAATTGCAGTCACTAGGTTGATTTGCACTGGCACTTGCA
Organism: Xenopus laevis; assembly: GCF_017654675.1. Lineage (NCBI taxonomy): Eukaryota > Metazoa > Chordata > Amphibia > Anura > Pipidae > Xenopus > Xenopus laevis. Next base: position 80,196,990 of record NC_054387.1, on the reverse strand, counting down.
ATTCAACAGAAATTAGACACAATTGTGCTGAATATATTCTCTGGCTGGTGTGCACCCGATTCTTTAGGAACAAGAGCACATTGGCAATTGATGCAGGCCACTGTGGCAATCGTTCCCCTGCGTCAATGGGCGCACTGTGCTTAATTGTGGGACAGACCTAGTGCAGCTGAGTGCAACTACAGAAAGTGCAACGAGTACATTTTGATACAAGTGCCTTTGGTAAATTGTATTTTTTCCACAAGACTGCGAACAACTGCACATGCAGCCAACAATGACCCCAAATGTCATGATTAGGGCGACTAGTGGCAATTCTCTTGTGTTCGGCAGTATCGGTCATTTTGATCAGAGCTGCTAGTAGCAGTTATCAGAACCCCCTTAACGTTCAAGTTGTTAAAATAGAGAACACCCAGCCACCAGTGGCTAAATATAGGGGAACAAGTGTTCTCCCACCCCCACCCTGCACACTATCCGGCAATACAACCTTCCCCTGTTTACATTGAGTGTCTCTGTGGGTGTCAGGGGCACACCGGTCCCAATGTATTCCTTTGGAAACCACATTTCACTGAAATACTTTAGTGCCCATAGAGTAAAAGTAAAGGGGTGGGTTGTATAAACATCAAATGGGGGATGAGAGGATCCCTGCAATACTGACAAGCTCTGCTCAGTTTGCTAACAGTGGGAATGTAAATGTGAGAAAAATAACCAAGGCACTGTTTTAGTTATACTGTCTGTGTTGAGGTATCAGGTAGCAGTAAACTGTGAAGTGATCCTGTGGCTCTGTGGTCCTATAAGGACAACTGCAACTCAATAGTTTTATTGTTATTTGTATACTAACAGAGACGCAGACTGATTTGCACAGCGACATTGAATGCCTGGACACTAAAAATTAGATGCCCCACCGTATTGGAATGCTGCACAGCAATAAACTGGGAGTTTTGTCCTTATAGTGTTATTGGTTATCTATGTAGGGACACTGCTTACTGAGTAGAAACAATGCTGTTCTATGAACTGATGCTGAGCTGAGTTTTCATGCTCTTTACAGTTGCACTTAGTGTGTGTCCTCTGAGAATGTCAGAAAGAATGTCATTAACAATGATAAATGCCACCGTGAGCAATAATGCTGGGAGACTGGGCGCAGAATGACAGTCACAGGTATGAGGTATAATTGCTTTGTGCCTACACTAAAATGATTACTTCTTACAGTGATATAGATTTCTGTGTTGTAAAGGAAATATTATGGCATCTGTCTTTTGGGAAAGTGCTTCCCTACAGATTTGCCTTTTGAGTGAAGGGGAGGATAAGGACACCTGGATTGATCTTTTAATATGCCAGGATGCCAACTCCTTTATATCTGACTGCTTATCTTTTTTTTTGTTCAGATAGTGTCCCAGCTCCCTGCCCTCTCTGATGCCATCTCTGATGTCTCTGATCTCTGATGGCTTTCAAGTTCTCTCAGCTGAGGGCCAGATCAGGCCTGGGTTAAGACGGGACAGTTAGGGTTCCAACCTGTACATCAGTAGATTCTAATGTTATTTGGGCTTTCCTTGTTCTTTAATGCTATATATTTTAGGTTATTATGCATGAGAAATACTTTATAAGGTTTTCTTAATCTGTTGCTTGGGACCACAAAAATGGGTGTCCATGGTGCATAGGGTGGGTCACACCTAGAGAGAAATGGAGGGATCTGATTGGTGCACCGTGAGACAGTTAAGAGCAAAACAAGCACTCCTGGATATATATATATATATATATATATATATATATATATATATATATATATATATATATATATTTGTTGACCAGTATATTAGAGTGAGAGAAGTAGTGGTCCCCTGCCACTGAATACATAAGAAGCAGAGCACTACAGTGGTGGTATGGGAAAAGTGAGGTAAGGAAAAGGAAGTATGTGTTTGAAAAGTAAAATTCCTTCCGTAACTACTTTCAGGCTGTGTTGACCCAGACTGACCTGAAACATATGTGTCAGGTCCCTTTAAAATGTGTGTATTAAGGGCAGTAAATGCTTGCAGTGGAGTGTTGTACAGAAGTATCAAGATTATTGCACTTCATTTTTTTCCTCTTTCAGTCTGCATTATTAATGTTAAAGTTGAAACAAGATAAAGCACTTCCCTAAGTAATTCTTTCAAATTCTCCAAATGATGTCTTCCAAGTACTTCTTCACAGCATGCAGTTGAGATTTACAAGCACATCCTACAAAATATAACAAGAGAAAATACATAACAGTTAGGTGTAACTCTTACCCGGTAAGTCAGGGTTTTAGCCTAAAGCTTGTGATGCAGCTGTAAGTTCTTGTAGTCGTAGCAAAATATAGCTGTTGAGATAATTCTGTAAGATTTTTTTTAGTGTGTGTTCATTTTAAAGGACAAGGAAAGGGCAGTGGTGCCATGTTACCTTCATCTCCCTTCATCTCCCAGGAGTCACTTGCATATAAAATTTAACAATTCTTTCCAACTGGGGGAAAATAGCAATTTAATTAAGAGGAGAATTAGTGAACATATTAGAACAAATTAGACTTCATTGTCCTTTAAAATATCCTGTTATGTTAAACATGCTTGAAACTGACTCTAAGTGGAAAGAGTGGACAGGGCTTCCCAAAAAATAGGATTTGCTTTTGGGATTGTGGAAAACCCCAACTTATAAAGTATGTTCTGTTTCTATTCCTAGCTCTCCAAATTGAATAGTTAATGAACAACAGCTCCTATCATGCTTTGAGGTGTAGTCCATCAATATTTGGTTGGCGTAACTGCTATACAAAGTGTAGGTTTATTTAGTACATTTATAAGAAAAATCATATGAGGGGGATTTTCCAGCCATTCCTAAACTGATGAGAGGGAAATAGGCAAACTAATAACGAGCAACACAGGAATGGCCACAATAAATAGTCTGTTAATGAATAACATTATATTAATAGATCTCAAATTTGTATAATCAGATAGTAGCATTTGGGACAGAGATATCCAGCCTTTATTTCATTGCATTCATGGATCTTCCTAGCAGTAATTAGCCTGTATCACTCTATGTAAAGGGCTGTGGACCCTTGGACTCCTATATTAATAAACACAAATATATATACAGAAGAAGACTCCTTGGCAGAACACAGCTGAATGTTTGTCAGCCAGGCAAGTACAAGGTGTGGACATAACCTACTGTAAACAGGCCATCTGCTTTTAACCTATTGGACATTACACACTATTGTTCAGAAAAGTTCCGTGTGAGGTTGGGTTTTTAGCTCACTATGACATTAATAATAATCAGAATTGCATGTTAATGGGGTTCATTTAAAGCGCCACCTTACTGTAGACAGCTCAGTTTAAAGATCATAAACATTTGGACAGATCAAGCTGGTATAAAAAGTGCTCCACAATCCAGCCATCTACTGTTTTAACCAACAGACACATGGAAAGATCTTTATTCAGTATACTAGTGGCAGCCTATAGCCAGAGGCCATAAGGGCAAGAGTAAACACTGTTTTTTTCCCAATATGTCTTTATCTCCACATTTGAGATAAATACATAACCCAAATATCAGTTCGATGGTACTTCGAATGGGCTACTTCGACCTTCGACTACGACTTCGTCCCGAAGGATTCGAACTAAAAATCGTTCGACTATTCGACCATTCGATAGTCAAAGTATTGTCTCTTTAAGAAAAAACTTCGACCCCCTAGTTCGCCACTTAAAAGCTACCAAACTCAATGTTAGCCTATGGGGAAGGATAATCTTTTAATCGTTGGATTAAAATCCTTCTAATCGTTCGATCGAACGATTAGTCCTTCGATCGTTTGATCGAAGTATTTGCGCAAAATCCTTCGACTTCGATATTCGAAGTAGAAGGATTTTCATTCCCCAGTCGAATATCGAGGGTTAATTAACCCTCGATATTCGACCCTTGATGCATCTGCCCCTTAGTGAGCTTATTGGGTTCATACAGGGGCAATTGATCCATTTATGCTATATAAATAAGCATTCTCGTGTTTTTAAATAGTTGGTAGACCATGGTTAGAAAGGGCTGACAATCCTGTTGTAGCTTTATGAAAATTTTCATTGAAATATACTGACATTTTCAGTATATTGAGACTAATGGCCGAACAGCCAAACTATCATGAGTAATTGTAGAAAGCTTGGTTTGTTTTATAAAGCAATACCCGTTGATTTAAGTACCTTCACGATATGTTTTTTTCAGCAGGTCATAATATAGCAAATTGGCCAGTATACTGTTGGTTTAAAAACCTCAGATGAAAAGCTGCAAAAAAAAAAAATGCTACACTCTGATTGGACCACATTTATGGAAAAAAATATGACCCATTGAAATAGCAACCAATTAGACATTTTGCTTATAATACTATGCTTATCAGAGGTGTTTGAGTGCTGAGGGCTACCGAACAGGGACTGAAGAAATAAGACAAATCTCAAATACTAAATATTTCAAATACTGTGATTTGCTGAATGCTTCTTACAATGTCTGGACTTCACTGTTTGTGTTTATTGTTCTTTACTGTACCTTACAAATGCCAGTGCAATTTAATCAGTTTTAGCAATAGAAAAATGTCACAACATGGCAGGTCTTTTTTTTTTGTTTACTTCTGCGTGCAACCGTTGCAAGAACATTTTATTTATTTGTTTTGCTTTTTTTCTAACCACGTCTTCCCAAAATAACAATTCTTCGCTTTTCTGCTTTCAATATACAGTATTCACTTCACTGGATAGCGTGTATGTCTTGAGTACACAACTATGGCGTAATCATGAATGAGTAATTCTGATCTACACAACCTATTCCATGGGGCAAAGTAAATAATTAAAAGTGTTAACAGATATGTCTTGATTGGATAAGTATTAAATCTCTTTGCGATGACAAGTGTGAACCAAAGGCACAGATAGGGTTGACCAAAGGCACAACTAATTGTAAAAGAGTATCCAGTAAAAGTTTATAGGGCTTTTTCATAACTAGGAAGGAGAGTACATGTACAATGCCAATATACCATGATTCTAGTCCACAATGCAACTATTTGCTACCTCTGAATGGAGTGGCATACGAGAAGGTACCTTGCCTATCATTCTGTACCTTGCATTGAATGCATCATTATAGGCACAGCCAGCACAAAATAGAAGAGCACATCTTCTTAGCTCAAGCAGGATGTGTACCACCCACTGTCGGGCACAATTGTATGCCCATTAGCAATTGCTTGACTGAATCCTAATGGATATTGCTTTGCCATAAAAATCATTATAACCAGAAAGAATATAGAAGCACAAAGATATTGTGTAGGTTGTGGACACCCTATCCTACACCCTACAAACAAGAGGTTTATTCCAGCCACACATAGAATGGTATTTTCTATCATTTTTATTGGTCAACTTATATAAGGGAAAACTAAAACTTAACTAAATAAGTAGTCTAGAACTGTTGTACATTATGTTTTGGGCTTTTGTAACAAACTAACAAAAAATGAGAGGCATGAGGTGATTGTACCCTTTAGTGTGGGGCGCAAAACCTCAAGCTACCTAGCAAACCAGTTCGGGTGTAATAGTGAAATAACTACAAAATAATAGACAACTTAAAACGTAGCCTTTAATATATATCATTAAAACCAAAAGACCAAAAAGTATAGGGCCATGCCCTCAGCATCACAACACCATTACAAACGTATGGACCCACTGCCTCAAATCAGTATAGACAGTGCAGGACATTAGCCTTAAAAAACAACAATTAAAAGCTGCATCAGGTGGTACACGGTGGAGTGAAAAACGCCACAAAGTAAGGCGATCAGTTAAAGTTTAAGGCAGCCTAGTAGCAAGCATTTCACCCTCCCCTCAATTTTTTCCATTCCCCAGAGGACAATTCTGCCTACCTACGTTGGGAACGGATGGGAGCTTCTCCCCCACCGTCCACCTATGCTGCCCAACGCGTTTCGCCGTGAAAACGGCTTCTTCAGGGGCATAGGTGCTGGACTTGTGTCTGTGATCGGTTTAAATACCTTTCCGGTAAGCTTTCTGCAGTCGCGCATCCTATTGACGTCACTTCCGGTCGCGACTACCTGAATACGAGCCGCTAACCGGAAGTGATCATCCGCGTCTGCCCATAGGTGCGCCTCAAGTGAAATGCGCATGCGTCAGCCGAGTTTTGCCAGTACACTGATGAACTGGGCGGAAAGTGATAATCTATCCTCAACAGTTAGAGCTTGTCATGCTAGATGTGCATGTGCCAATGTGACTTTGCCAGTACTTGGGCTGTCTATGTCACTGGCTTCTTTCATGTTAAGTATCAATTTCTGTAACAACCTAAGGCAACCACAGCCCTTTAGCAGTGCAGATCTGTGCCTCCAAACAGTGGTGAAACTAGATATTACTGGGACCCACAGCAAATTATTTTTCAGGCCCCCAAAATGTCTAGAGGTTGACCTGTTTTACCCATATTTAATGAAATTGTATATGAAACAGGGCCTCATGGGGCCCCTATACCTCCTGGGCCCCCCTGCAGCTGCAGGGTCTGCCTCCTCTATAGTTACACCCCTGCCTCCAAAGATGCCCCAGTAGCTCCCAATCTTCTTTTCTGCTGATTCACAGCATATGTTCTCTGCTGCTGTCAGTTACTGAGCTTAGGGACAGACTCAAAATATACAGTACACATAGAATATAAATGTCACAATATAAGGCTGATTAGTAATTAATACAGATAATTACTACATGGCAGCACAGAAACCAGTGCAACTAGCATCAGAATTTAATAATCAGTCCTGTAGCATCAGCTTATATTAGAATCCAATCTAATTTTCTGCTCGATAATTTGAGACGACCCCTAAGCTTAGCTTCAACAGCTGCTTAGAGCCCACTGAGCATGTGAGTGTCGCAAACACTTTCCAAGAGGGTGACCCCCTGCCACAAGTTTGAAATCCTGGATCATTGCTGCTATTGAGAAACTGAAACTTTAGGCTGGTGCAATAAAAATATGGCATTTTTAGTGATATTCATTTATAGGGTTTAGTTCTCCTTTAATGATTCACCCGTCTGGATCAAATTAGCTGATATTTCAGTTGTAATAGGATCATTATTCAAAAATGATGTGCTATATTATTTAATTTGGTATATATCACCAGTGAAACAGCCTGCCATGGTTCCCCGGGGTCCAGTTTTTCAGCTACCTAATGAAATAACAAATCTGTGCATTTAACAGCCAGTTCTGACAAATCAGTGTAACAATAAATTGACGAGGGGTCTGATGGTTTTGTGTCTGTGATGGCCAGATTTCAACAGATTTCAACTGGTGCTTCAGTGTTCAGTGACTGGCATAGGTGGCAATGTCCTTAGTCAGCAGAAATGATGCCTAGACATTTTCTCCCTGAATTGCAAGCACAGCGGTGGCAGAAGAATGTTTAACAACTTTTCTTTCTTTCAAAAGGAACTTGTAAATCTGTTAAAAATATTGGGTTTGGGTGGAGAAAAGTAATCTCAAAGTAAAATGTCCCTTCCAAAGATTTAAATTTGGAGTTGTAATTCATTATTCAACTGCATTAGGGTCTTAATTCAAGGCCTTTCGTAACTTTTGGGTAACTCTTGTTGAGCAGGTATTAAAGTATGGCACCCACTTTCTCATTCTTTCTCATTCTTCATGCATTTTATTGTGAAAGTACATGTGTTGTTGTAATAAAATCATTAAACTGAATAAAATTTGCAAATTAATACCCCCATATTATATGAAAGGCGCTAAATTTGCCCAGTAGCAGTAGCCCATAGCAACCAATAACATTGCTATGGTTGATTGCTCTTGGCAAACTTAGCGCCTTTTAGTACATAACCCCAATAGAGTAATAAAATAATACAAAGTAGTACACAGTTTAATGCATTTCAGAGTTAAATTGACCATTTAATACCTGCGTGAAAGTACCATGATTTTTTTTTGAGCAAAAGGCTTTTTCAGTAAGGCATTTTATTACAAAACGTGCTGCTTGTCAGTTGAGTTACTTGCAAAGCATAACTGTGCACAGAAATCTGGGTTGGTCATGGTCAATGTTTGATTGCAGGTATTAAACATTCTGGAGAATACATTCCATTACTTATTAATTTAACACATTTAAGGGGAAAACATGGTTTGTGAATGGAAACCTGGGAGTAATTTGGGAAGGAATATATTCGCTTCACTATTTAGAGAGACCTCAGAGCTTATATTCCATAAGGATGCCGATGTTTTCTTAAACCTAGGTTTCTGAACCAATATTTACCCACTGATATTAGTCTGCCCTTTGCTAAGCCAAAGAGATTTCTTTTCAGTATGTTAGGGAAATGCAAGTCTGTGTATAAAGCTGTTGTGCAAGTGAGCTCTCAGGACATTCCAACACTCTAGTATAAAAAGAGTTAGAGACCAGGGGTCAAATAAAAAGTTTTTTTTACATCAGGATACATTTTATTATAATGGCTATGTATGGAACAATATGGGGCTGATTCACTAAGGGTCGAATATCGAGGGTTAACCCTCGATATTCGACTGGGAATTGAAATCCTTCGACTTCGAATATCGAAGTCGAAGGATTTAGCGCAGATAGTACGATCAACCGATCGAAGGATTATTCCTTCAATCGAACGATAAAATCCTTCGAATCTAACGATTCGAAGGATTTAAATCCAACGATCGAAGGAATATCCTTCGATCAAAAAAAGTTAGGCAAGCCTATGGGGACCTTCCCCATAGGCTAACATTGACTTCGGTAGCTTTTAGATGGCGAACTAGGGGGTCGAAGTTTTTTTTAAAGAGACAGTACTTCGACTATCGAATGGTCGAATAGTCGAACGATTTTTACTTTGAATCCTTCGATAGTCGTAGTCGAAGGTTGAAGTAGCCCATTTGATGGTCGAAGTAGCCCAAAAAAACTTCGAAATTCGAAGTTTTTTTACTTCGAATCCTTCACTCGAAGTTAGTGAATCGGCCCCTAAAAGTTACCTCAAAGGTATACATCCCCTTAAAATATTTCACAATGCTGCTTAATTCAGTGGTACCCAACCTTTTGCAGTAGGAGGGCCTGAGGGCCAGTTAGGGTGAGATTTGGGGAGAATTCCACTCCGAAGCCCAGCTTGATAGTACATCAGGATGAGATTTGGGGCAAGCACTGATTTGCTGTCCTATATATTCATTGGAAACTGCTAGATAGCTAATGCAAGAAGGACCCCCACCAAGTGCAAAGATATCAAACTATTGGGACCAAAATCTCTAATTTGTGGTTGTGCCCCAACCATGAACATTTACAACTTACAATATATACAATTATACAATTTACAACATATTAATCAGAATAATATAGGAGGCCTAATTGCAAAATGTGTTTGTCCTATCTGGAATAAAAAAGAAACAATAAAGGACTTGGGAGTATTCTGTGAATGGAGCGATGTGGAGCACTCCAGTGAAGATTTGTGCTGTTTAAGTTCTGTTTAGGTAATTACACACTGTATAGTTTTTCTTGGGGTTGAGCATCATTTCACTATGTAACAATGTGCACCCTGGGACTATTCACTGAAATTAGTTTCTTATTGTGGAAGGGAACAGCACTTTCTACAAAAGGTTATTTGACTATTTTCCGTGCATGATTCTGGTTTGCTTACAATGATTGCAGACTATAAGCTGCTTGTTTTCTAACTGTTCAATTTAATGAAAAGTAATGAATGTACTTGTGCTGATGTGAGTTGTTGTGAATCAAAACTAGTAAGAATTTACCAGAACACAAGAAAAAAATCAGAGTTGTGGCGAATCACTGCGTTTCGCCGCCAGCGAATAAATTTGCTAAACTGTGGCGAAAATTCGCAAAAAATTTGCCTCGACAATAGTCAGAATAGTCGCTCGCATAAAAATTGTCACACGTCAAAATGATAAGGCCGCCCATTGATTTTAATGCTTTTGGACAAAATATTCAGGTGTATAAAAATTAGCCCATCACTAATTCAAGCTAAACAAATCTAAAAATGGCTATTAAAATTCCTGGGAATTTGTGAAAAAGCCAAACAAACTGGCTCACCAACGTTTAAAAAACATGTATTTGATGCAATTAGTGCTTTAAATTGGATTATTACCAAGTTGTTGTTCACAACTCACTAACCTTCTGCAGACAGAAACTTTAAAGAGGCAGTTGGTGCGTCTTCACCTTGTTATGTTGTTCTGCTCGCTGCTTCCAGAACTTCTAAACATGATCATCTTAAATAAACGGATCTTTGTTTATTGAAATCCCAATCTAGAAGCATGGTTTGTTTTCTGTGCTAATCACCATCCAGATTTTTTAATTCTGAGAGAACAAGCATCTTACAGCCAAAGATGCGAAGTTTAATATAAAATGACTCATTTGTGCAGATTTCTTCCACCTTCATCCCTTTGCAATCAGCTGAGATAATTCCCATTAAGCAAAAATAATATATTTCTTAGCCATTTGAGGAGGGAACAAATTGTCTGATGTTAATTGACTGACTCAGAATTCTTGTCCCTTGCTTGCTGCGTTCTTATTGTGATATGACAAAAAACAAATATTTTAGCAATAGATACAAAATGCATTTGTTTATTAAAGAGATGTAGATTAAGAAGAAAATAGAGATATTTACAGTGTTTTTTTAATTAGCATTTACGCCCTCAGAATTCTGGAAGCTTAGAACGGTTGTGACTGTACTTTGCTACATGACAGTTTTAATGTGGGTATTGCCTGAAACAAACAGGGCTATCTATCTGTTCCATGCTATACAGCAAATCCAAATTAAAACTGCAGGCATGACATTTCATTAATTCCCTGGCTACAATTTGTAACTAGGCATTCATTTTCTTGGCCTTGCAATATACTACTTCCATAGCCTTAAGGTTAGGGTTACAATAATCTCATTGTAAGTTTCTAGCACTCTTGGGTTTATCATAGGCCATAAAAAAGTTGATGGACTCTTAGGGGCAATCTGTAAAAAATGCTTCGAAATTTGACCATCGAATTAAAATACTTTGAATTCGAATATCGAATTCAAACGTTTTTCATTGAATTTGTGTAAAAATCGTTCGATCGAAACGATTAAATACTTGGAATCGAATGATTTGAACGTACGATCAAACGATTTTACTTTGACTTCAAAAAACTTAGAAAAATGCTGTAGAAGGTCGCCATAGGCTAACATAGCACTTCGGCAGGTTTAATTTGGATTGAAGTCGACGTTTTTTTTAAAGAGACAGTACTTCGATAATCGAATGGTCAAATATTCAAACTATTTTACTTCGAATCATATTCGAAGTAAATTCAAAAGTGTAGTATCCTATTCGATGGTCGAAGTATCCAAAAAATTACTTTGAATTGTTTTACTTCGAAAAATTCCCTCAAATTCACTTCGACCCTTGATAAATCTGCCCCTTAATGCATAGCCCCTGGTCATGGAAATGCTCTTTTATGACCATGGTTACCCTTTCTAATGAATAATGTAGCATTTTTATGCCTTATAGCACAAGTCCAGTTCAAGTTGCTATACTAGTTGTTAGTGGCTGGCTTTGAATCAAGGAAGTTATAGTTCAACAATAGTAGGAAGGTCATGGAGCAGGCAATAGGTCTATTCATTTATTTATTAGACGACCCAATATTGAATTATTTTGTATTTAATGTGTCTAATGTTCCATGATGAGTAGCATGGTAGGTGGTATTGTCTAGAAGTATCTATGTTAACAGAAGGCCAATAGTGTAGGCAAAGTGGTTATCACCTACACTTTATAGACAGGTAACAACTGCATTACAAATAAAGAATCTGTGATCTTGGGTCAGATGATGTCAATCTGTCTTTTACCACCAAAATGACCCGGTGCAGTCTCATTAATTTCCTAATAAGTCATTTGATACAGATGGAGATGGCATCATGATTTACTCAAGTGTCTCCAAAGGCTTCCAATAAGCATCTCTTTTATTGTACCCTCTTGCTAACAACACATTCTCATTTGTAGTTAAATGAATGCATGAGCCACATTCTAAGCCATATCAAGTGACTATACAGGTATCTGTATAACAACTGGTTTGGGATGTTGAATCTCAGTGAAGGCTATGGGCAATGTAAAAAAATATTTAAAATGTTTTTTTCAAGTGGATTCTATCAATATTGTTATTGATTGATCATTAAGGGTGAGTACAACTTTCCCTTTTGAGTTGATCCTTGTTATAGCTCCCATCATTCCAATACTGTATCTCTGTTAGGTGATACCTATGGTGTCCAATAAAAAGGGCAACCATTTAAAATAAAATTGAGTGGCAATGGCTAGAACAGTAACGACTTTAATGTGGTTGACGCACGTAAATATATAGACAAAGTGTCATTAATAACCTCCCAGTCGAATACCTAGCTGTTCCACATATTTGAGTGGTCTGTCTGTTCTGTCTAGACATTCAATGTATTTCTTCTATATAAATATATAAAATACATTTCTATATTTGGTTCTCAGTGGTCTAAATAATGCTAGCTAAGTGTAGGAGTTGTGGAGCCTAGTGGAATATCTCAGAGCAGGTTTGCTGACGCAGGATGCATGGCAATCCCCTAGTGTTCTACTAGCGGAAATTGCAGCAGCAATCTAACCCCCTTGGGTGCCACAGCCCTGTCATGCGTTACACATTTATTGTGACACAAGCAATTTGCTTATCCTTATGTATCACAGTGTGAAAGCAGGAAATCACTTTGTTGCTTTGTGCTTGATCTCTACACATCGGGGGACATATGCACTAGCCCTGTAGCAAGTTAAAGCTGACATTATAATACAGCTCAATATGGTTCTCCTCTATAGGAACATACATATATTATTCAAAATCTTGCATTGCAATAAACAGCACTCTATTTACTCTTGGGGTTTTTAATCAGCAGTCTTTTTGATAATGGTTAAAATAAAATAAAAGACTTCGAAACAGTCCTAATTCGAATATTCGCCACCTGCCGAGTTCATGTACTAGTTGAAGGCAGAGGTCCAGTGAGCTATTTGGCAATGTTAAGCTTTCCTGACATTCAAGGTTTTTTTTCCGTGAGAAAAACTTGATTCATATGAATCAAATATGAATCAAATACGAATCAAATATGATTCGAATTTATGGGTCGGAACCATTAGATTGAGTATTATTATTTTTCTTAAATAACCTCCCAATTGAATAGTGAGTATATTCGACCTTTGATAAATGGGCCTCTAACACTAAGGGGCACATTCACCAAGCTCGGGTGAATGAATAGAGGGAAAAAAACTCGAATTTCGAGTCGTTTTTTGTGCTCCTCGACTATCGAATTGGCGTAAATTCGCCTGAGTAGAATGATATAAAAAAGATCGAGCGCAAAAACGCTGCGACTATTCGCCCATTCGATAGTCGAAGTACTGTCTCTTTTAAAAATACTTCGACTGCCTACTTCGCCACCTAAAACCTACCGAATTGCTTTAAAAGCCTATGGGAAAGTCCCATAGGCTTGTTTTCTAAGTTTTTGATAGAATAAAAAGGCATTCGATCAATCATTCGATCAAGTGAAAATCCTTCGATTAAATATTCAATCGTGCGACTATTCGCGAGGCGAATATTCGCCCATTCGACTATTCGCCAGCGCGTAAATTTGCCCGAGTTGCCTATTCGATTCTATTCCCCAATCGAATATAAAAGGGTTTTAACCCCTCGAAATTCGACCCTTGATACATCTGCCCCCAAGGGGCAGATGTATCAAGGGTCGAATTTCAAGTGTATCGGAGTTCGAAAAAAATCGAAAAAAAACGACCAATCAAAATTTATTAATACAATCAAATTTCTTATATTTGGGTGAATAGGATCAACCTACAAATTCAAATCGAATTCATATAGAATAAGGTTGGATTTCGATTCAAATATTTTCACCAAAAAAAAATTAAACATTTTTTTTTTTCAAAAAAAGATTGATTGTAGGAGGTCCCCCATAGGCTAAAACACCATTTCAGCAGGTTTTAGATGGCGAACAGTTGAATTCAAATTTTTAAAGGGACAGTACAAGAAAAATGTCTATATTCGAATTTCAAATTTTTTTTAAGCTCAAATCGAATTTGAACTATTGCCTAGTCAAATTACACTAAAATAAACTCTACATTCGAATTTAAAAATTTGAATTTTCAATTCGAACCTTGATAAATGTATTTAAGTAATTAAATACAGTTTGGTGATTAATCATCTTACATCTGTTCCTGTTATGTAACTCCATCTTGCACCAGACTTGTCTTCAAACCTCTTTATTATGTTCTACACAAAATCTCAATGACAGATTTGATGGCAGATAGCAAAAAAGCAGATTCGTATTATGTAGCTTCAGTTTGGTTTGGGTCTGCATTGAGGTGCAGTGTTTAGTAACTTTCTTATAGTTTTGGGAGCACAGATCATTGGTACACTTTATGCCTTTCAAAGAGTCCCATGATCATTCCTGAAGCACACATATAGTATAATGATTGGCTCAAGCTGTGTGCATATATTAAAATTGCCTGTGGCTGTCGGGAGTCAAGCGACTAGAGAAAAGCACATGCATGCATAATAATACTCTTTGATGAAAATAAATAAACCAACACAGCTATTAAAAAATCTGCTTTTAGTTCTGTTTAAATTATTTGCAAAAAACGACTGAAGCAAGATGTAGCAAGTGTTTCCTAATACAAACTGGAAATAATTGCCGGGCCACGTAGCTGACATACAAGAGTACTTAGCAAAGATATTACAAATTCAGGACTAAACTGTGATTTTTCTTGTGTATCAGCTACAGCTGACATCATCTTCTATAAACAACATATTAATTGCTGTTTTAAATATGCATTAGACAACCTGAGCTGCTGTCTGTTTGTGCCTACAGGAAGACTTGTAAACTAAGAAGTGCTATGTACACCAGTGTTTTATAACAGAAAAAAAACATTTGTGTTACAGTCTTAGGGGGAAATGTAATAAAATTCACAAAGAGAAGAAATTTGCAAATAAAAATGTGCACGTCGCAATGTAATATTCTTCATTAGGTTTATATTGCATTATTAATCTTAATTGCGTATTGCGAACCTTGAACACCTGCTTGAAGGTGGTGTAAACTTTTGGAGCAAGTGTAACTTTTAAGAAGTTTTATTACATACACTGTGCACTATCCCAAACTATAAATCTTGCAATCTACTGTCGTGGGAAAAAATGTTTGCAAAGGCAAAATTGTTTATTTTGCAAACATTAATTCACAATTCGAACCAAGTAAGTGCAGAGGACTTTTGTAGTTGACTATATGTATTTTGTGGTCACAGCCTCATTGCACCCCCGCCTAATGGTTTTAAAAATTAGCGGTGAGCACAACTTTCCCTTGTTAGTTATATATATATATATATATATATATATATATATATATATATATACATATATATATATATATATATATACGTCGAACAAACCCTTTACCTATAGGAGGGAAAGGCTAAATAAAAAATAAATTCATATTCCAAGGATGTTAGCTCAACCCCTCAGGCTGTTGAAGTCTGGGTAGGACTACATGGATGTTTTCAGCGTGATCCGACGAGCTGCAACAAAACGCAGGCGTCAAATCGCATGCGACGGAAATAGGGTAAGTGAATTGGGTAAGAATAAGGTAAGTGAATTGTCAAATGGTGTTAAAATCCAGTTGATTTGTGCTCTTGCCTCATAATATCAAGTTAAGGCCTGGGTGTAACAACAGTATGCATCTCATGTGGGTATGGTTTTTGTGTACCTGGATATAGTTGAGTCAGTCTTGTTGCTCTATTGAATTGGATACCAATTAGATTTCAACCAATGGACATGGGCAACAGAGCAAATATTTTGCCTGCCCATTCTCACTAGTTCTATATCTTTGCTTTATGTAGGAGAATCTGTTGGAGTTTATGCAGAATAGCGAGAGGAAATGATTAAACAGCAAAACATAGAGAAACTGCTGAAAACACTTCTGGATTCCCCTGTTTTGATCTCTAATTAATCTGCCCCACAGTCTATATAAAGCCCTAAACATTTTAGGTTTGCTATGCTCCACTATAAATTGAAAGTGTTAAGTTTGTTTGTTAAGAGATGTGCTTTTTTTCCCCATTGTTATGAGTCTATTTGCCATACACCCTTCAGGTTACTGCCTTAATCAGATACAGACTCTGTAGACATTCCTTATGTCCATGAAATATATTATTGAGGTGCAGTACACAGGATACATTACCTATAATAATATATTTTATAGTTTCTCTTTCACTATGTCTCCCAACATCATTCTGAGCAGTCAGAGTCCTGAGTATCCACTGTATAAGCAGTAGATGCTAAAACCACCAGCGTTGTGTCTCATGCAAACAGCTAAGCGCATAGGGGTTTCTAAATTGATGTAGAGAATGTAGATCAATATCACAAATATGACAAATGTACCTTAAGTGCATACTGTAGACTCCTAAATCATTTATCTCTAAACTGAAATAACATTCTACCCATCACACTTCACCTTTGCCTCCTGTTGTTAAGTGACGGCCGCCACAAGGATGCTAAAAAGTACCAATAAAAATATTTCTGAATGTTGAGTTAACTTATTGCTCACCAATGAAGTACTTTTAAAGGGACAATATTATAATATAATTTCCACTCATATCCCATCACTGAATCTCTTTCAGAAAGACCCAGGTATCTTTTTCTTTTACAGCACTGGCCATTATATTATGAGCCAGAGGTGAACTTAAGGTGTTGCCCTGACCCACTGTGACCCACTTCTGTTACCTAACTGTCCAGTTCAATACATTGGTGAAATCATATAAGGCTAAAACAGCTATATTTTTAATAAAAATGTTAAATGTCACTTGCATCTGTTCAGTTAAAATGGAGCTGAAGAAACTTGGGTAGTTTCATGTGACTTATATAAATTTAAGTTGTCACTTAACCAGGCATGCATTTGTGGGAAGGCAAAAAAGACCCAGGCCAAGAATGGTAGAATCCTAGGGGGCATACCTACCTGGCCACATATGCACTGGAGACCTAGTACTGCCAGCCAGGTTGGGGTTGTTAAGAGAGTGGGGGGAGCAGGTGCAAGGAGGGATGGGAGGGATAGAGGTGCTAGGGGAGCCCTATTATCAAATCTGCCCTTACACATTGGGGCACATTTACTAAGGGTCGAATATCGAGTTAATAAACCCTCGAATTCGACCCTCAAAGTAAAATCCTTCGAATTCTAATATCAAATTCAAAGGATTTTGCGGAAAAATCCTACGATCGATCTAAGTAAAATTCGTTTGATGAAATCCTGCGAATCGAACGATTTGAGGGATTTTAACTGAATTTCAGTTCAAGCCTCCTGGCATGTGTGGACCTGGACAAATACGTGTTTCTGGGAAATAGTTGGTGAGAAAGTTGAGAAAGAAATTCGCACTTTCTTATTTCAATCACTACAAGAAAGTCAGACGTTTGTCTCAACTACAGTTTGATGGTGGCATTAAAAGTGAAAAAGTTTAGATTAAAATGTGGGGAAGGGGAAAGGAGGTTAAGAACTTAAATCAAGCAAATAAATCAATAAATAATGAGCAATCATAAAAGACATAAAATATGAGCAAATTAAAAATAGAATTACAGGATAAATAAAGGACACTGTTCTGTATAATCTCACAAAAAGTCTTGCAATGTTAGATGTTTCAGAATCCAGCAAGACAGTGATTTGTTGATTTACTATAATTAACTTCATCAAAAATAAATGCAAAGTGCTTTGGGACATCTCAGTTTGGGCTTAGTAAAAGGGAATGCATTTGGTTTCAAGGGGCTCTTCTTTTTTATGTTGAAAAAAGGCTTCTTGAAGCATTAACAGAATCTTCATTCGTCTGCCTGGGTTTTATTTTATCACTCAACTCATTTTTTAGGTAATATTTGTTAAAAAAAAGGCCCCAGGCAGGGAGCTCCTTTGCAGCTCAAAATCACCAATCTTAAATGTTCTCATCAGATTAAAAGTTACTGAGGTGATTAATTATTGTGAAAGTTATGGGCACTGCCCTAGTTTGGGGGACAGACACTGCCTCCGAAGACACGACTATTGGTTTTATATCACATACTAACTAAAACAGAAGACCCCCAGCTTTAAAGCACCCCTATATATACCTGGTAAGCAGGCTTTTTTTTCAAAACTACACCAGGCAGGTATTCATTTCATGGTTCCATTGCTTCAACTTGCTCCTTATTCAGCAAAATAGA
The DNA here is from genome assembly GCF_017654675.1 of Xenopus laevis. Taxonomy (NCBI): domain Eukaryota; kingdom Metazoa; phylum Chordata; class Amphibia; order Anura; family Pipidae; genus Xenopus; species Xenopus laevis. The sequence goes on along the minus strand of NC_054387.1, from coordinate 80,178,809 downwards.
AGCAATGGCATCTTAATAAAAAGCACAGCATGCAAGAGGATGTAATCATTTACCTATGTGAACTATATGTGGGTGGGCACAATTTGTGCTGTGCATGGCACCTTGCATTAGTAAATGTCCTCTAAAGCCTTGCTATCATAAGTAACGTAGGGTTCATTAGTAATGTCTATATTTAGACCGTAGGAGCTGTGAAGGGTCTCCAAAGAGTAAAAATGATTCAAGATTATTTTCTTACTCTATGACCCTCACAGCTAGATTGTCTTCTGTAACTATGTATCTATTTATTGCAGTGAAAGCCAAGCTGAGCACAATAACTGTTAACAGTCCCATTAAATATGACACTTTGTGTGACCCTCAAGCATCACTGAAAGTAAAAACTTGTTCGTACAAGAGGCATGTTTGCAAGAAAAACAGATTTTTTTTTCTAGTCTCCCTTCTCTTACTGTGTCCCTTCTCTTACTGTGTCACTAGAGCATTATTTTAATGATGGCTTAGAAACCAGCTGCCTCTATCCCTTCTAGTGCCTTCCCCATTATCTAATCCTTTATTTGTATTCTCCCTAACAATTAAGCTCAGACTGCTGAGGGCAGTGATACTAACAACCTCATGCAACCATTGCAACCATTTGTATCACTATAAGGAAAAGAACATCTTGTACATTGGAAGGGACATACAATATGTGAATTAAAACAAGCTAAAATCTTCTTGTTAAGTAAAGTATTTTTTTTTTACTTTTTATTGTACCCCCCCTTTGTATTTAAATGTTTGATTGTATACCCTCTTCATTCATAACAAGGTTATATATTTAACATGGCTATAGCGACATTCTGCTATATTTTGAATATCTAATACATGCAATAATCCATTGTACATCCTTTTTTTGTGTACTCTTCATGCAAGGTGTCATCATAGTATTTTGCACTAGACTTGCAGTTGCATGCACCTTAACACAAACCAACATTCAGAAATGCCCCTAGACATCGAGTCTTAGAATAGGTCACTTCAGCAGTCTACTGTTACCTAACATTGCCTAATAACATGAAAGGGGACCCGTCACCCAAAAAAATTATTCAAAATCCGATTTTATCACATTAGTCAAGCAAAATGAACTTTAATTACACTATATAAATTATTTGAATCTTGCTTCCTTCAGTCTGGGATTTCAAAATGATAGCAAGCAGGCAGCAGCCATTTTGTGGACACTGTTTTTAAGACAAGTCTTGTATCATCTCAGAATCTTGTTTGTGCACCAGAATAGAGGACCCGATGTCCATCCCCATGTCCTGGTTACACAATTAAATCGTAAAGAGAACGGGGGAATGTGGGGAGAGCAGTGACATGTAGGAAGTGCTGAATGGAAAGTGAAAGTAATTGTCTGCCCCGCCTCTATGCCCATGGCATAGAGGCGGGGCAGACAATATTTGATTGACAGCTGAGATTTTTAAATGAGTTTACAACAGCTATGAATGCTTTAATAAAAAATAGAAATTGGATTTCATGTTTAGTTTGAAAAGGACTTTTATTATACAGATTTTTGTGTCTGGGTAACGGGTCCACTTGAAGCCATGTAATGATGACCATAATTAAAATAATGAGAAATCAAAAGCAGCAAGCTGTAATGCTTCATGTAACATTTTGAGAGACTTGTTAAATGGTGGTTGCACTAAAGAAACAGTCAAACAGTATCAGAAGCAATCATCCTGAAGTGTCTTAGCTTTGTCTTACAGCTTCTGTTACAGGTCAAAATGATTTTGTAATGCAACTTGACGCTTAAGAAGGTTTTTTTCATTACCCTAGAACCATAAGTAGAAATCCCACTGCTTGGATCTACAAGAAAGTAAATATATAAAATAAATAAAGTCATAGCTTTTGTTTTGCGGTTATAGAATTTGGAAACACATTGAAAATGTATGGCTGATAGCACTGTCTAGTTCTGGTATCTACACCATGTAGCAGTTAACTTGGCATGCGGCTTTTGTCCTATATATAATCTTTGATTTTATAATATTATTGATTCCTAATTCTTCTGTAAGGTCTTTGTTAAGCTTTGGTCTCGCAATGTAATGATTATTAAATCCAATTCCACTTTTTGGGAGTATATTTGTTCCTCATTTTGCTGAGTTTTGCTATTTTGTTGTGGCAGGGAATTGTGAATACGTATTTTCCAACCCACCCTTCTTGGGGCTGAAGGGTGGTCGAAGATCCTTACACCTTGAAGGCCTATATTGAGTAGAATTGCTGAACTGGAAAGAGGTAGGGCACTAATTGAGCGCAATGCTTTTTTTTTCCTCTAAAAATTCGAGTTTTCTAATTCAAAAAACTATTTTTATTTTGAGATTTTAACATTCAGATTTTAATAAATAACCCCCTGAGTGTCCTTTCTTTGAAACTATCAAGGTTTCTTACAGTTCTTTATATACATTACTGTCCTTATATCAAAGCTATGTGGTAAATCCTTCATGACTATTACAAAATGATGATATGGCATTTATTGATTGCTTTGGTGCAGTCTTCCCTTGTTTGTTCAAACCACTGACTTGTTCGAAGCTATTCATTCATCCTTATTTCAAATGGGAAGCCAGAGGCTGTACTGGGGTCCTCAGAGATTTCAGTAACATTTACTTTCTTGCTCTCAGAGTTCCAGCTGTGAAAGAAGGTGATTTTATCCACATTTTACCGAATTATAAAATCAGTTTACGTTCATTGTATTGTTTTTATGGCAATTTCAAATACTATAGGAAAGAGTGTCTAGGTTCTTAGTCTTTTGGGCTAAAAATTCTCAATAACCACCATCTTCCTTTAACACCAGCTTCCATTTTTATGGCTTTGTTTGTATATTACCTCTTCTGTTTAATGCTGCAGAAAATGCAATGTGTAAATAAAAGCAATTCATAATAAAGTTAATATGCATTTAACACAATTAATAATAATAATAATAATAATAATACATAACAGAAGAGCACTTATTGAGTAGTTAATTTGTATGGCCATTAGGTGTGTTGAGATGATTAAATTAGCTGCGGTTTATTTCATTGCTTATTAAATATAACTAATATATTCTGAACAAGCAGAATTCGATATTCTAGGAAGAAAAATATTTTCCTGTTCTACTTAAATGAAGTGTACTGTCTCAAATGATGGATTGCATGGGAGGATGTGTAAAAATAAAACATGATCAGGTATAATTTTGCATGCCGATGGAGAGAGAAAAGGTTGAAAATGCTGCTCCTTATTCATTTATCAAAGCAAGGTCTTAAAATATCAGCTTGCACCGAGGTAAATATTTTGAAGTTATTGTGGTAATGAAAAAAGAAGGTAAAAACGCACTCATAATATCAATGGTTTGACCTGCCAAGGATTCTGGGAGTTATTGTATTACTTTGATGGAAAAGAGATTCATCTGACTTGACATGAACTCTACAGAGTCACAACAAGACCCCTTAGCAAATATCTGAGGTGGGAATCCTGCCATGTGCAAAAAGTTAGCTTGAAGCTGACCTTCAGGCCACCGCACACCATGCTATATTAAGTCACAACCTCTTAGCTGAAAGGCACCATATAGTTTATTCATTTGAATTGGCAGCAAGAGGTCTTCCATATATAATTATCTGCTGCCACCCCAAGTCAGAAACGAAGGCATGGAGCTGTTTATATTTCCCAAACGTGTTTTCTACACTGCCAGCATTACATTAAAAAAAAAAGCCAGCCAAGCATTTTCTAATGAATTTGTTTTGCCTACAAGTTCCTTTATAATATTTGAACACGTGTCCATCTTTAAAAATAGATAAAGATGAGCAGGAGTCACATTGCAATGCATCACTCTGTTTCAATCATAATTCCTCTGGACAATGCAAATCAATTAAAAGCCATAATAATCAGGATTATGTAAACACAGCATTATGATGCTGGCCCATTGTGCAGACAAATAGCTGTTAAAAGTCTATAGGTAGGCACTATTGTAAATGTCCTCAGTACTTTTCTCTAGGCACCAATCAATATGAATTTCCTGAGGATAATGTTGCTCATTGTGAGTTATGAAGCATGCAATGATAAATTCTGTCCAAATAACAGGAGGCTGACCCTGAACTTAAATTCAGGCCAAGCATTAGAGAAAGTGTGTGTGTGGGGGGGGGCTGTTGGTGGAGAGACTTAAACAAATTAGGGGAGTCAAAACCTTCCAGCTGTTTTGATTCCTGCAATGCCTCTAAGAACCTTTGCCTGGCTATGGGCGTTATATTTCAATGACAGCTAGGGGAGCATGTTAGACGTCCTTACTTTATATATTAGAAACGTCTAATGATTCGAACACTGTAGAAAATGTTTGCAGCACTTCAAATGTTCTAAGAATGCTGGGAACTGCAATACCTGGAGTTTTAATTGTTTACTGTACTTACCAGGTTGGTGAGTTACCGATAATGGATATAAATATATATAATATATATATATATATATATATATATATACGTATATATATATATATATATATATATATATATATATATATATATATATATATATATATATATATATATATATATATATATATAAAGTATGTAGTAAATAAAACATATCTTTTTTACATGAACTCAATTGGGCTTATATAAAAAAGATGCATAAAGTTTGTCTAAACTGCCAATACCCAATTCCACAGATTGAAAGGAAATCATTTAACTTGTATGAGCCATTTCCCAACCCCCTCAGGCTCAGAGTATAATGCAAATTTGACATCCCTCTGCTTTTAATAGTTGGTGGTGCACAGATTCTCTGGAAAGCAGAGAATCCCAGGGTCTCAGAATCCATCACTATACTATGGAAGAAGATGAGGGAGAGATTGGATCACTCTGTGAGCCTAAGGGGGTGGGGGAGAACTGATCACTGCAATAAGCAGTTCATGTAGTTCATGCAGTTTTATAATGTGAAACATAAATCTATTTTTCTTATTTTGACTGTCTTATTTAGCAATTTTATTATCCACAGTGTGTTAATTATTCTACATCTTCACATTTTATTTTCAATAAGACAAAGCAAATATTGCAAACCACAAAGCTCATTTCATTTAACACCCAATTTAGACTTCTCCTTTGATTGCAGAACTTGTGAAACCTTGTGCAGATCAGCATATTATTAACTGTTGAATTTGTGTGCATAGATAGTTTGTTGCATAAACAGTTTATATGGCTGCAGCTTTCCATAGCTTGCAATTGGGAGGAGACAGACTTGATTTTTGAACCTGACAAGGAACAGGCTTAGCAGAAAAGTTGGTGTTTAGGGGTAGAATATGATTCTGTTGTCTTTCTTTAGCCCAAATGAATAATGTTACTATTTTGTGATTTTCCATTTAGCAGTGTTGGCCGGTGTTTCAGTGGTAGAAATTTACTATAATGATCTCTCAACACAGTCAAGGAAGTGCCAATATGCACACATTACTTTTGCCTATATTTATTTTTTTGGCGCACTTTCCTTCAGAGTTGTGAGATAAGGAATATTCTTGGTGCTTCCTTTATCTGTCAAAGCAACTCATGATTATCTCTGTTTTTCTGAACTACTACTTTTGCATTGCTGTTCAGCAGAATGTTGGTTTATACAAGTGATCCCCAACCAGTGGCTTGTGAGCAATATGTTGCCCCCTTGGATGTTGCCCCAATCGCCTCAAAGCAGGTGCTTATTTTTGAATTCCTGGTTTGGAGGCAAGTTTTGGTTGCATAAAAAACAGGTGTACTGCCAAACAGAGCCTCCTGTAGGTTGCCAGGCCACATAGGGGCTACCAAATGGAAAAATCACAACATTTATTTTGCACCATCCTGAAACACTTTTCATGCTTGTATTGCTCCCCATCTCTTTTTACATTGAATGCGGCTCTCTGGTTAAAAGGAATGTGGCTCTCTGGTTAAAAGGAATGTGGCTCTCTGGTTAAAAAGTTTGGGGGGGGGGGCTGGTTTACACACAAAACAAACTTATGATCCACAAAATATTCTAGAATACAGGCACTAAAAATAATCCTGAGCAACATTTAGAAACTTCTTGTAACCATACCAGGGTTTAAAATGTATGACTTTGAGTATGAGCATTACACCTAGTGGAAGAAAATGATGGAGCTGATGCAGTGACTGGTAATATTATATGATCAGGTGCATCCTACAGTGTAAAAATAATTTTTTTGAGATTCCCATAATTTCAGCTGAATTAATTCAAAGTAATTTGGTTAGATGAAATGTAACACATTTATAACACATGAAACCTTTACATGAAGGTTTGGAATATAGTGTGAAGAATAGTTTCCACCATGTTTTGATTTTGCATAACTGGTTCTTTTGGCATAGCCCCCCGCCCTGGCTCCAGTAATGCCCTGACAGTAGTCCCAGCAGTGTATAAAAGTTAGGTATTTTACTGTACAAGTTACTCTTACTTGGTAATCTTCTGGCCCTGGTGGGATATAGTAGAAATATCACTGTTCAGAGCTGTTCACTCAGTCTAGTCTTAGAAGAGCAAATTTATTTTTAAGGATAATTTCTTATATGATAAAATCTGATTATCTGATTGTATGTACTCAGACTGGCTTACAGACCTTAGTTAACCTACATAAGTTTCAACTGATGAAAGCAGAAAAGCAGAGTGGATTTTAGGAACAAATTGAACTCTTGCTTATGGATTTGTATAACTTAGTTTTTAAATAATGTGGACTCATGTCAGCTCCTCTGCTGATGTTAGCAGCTGCCACGCCAAAGCACTGAGATAATTTGCCAGTCATTTCTCCAGCAATTTTCTGTTCCATTCTATCAAAATAGCTGATATCATCATTCAGTGGCTGCCTGCTATGAGCGTTTCACACACATAAATATGTTTTTAGATCATTTATTTAAATAAAGCAATTACATTTAAATAAATAATCATTTAGTTGATAGCCAACAGAGAGATTAAGATATCATCTGCTTGGAACTGAGGCAAATTTCACTATGGTCCTTTTTGTGTTAAAGGAGATCTATTGTGTTTATTTCTAAAGGCGGCCATACATGGAGAGATCCGCTCGTTTGGCGATGACGCTAAACGAGTGGATTTCTCTTCGATATGCCCACCTTGAGGTGGGCAATATCGGGCTGATCCGATCGTGGGCCCTAGGGCCCAACGATCGGATCCTAACATTTGGGAACGGACGGTCGGATTGCGGGACCGCATCAACAAACAGATGCAGCCGCAATCCGACAGGATTTTTTGTCCCATCCGATCGAGATCTGGCCAACTTTCGGCCAGATCTCGATCGGGGAAGCCCGTCGGGGAGCCCCATACACGGGCCAATAAGCTGCCGATTTGGTCTGTCGACAGCTTTTATTGGCCCGTGTATGGCCACTTTAAATTGTGTGTTAATAACTGGTATAGGATACATTATCCCTAAACCCATCCAGAAAGCTCCAAATTGTGAGAAGGCCATCTCCAATAGACTCCATAATAATCAAATAATTACATTTTTTTTTAAAACACTTCCTTTTTCTTTTAATAATAAAACAGTACCTTCTACTTGATCCCAACTAACATATAATTAATCCCTACTAGAGGCAAAACCATCCTATTGGGTTTAACTCATATTGAAATTACAGTATTTTTTAGTAGACAAGGTATGGTGATCCAAGTTATGGAAAGATCCCTTATCTAGAAAACCCCACGTCCCAAAGCATTCTGGATAACAGGTCACATACATTTTGTTCCATATCAATGTTTATATCTAGTTCAAAGTTGTTTAATAATAATTTATCAATGTAGCATCTTTATATATTAGTGATGTATTAGCTTTTTATTATACAGGTATGGGACCTTTTATCCAGAATGCTTGGGACCTGGGGTTTTCCTGATAACGGATCTTTCCGTAATTTGGGTCTTCATGCCTTAAGTCTACTAGAAATTCATTTAAACATTAAATAAACCCAATAGGCTGGTTTTGCTTCCAATAAGCATTAATGATATCTTAGTTTGATCAAGTACAAGTTACTGTTTTATTATTACAGAGAAAAAGGAAATCATTTTTAAAAATTTGGATTATTTGGATAAAATGGAGTCTATGGGAGACAGCCATTCCGTAATTCGGAGCTTTCTGGATATTGGGTTTCCGGATAAGGGATCCTATACCTGTATATAAAAGTGTCCATAAGACAAGCACCTGTCTGACACCTGTTTTATGATGATGTCACATCCAGTTTTATGTTAATTATTCTGCTGAAGCTAAACCGTAATGAGTCAGAGCTGACTCATTACGGTTTAGACCATAATGAGTCAGACGCATCGTTGATCCGACGCGACACGACTGTTGGATGCAGCGTCTGCATCTGACAGTCGTATTGCGTCGGATCAACGCTGCGACTTCATCTGACATTTCTATCTTACCTTATTTCCGTTGCATGCGATTTGTTGCATGCATTTTGTTGTAGTGCATTGGATTGCGCCGAAAATGTCTGTGTAGTCCTACCCTTATACTCTACCAGCTTTACTTACTTAACTGCTTAGGTTCTGTGTATCCCTGCATGTATTGTAAAATGATTTAATGTCTTAAATCCTGTCTTAAAATGCTAAATTAAGCTTTACTTTTTTAATAAAATAAGTAAATGCACTGAACTAGCTCCTTTAAAACGGGAGACACTCACAGAGACCCACCTGTACTTCTCAATTTATATTTCTGCCTTTGGGCATGCAGTTCATAACAGTGTAGGTTTAGGAGTGAAGAAAAAAAATAAATTGGCCACATGTCCTCTAGTCTCCAAGGAGTATTATAAATGATAGCAGCAGCAGGAATTTAGGTTAGAAAGAGCACACCTGTTTTCAGCAATTATCCACTGAGACTCATTGAAAATGAAAGTGCCTTTGGAGTGTCAGTCATTTATTTTACATTTATTTTGCAGAGAAAGGACACACAATGAAATTGCCAGTGCTGTTTATGTAATGCCTTATTTTATGTATAATGCATTTGGTTTTTTATTGTGTTTATGTTCAAAATTGTGGAAAACACTAAAGCTATTATGCAATCCCAATGTTCCTTTGCGCTGCTGGTCATAGGCACTTGTTCCCTAATACAGGATCTGTGGGTTGGAAGTGGCTCACTAAAGGATTTTTATGGTCCCCAGTCTGCTCAGACTGGGGGCCATAAAAGATGTTGTATGATATTACCATTTTAATTCAATCTGGCCCTCCAACATGTAATAAATTGGACAGCACTGCTCTAATATAAGAGGTTCAGATTACACACTGGTTTACAAAATACATAAGCTTATTCCTGTGTAGATGTATTTGCCTGTTTGAGGTGACATGCCCCCCTGATTTTTTGCAAGATTACAGCAAGTATTCTAGCATTCTATAAAAATGTATTAAATTGTTTCTGCATGTTGCCACTAGGTGGAGTATGCAGTGAAAACAAACAGGAGATACATTCCTTGGAAAACTGCATTGCTGCAAATGCTCGAGACATAACTGAAACCAATTCTATAAGCATTAATAATCACTTCTTTCTACAGTACCTTTCAGCAGACTTCATAGATATTAGTTTAAACTGAAGAAGCCTATGGTAAAATAACACAGATAAGAGAGACCTAGGGACAATTTTTACAGCAGCTAGGCTATTTTCTTCCTTTCTTTACCTTTTTATGTAATTTAACCTTTTCCCCTGAACCATCATCTTTAAAGGGGTGGTTCACCTTTAAACAACTAGTTATTTTCATACAGATCACCAGAAATAATGACTTTTTCCAATGACTTTCCATTTTCTATGTGTGACCGTTTTTCTAATATTGAAGTGTCAAGTGTCATTTTTCACCTACTGAAGCAGCCCTGGGAGGGGGGGGGTCGCCGACCCTGTAAACTGTTCTAAATGGATACATTTACTTGATACAATAGTTGCTAATACTCCAGAGATGCTGCTGAGAATTGTATCAACTAAATGTTGCAAAATTGTAACAGTTTAGAGACTGCGCCTGAATTACTGAGCTGCCAGACGCAAACACCAGAGACAGGAACATTCAGTGTCGGACTGGGACACCAGGGGCCCACCCAAAAATCTGGGAACTCTCATTTTCATCCACTGATAAATATCTGAAACTCCCATGAATAGAGAATGACAGAATTCTGCTATGTCAAACTGTGGCAAGCTCTGCTTCGACTCTTTAATAAATATATCCCCTGGAGAAAAGAGTTATATAGGGAAGCAAGGGTGCAAAATGTTCTCCAAACACCTAAAAGAGATCACAGATAGCAAGAGTAGCTTTTTTATTGTTTGTTTTGGGTTTAGGTATTTGAAATTTCCAATGCTCTGTTCTCATACATAAAAAAAGAGGAATGACCAAGATAGTGGCATACAAGGCAAAATGGATGGGTGAGTGAATGAATGGAGCTCACAGCTGTAATAAATAGTACCAAATGCACAATGTTTGGCCTATTTCCCTTGGGTTAGATTACTTTTTGTAAGAGTTTTCTCTATGAGTTATCATCTCTGAAGTTACTGGGGCTGGTCCGATACTGGAGAGAATTGTATTTAAATATATTGTGGCACAGATTTTTCCAGGTCCAACCAGGGATCTTTAACACGTGGCAACCAGAGTAATTTGAAACAGTAGTTTCCAGCATCCCAGTGGTTATTTGCACACGCAGCTTAAACTCGTTTAGATTTTAAATTAGTGACATTTATTAATCCCAACTACTGATTAGATTTAGACAATTATTAATTAATTTGAAACTGTAACCTATGGTTCTGTCTTTATCTAATGTAATGTATTTGCCCCTACAAATTTGATTTCCCTTTGGTTTTCTGCATGACAAAAAGGGATTTCAGCAGTCAAGCATGAAATGATGAGACAATGTATGACAGTTTGCTTGGCTGATTGGTTGGAGGATTGCCTCTTTTCATCAGTGTTTGGGAGCTGAAGTGTTTTAATTTGGTTAGATTTTGTATGCATATTAATGAGATGTTAGAATTAAGAGTCTGTAGTAATGGCACTTGTGGTTTTAAATATCATCTAGGTCATACCTCTCAAATTCAGGCATCTTGGACTAAAATTCATATTAATTTTCTGCTTGGTTTGTGATGCACAGCAACCTGCTAAGCCATTCAGTTCATAATAATAGGCTCAGATTTCATGGATATGTTTAATTATTTTTCAAACCAATACTTCCCAATTTCTGTTTTTCCTGAAGGAGACATGGACCTGCGTGTATAAATGAATGCTTAGCTGACCACATACCTTGCAGCCACTGCTAGTAAGGGTATATCAAGGTTATTAAGAGTATACAGAGTCCAAAGGATTTGTGCAAGATCCAGATTTGGAGGGTTTCATAGGATTTTGAGAAGTTGAATCCCTTTTGGTGACCTGAAACTATTAATCAGAATATCAGGAAAAAATCCCTTTGCAAATGTCTGTAGTATTGGATGAACTTTTTGTGTTATAATGTTAAAATAATGTTACACTGTTTTGTTGTTGCATATGGTTTCCTAAACCCAGAAACAGATGCCAAGGTTCTGGTCACAGCTCATGCTTCCACCACAGCCGCCTTTCACTTTGAGAGGAGCCCTCCGCTACTCGGATGCCATGGGTCTTAAAGTGAGAAAACCAGGGCAAGAGTTCTGGGCAGTCTAGGATACTGTAATGTGCAACAGGAGGAACAGGGATAGGGCAAAGCATAGTCATAGGATAGGCCAGACGCTGCAGTACAGAATCAGGAACCAAAAGCGAAGTCAAGGACACAAGCTGGGTCAAACCAATCAGTAGTTGCATTACAAAGTTAGGATCTGGAAAAATAGTCAAATACAGGCATAAGTCAGTTCAGGCAGCAATACAGGCATAGTCAAGATCAGAAATAGACTTATGTTGGGCAAGGAACAATTGGCTGTGGCCCCTTTAAATATTTGAAATTCGCACGAAGTGCTATGACTTAATGTGACTCGGCAAATGAAAAAGACGCTGGCATCAACCTCGTGTGTCAAACCCTGAAGTGGCGGCGCATGCCGGCTGCGTGCAGAAGAGGAGGCAGTGGGCATCCCCACTGCCTCCTAGGTATTACAGTTGTATTACACATACTTTCTCAGTTTTCTTTACAATTGTATAATTCAACTCTGTATTTAAAACCATATACAAATTATTAGTGTGAAAGATATGATACGCTACACTGAGGATAATTCTGTTGACTGAGAAGTGCCTCTTGGATCACCTTTCACTTGTGATCTCCTCTTACTAAGGAAAACTGGTGCATTTTGGAATGGGCAAATAAATATAGATACAAGTAATGTGGAAGTGATGTCATCAGTATTAGAATTGTTTCTTAAATTCAATCAAAGAAAATAGTTTTGAGTGCTTTCACATAAGCATTTGGTTATGATAATGTGTTTTTGAGAAAATTTTTCCATAGGTCTATATCAAGATGCCCATGTGAGTGTTTTTGGCCCAAGGAAATTCCCATTCAAGTGAATATTAGACACCAGGGGTGATTTTGTATTGATGATGAGGATGGATGAATTCACCTATGTTGATGGGCCAAGTTTCTTTTAACTTCTATGTTGATAGTCTCTTGCTGTCACTTGGACAAGGTAGATCTAATTATTATCTAATGATTAGTTAATGATCTCATTAACTATTAAGAGTTCAAGCACTGGCACTAAGGAGCAGGAAACTTAAATCACCATACAAAATCATATGCAATACATCTTTTTTCTCCTAGCATCAATTTACCAATTACTTCTATTAATATAAATGAGGTGCAAGGGGTCCCTTTTATTTAGACATGCCATTGGACATGTCTCCCTGTGTCTAGTGACCCACACTCACATTTTTAGTTTATGTAATCATGTGCATTTGTGTGGTGTGAAAGTATAAGCCCATTGACATGTAATGCCCACACTCTTGAGTGCAACCAACTCTTGTTTACAACCAACACAAAAGATGAGCCTGCGTTTGAATATGAAAAATGTGATTGGATTCCAGTTACAGTTGTCCTGGGCATCTCTTTAGGGAACTCTCAGGGTAGCACACCTCAACCCTTAAGTGTACTCATTTAACTCATTGCACTAGTGGAATACTCCTCCAAGATCTAAAACAGTTAAACTCAAGATGGAGCCAAGGCTGCACTCTAAAAAATATTTCCCAGAGAGTCTACCTATAGAAATAACCTTGAAAATTCTTTATTTGCTGGATCCCCTTGCCTTCTCCTTTCTTAGGGCACACACTGGGGTACATTGCTAACCCAGGCTTTGAATATGCATCCTCCTCATGAAGGGGATCCAAGAGAAGAAAAAATGCTTTGATCCACATTCGCTCTCTCCAAGAGGCAAATTAACTAAGATTCGTAGTTGCGCCAGCGTCCGATTCGCCATGCGTATTTTCGCCAGCGCTACGCAAATTCACTAAAATCTGAAGTTGCGCTCAGGGGAAGCGTAAGGTTGCGTAGTTGCACTAGCGTTAATTCGCCAAGCAAAGTGAAGTTACACTAGCGATGCTTAATTTGCATACAGCGCCAAATTGAAGTTACAATGGAGGTATATGTAGCATCACTACAAAAGTCTGGGAAACCTTCAAAACATCAAATAAAATTTTTATTTTGCCCTACACATGTGCCCACTGTGTAGTTAAGGTGCCATGAGTTAGGAAATGTAGGGGAAATTTTTGATCTTTTTCAGCCTATCACCCATAAAAAAAGAAAAAACGCCAGCGTTTTTTGGGACTTAGAAATTTTTTTAACTTTTTTTGAAGCAATCCCTATCTACTCTATTGCACTTCGCCTGGTCTGAGGTGGCGAAGGAAGTCTGGCGTAAAAAGTAGCGTTCAGAAAAATGCTCGCGTCAGTGAATTCGCGTAATTACGTCCGTTGCACAAATTCGCCAGGCGTAAGGGTGCGAAGTAACACTAGCGAATTTATGCCAGTGTCCGTTAGTGAATCGCGAATTAACGAAAATGTGCTACGCTAGTGAATTAACACTAGCATTAGGCGCTTCGTCCTTTAGTGAATTTGCCCCCAAATCTCCAACCATATAAGCACACTCATGGGTCTTCATATAAAAAATATATTATTGATTCATGCCAGTATCAATGTTTTGGCTTTTGTTCAGAGTCTTTCTCAATATATGAACAAGATAGATCTTGAGAAAGGCGCATTTGTCTTATCATCATAATGGGAACATAACATTGGAATTTAGTAACCTGAATGATGAGCTGTATCTCTGAATAGGTAGACTTGACTAATATACCTTTCTGTGGCTCGATTTGTTAGGCTTCTTGTTTCAGGCCTTCTATGTTCTTCATACAGATGTAAATCATTGTTCAGGATGTGTGCCTGTAAGATCCAAAGTAATACTTGTCTCAGTATTCAGAAATCATGTTTTTAGCAAAGTTACAGAAAACTAATTTAAATCTCATTATGTCATTGCCATTAATTTAATTTGGTTCTCAGCAAGACTGAATAAAGAAGTGCAAACTCATGGGTAATAGATTTTAAATGGGGTTTTAACAGCATTTTGTAATGATGTGAAAATATTTGCTTTTTTTTATTAATATTATTATTTTAACATAGTCTTGTTCCAAATGTATTCACTTTCTCTCAAAATCAGGTGCCACCAGCAATCATGGGTGTGTTCTGGGGAGGTACAAAGGAACTACTTTCCATAAGGATTGACCTATATTAACCAGCAATGGTTCATGTTCAAGGATCAAAGGGATCTCTTGATTTATAACACCCACAAAGCTGAGGAGGTGGAGGTTGTGTACAGCCTTAGGTAATTTGCCCTCAAACTCCAGCACAGGTTTCTTTCAAAGTATATATGTATAGCAATAATAAATCTGTTAACTGGGAAAGAACCTGGATATTGAAGCCTGATCGAAGTCTATCTATGACATTTTCGGTTTTAAGATTATATAAATATCCATACAGAAATCTGCCAAGTTTCAGTCCCAGTTGTGACAAGGAAAAGGTGATTAGCTGTACGACTGGAACCCAAAAACGTTACAAGGCATAAGGCAATTTCTATAATTTCTATTAATGTATCTAATTTTTGAACTTTTTCCAGTACTAGCATATATTTAAGTGGGCATTACATTATCTTGAATCAACTTGCCTTAAAGGAAAACTATACCCCCCAAACAATGTAGGTCTCTATTAAAAGATACTGAGTAAAACAGCTCATGTGTAAAATCCTGCTTCATGTAAATGAACCATTATCATAATAATATACTTTTTTAGTAGTATGTGCCATTGGGTAATCATAAATAGAAAATTGCCATTTTAAAAAATAAGGGCCTTCCCCTGAGATCGTAAGATTCACTGTGCACAAATACAAACCACATGTTAGGTCACATGAGCCAATTAACAGACAGAGTTCTGCCTTTTGCTTCCTCACTTCTTCCTGTTACAATTAGTGTTGTAGTATTTCTGGTCAGGTGATCTCTGAGGCAGCACAGATAGAGTCACGAAATGGTGGTTCAAGGCAAGAGATGTAAAAGGGCAATATTTATGTAAATATATATTCCAGTTTGGTAAGATTCTTTACTATGTCATTCAATTTGATATAAACTATCTGTTGCTCAAGTATTCATTTTGGGGGTATAGTTTTCCTTTAATAACATAGTTCAATAATATATGCTCAGTCCTATAGCTTAAATAACCAGTAATGCCACAAATTGAATATGCATTTTTTATATGAGTAATGTCTTTCAATAGAGATCCATAACTGGCATTTGACCCCTGTTTATTATATTGTGGGTTGTATTATATATAGCTTATCTATTATCTGCTATGTAAACATTTGCCCTTAACGTGTTTATTTTTGGACTTGAATGGTTGCTTGTATGGCTAGATGGCAGCTTATTTATATAAAATATAGTAGTGTCTCTGAAGCGAGTAGAGATTTTTTGAAGTATAACACAGTTTTACTAGAGCAGAATACTTGTGACATTGAGAGGCCTACAAAAACGTTTACATTTTGTCTTACTGTTCATCTTTAAATTCTTTGTGGTCTGGAAAATCTTTTCAATGATTTTCAGGCAGTATTGATTTATCACATGGCTTTCTGGGATGGCCAAAGTGCTGAGTATGCTTTCCAGAAATGGCCTTCTATACTGTACATATATGTAAGTACCTTCTAAGGCTTGGGTAGGCTCTCAGACAGGACGGAAGTTTAGTAGTCTACTGCTGGAAGGAGGCAGTTAGGGACACAAGTGGCAGCTTTGAATCTGGTGTGGAGCTTTACCTTTCATTCAGTTCATTGTCATTGGGTTATCTATTGAGAAATAGTTGTTTTAGTTTAAAGACATCTGAAGAGCTGACTGAAGCCTATCATTGAACTGGAGAGTGAGAAATATTATCATCCCTGCCCTCAAATTGGTTCATTGATGCTTAGAAACTGAATTTGATGGACAAAAATAGGCCAGGCTTTTAAGAGATTAAAGTAAATGATGTAAGCTATAACTAAGTCAGATACTTTAATACAGGATAAATGTTGGAGAGCTGAGTCTGGTGCAGATGAGGCAGAGGAATTATGTAAAATTACATTTTTACAGAACGTTTACCAAACAGATCACTGTCATGTCTGAGAGTGCTTAAACTATGAAAATATTTGATTTAAAGATCAAAGTTTTAGAGACACAATAGGGCTTCAGTTCTAAATGCATGTGCACACCAGCCAAGTGTAAAAAGCAAAGATGCTGCTGCAGGGTTATATGCCTAAAAGTGAATGATATAGAGAAAAATATACCCCTACTATAATTACCGTATCTATTGGAAGTCAGCATTGAGTTCTGTGGCCATATATTTTTCTAATGTTTTAGCAGGGGGTACTGTATATCATTTTTATATCATCCACTGTTATGCAAATTGCCTGCAGGTCTTTATAATCTACAGTGTTCCGATTGAGAGTGGTTGTCTATACTCCTTTGAGAACTAAAATCGCATGCGATCAGATCTATCCCTGTTTCCTCACAGTCCCACAACTTTGCTTTGGAGAAAGTATGGAATAAGCTGCATGCCATAAATAGTAGAAATCAGTAGCAGAGCTGCCTTCTTCCTGGTAGGTCCTGCCCCAATTTTTAACAGGCTTTTTACTTTGGGAGCTTAATCTAGCAGTCATTTTAAGTTATAAATGGCTTGTGCTGATGTCAATTTATAAGGATTTCATTTACAGAGTGGCCCATATGAAAATATTCCCATTAGGTCATAATATATCATATCTAACCTAATTCTAGATTGATCTACCAGCTGCTACATATAGATAAGCATCTGGATTTGCATGGACACCTAGTACTGGGTTAACAGTAATTAATTATATTAATTTGAATTTTAATGGATATGTTTGTTCTTTGAGTGGGTGACAATATAGATTTGTTGTGTGGGCCTTTATTCGTGTCTTGTCCTCTTGACTAATAACTCAAGTTTTGTTTAAGAATATCTTTTTTAGCTAACGTTGTATTGCAAAAACTAGATTTTAGTTTAATGTACAACGATGGACTTTAGATTGGTAGAAAAATGCCTTGTAACACTTCTCAAACTGATAAGCAGCAGTTGTTGCCTGAAAGCATGCTTTTAAGACAACCTTTACTGCTGCCGATCAAGTTAATACAATTTACTGTTCATCAACTTTAATAATAGTGGGAGGAGACTGTATTGATGCATCTTGCACAGTAAATTGCGGTAAAGGGTGCAGCTCTGTGTGCTTTAGGCTTCTGCAAAATCTGCTTAGTCTGCACATATTTCTAGTTTGCATTGACCTCTAATCAGTCATTTGGGTCAATGAATGGCAGAAACTGATTGAAGCTTGAAATGTGGATGTTTTCCCTGACTAGGAAAACAGAACAATCAACATTTGCTAAATATCTCTTGAACTGTCTTGCCCCAGGCCATACATTACTGGTGCAGACTTTCGCATGCTTGATCTGAGTTAGAAAATCCTAATCCACTAGGCATCCAGCAGTGCATAATGTTTTCCTTTTACATTAACTATGTTCCTTTGTAAACTAGGAGCAGAAACAGATTGTTTACAGTAAAGGATTAATGGCATATAAAGTGATGAATTTTAAAATACCATATAAAAATGCTCATATCTCATGTGAGCAAAAACACCCATTATAAGTTGCCATCATATCAAAAGGCTATTATCATGCTTATGTGCTATCATTTATAACACTGCATACTGAGGGGCGGATTTATTAAGGTTCGAGTTCTGTTTCCCACTAAATATTCAAGTTTTTGAGTTTATTTTTGAGTCAAAAATAGTTTTTTAGGTTTAAAAAACTGTTTTGCCCAAAAACTTGATCAATTGGAGTGTTTTGAATTTTTTTTCGCTGAAAACTTGATCAATACTAGTTTTTGGTTTGTTAACCCCAAACTCGCTGATTCAGTTTTTTTTACAATCAAGTTTTTTCTTAAATTAGAAACCATTCGAGTTGTAAGTTCATTCGAGGTCACAATACTCTAAAATCCGACCTTTGATAAATAACCCCCTGAATGCATTCTACTGATATTTATGGAGTATGTAATTGGATGCAGTATAATCTGTATAGTAACAAACCAGCCCCATATTTCAGAGATTTTCTATCCTTTAATTAAATATCTCAAATAACGGCAGAAGTTTACACTTTTAGAAGGACAGACAGACAGACAGACAGAAGGGCAAATGAAATTACAGGACCACCCAATATTGGAATATACATTATTTTCTATACAAGACTTCCATAGAAGAGTAAAGGTGGCCATACACGGGCCGATAAAAGCTGCCGACAGACCGTGTCGGCAGCTTATTGGCCCGTGTATGGGGCCCCACGACAGGCTTCACCGATCGAGATTTGGCCGAAAATCGGCCAGATCTCGATCGGATGGGACAGAAAATCCCGTCAGATTGCGGCCGCATCTATTCGTTGATAGATGAATCCGACCGCCTGTTTGGGCATGGTTAGGATCCGATCGTTGGGCCCTAGGGCCCACGATCGGATCAGCCGATATTGCCCACCTCAAGGTGGGCATATCGGAGGGAGATCCGTTCGTTTGGCAACATCTCTCCATGTATGGACACCTTTAGAGAATATGGAGCAACTGTGATCCTCATAAATCAGGGATTTCCAACGTGTGGTCCCAACTGTTTTTGAATTGCTGCTTTTGACATCCTGCTATATATAATGAAAACACAACATACAGGGCTCCCCTAATGCTGGGGACACAGGACAATTGCCCTCTTTGCAGTGAACTAAATAAGGCCCTATCTACAGTATGCTGCCTCATGACAATTGAGTGACATTATTAATAATGTGATATTAATATGTGATGATGAAGATTGAAATGCACAATGCTAAAAGGATAGTACAGTGGAAATTGGATATTAATGGAAAAAGTCGTTTTCTCAATTATATGAACTTTTCATTTAATTTAAAACTTTCATCATTTATATAAAGCCAAAAAGCTAAATTAGTGTAAATAGCCAATTTTCCTTGTGTGACAAGGAAACAAAGTAACAAGCACCTATGGTTGTGGAAACATGATGTTTTTCTAGTCTAGAACTTATTTTTTTGTACATTCTAAATATACTAGAATGTTTGAATAAATGTTATTTTTGTTACTCCACATGTAGGTCAAAGGGCTTACATATTTGATTTTTTCGTAGGGAACATAATGCCACATGGTTATTAAAAACTTAATTTAAACATTAAAAAAGTACATGGGTTCTCTTATTATCACAGTGAAAGCAAATTAGTCAGAAAATAAAGATTTTATTTTTTAATTCGGGCACTATACAAAATGGTGTTCCTGTAGTTTTAGCTCTCTGGACCATTTTTGGTCTATTGCAGTGATTGGAATATTTTGGTTCGCGCTCCCCTAGCCTTTGCTCATGGCCCACTTTAGTTCATAAGAAGGTAAGGTTACAGATATAAGAAAAAAGTTGTTGTATTAGTCATCCAGCCACAGTTCCAAGAATATAGTATCTAGCTCAGAAAATGTCTTCATCCCAAATATCACCCTAATTGGCTTTTACTGTACTTTTAGGTGGACCAAACAAATAGCACTCATCCCAGATCTCACCCTGTCTGGTCTTTAGGCAGGTCTGTCCATGCCACTGCTTCAGCCAGGGAATCACTGCTAAGCAGTAAATACTTTAATGGTAGCAAAACAAAACTTTGGGGGACTGCCTTGATGAATTCAAAGTCATTCAGTTGTGGCAAGCAGGGAAAATTAAACCATGAGGATGGGCTGGAGAGAGGCACTACCATACAGCAGACCACATAATCTTGCCCCCCCCAACACTGGGCCCCTCTATGGTTTCAGGGTTGCAGAACCAACATGCCAAAAACCATGCAAATGCACTAGACTATGCCCTTGGTCCCTTCTCCACATGCAAAGACCAGTGGCCCCTGTGACCCCCTTGGTGGTCACTTACAGCCATACGGCCATTGCTTCTAACATAATCAAATCCCTTTTATATTGCTTCAGATTTTCATTGTTCTTAAAAACAAAAAATCTCCATTTTGAAGAATTTGTCGAAGCTGGTCAGCCAGGTCAACTGTATAGATAAACATATGGATCAGAAGATATTCTTTACCTTGAGTCTTTAGTCCTTCCTTAAAATGTGATAATTTTCAAAGTAATTCTCACAAAGAAGTTCAGGATTTCATTGGCTTATTCTGTTAGGACTACTTGTACTGCTGTGAAGATGTCCTGGTGATCTCCACTAATGGTTGAACTCTAAGAATTAGAAAATTGTACACATAGAACTTTGTTCAGAAGAATTATAATATGATATACAAGCAAATAAAACAATTGCAAGACAAGCCACACACATTAATGAAATACAACTCAAATATATGTACTCTGTGGCTCTTTATAAAGAGATTACATATTATCCCTTGGAACTAAGCTGCTTGCCATATGTTTTATTACTTCCAAGAATACTTGTGTTGGGAATATCTTAATGCTCATTTAGTGCGCCTATTGCTTATTCATTTGACATCATGTCATCTTAAAATATTACTATCAATATGCTACCACTTAAAGAAAGTTACTTTATTGGTTTCTTCAGCCTGAAAAGTACAGATACTTAGTTTGAAATACCCTGTATAGCACAAATGTGTCAAAAGTGTTAAATGGCTGAACAAATAACTATTATTATGATTATTATTATTATTGTGATTATTAGCAATCATTTCAAATGTTCAGCTAAGTCTTCCAAGTGCTTTAGTTGGCGCATATATGAAGGCTGAATAATGTAGAGAGTGATTGATGCCTGTCTATATAGTAGCTACAGAGCATTTACTAAATGCGATGGTTGGCTGCTTGGCGCTGACCCTCTTTTAAAGGCCATAAAATACAGGCAGAGAATGGCATGTATATGCATTTGTGTATATGTGTCTGGAAAAACAGAAGAGGTGAAGGGCTTTAGTTTCCTGGCTTGAGCATTAGTTCTAAGACTGGCTTCAGTGCAGTATATTATCAATAATTGAAAACCGAGCTCTGAGCATTTTGCATACCAAGTGACTGATCCTTGCAGTAAGTTAATGAGTCATGTGGACAGTGACAAAGATGCGTTGTGAGTGGAACATGCGCCAAGTGACTGACACACCAAATGTAGTGCCTGCAAATGTCGCTGTCACTGCTGTTGTAATGAGCCATCTCTGCTACCTACATCTAGTCTGTAGAAAAAATGTAACAAACCTGCTTCACAGCAGTGATAATGGGTACTCCATATTTTTATGCTTTGAAAATGCACATACAGTTGCACCCTAGGCACCGGCCCTTAGTGTGGGTCCAAGTTGCAGAATTGACGTCACAAACATGGCTGCGCGCAACAAATCTTCCGGTTACACATGACATCACTTCTGCTTACGCGTGACATCACTTCTGTAGTCGCGTCACGTTGCACACTATACCTCTCACCCCCCAGCTCTGCCACAGGATTTACAAAGCAAGACTCTGGCGGTGGCTGGGAGGAGTTTTTGATTTTTCTTTTAAACAACTTAATCAAGTATATAGGCACACGTCCTCAGGTGCCAGTATACAAATATGGCCCTGATAATGGCTTGTACTAGAAGTATTAGGCTGTATGATGATCTCCTGTTCAGAGTTAGTGACAAATGTGCTTTTGATTTTGTGGGAAGCTAGGGTGGTAGATGGTAGTTAAAGGGCACATAAATGCAAAAAAATTAAATCCCATTTTTCCTTTCTTTAATGAAAATAAACCTATCTCCAATATAATTTAATTAAAAAATGTGTACTGTTTTTATAAGAAACCTGACTGTATGCAGTGAAATCCACCCTTTGTTTTACTTGCTCTGACAGCTGCAGTTAGGAAACTTCAGACGGTCCCTAACTGCTGTGCAGGGAAACAATACTTTCAAACGACAGGCGGGGAAGCCCCCACCTTACTTCCCAGAACTCAAGCAGCTTTGTTTGTTTCCCTGTAACAACTGTGTAGATTTGTATCCACAGACCAGTGCAGTCTGTATATTCTGATTATTAATCAGTCTTGCTGTATTCTGGCAGATATTATTTGACCTGTGCTGTTTTGATCATTTATGAAGATCCCTAAGCTTAACTTCCCAACTGAAGCCCAGACCACACTGAGCATGTGCGTAGTCTTGGTATTTTAAACAAAGTTACAAGATGACAGCCCCCTGTGCCAACTTTAAAAGCATAAATCACTTGTTTAATTGGGCTTCTGGTGCAGTAAGTTCAGGTTTATATTTAGTATACAAAATACAGCATTTCTAACATTATTCTATTTTAGACTTTAGTTGCCCTTTAATATATTTCCTTCTTTGTATAGTTCTACTATGTACATTTTTATAATACTTTTGTACTATAGACAGGAAGATCAAACACGCTGCAGTATATAAAGTGGATAATGCCATGGATTATTTTGCAATTGATAAATTAAAAAAATATATATAGATACAAATATTATTTGCCAAGTATAACAGTTCAGTGTGAAAATAAAAACTGGGTAAATAGATAGACTGTGCAAAATAAAAAATGTTTCTAATATAGTTGGTTAGCCAAAAATGTAATATATAAAGGCAGGAGTGAACAGATATCTAATAAAACAGCCAGAATCCAACTTCCTGCTTTTCAGCTCTATAACTCTGAGTTAGTCAGCGACTTGAAGGGGGGCCACATGGTACATTTCTGTTCAGTGAGTTTGTAATTGACCCTCAGCATTCAGCTCAGATTCAAAAGCAACAGATATGACCCATGTGGCCCCCCATCAAGTCTCTGATTGGTTACTGTCTGGTAACCAGGGTAACCAGTCAGTGTAAACCAAGAGAGCTGAAAAGCAGGAAGTAGTGATCTGACTGACATGTTATACGTCAAATCACTCCAGCCTTTATACATTACATTTTTGGCTAACTAACTATATTAGAAACATTTTTTTATTTTGCACAGCCTGTCTATTTATCCAGTTTTTATTTTTACACTGTACAATTCCTTTAAGACACAGAAGCTGGGAGGTCCCTGCACCATAGAGCTTACCATAGAGCTTACATTTTAGGAGGAATGTTTTGTTAATAAAGCTTTTAATATCTGAATATACATTTTGGTGTTTTTTTAAGTTTATCCCATTTTCGGCACATATACGGCTTTCCACCCCTTTTGATTAGGATCTGGTGCACCTGGAGCACACTTCACATTTGGTGAGTTTTTCAGCCTTGTTTAACTGTGGTACATGGATAATTTATATGAACTCCATAACCTGGCTGCTTCATAGAATCAAACTTTCAATTGCCTCCAGTCTGTACCTTCATCTGGAGTGAAGAAAAAAAAACACACAGTCCTTTGCTTTATGGTACTGTTTATAACATTGCTCAAAAATGACTATTCTTATGGTTCTGTGGTGTGACAAGAATTAAGAAGTTAAACTGCATCTGGACTCCTTTGTCCTGCCTTAATTACAACCCCGTCATTCATCAAGCAAATGGGAAATGTAACAACACCCAAAGGATAGGTAGCAGACCGTGTTTGCTATGTCTCAGCAACCTGAGATGCTTTATCTGTCCCATAAAGGACACAAATCATTTGGATTAGCGGTAATCTGATTATATTGAGGTACAAATTATAGCACGAAGGCCCTTCAAGTGGGTTAAGTGACCTGAGTTTGTAAAGCCATATGACTACTGATTGGTCGGTGAAAGAGTATTAACTGAGAGATAATGAAGAGCATTAAGCCAAATCCCTAAAAGACAACAGCTGTAGAATTCAGACGAGTTCCCTGTAAATCTGCCTTGCAGTCCACTGATCTATATTCATTCATTCCGCACTTTCCTGAAAATAAATTAATTGAGACTAACACAATTAAAAGACTTTTCTTTCTTTCTCTTTTTTAAGATCTGATTCATATTTGTAATTTTTTTGTATAAAAGAGGCGTTATTTTATAGAGAAGGTAATTTCTAGACTGGTAACAAAAAGCAGCATTACATTTCATAAGCGACCTGTGATTAATTTTTGCTTTGAAACCAATGTTGGAAAGTCTCACTTAATATATGATAGCGCAGGGGCAATGCATTCATTTCTGGGAGATGAAAAGGGAAATATGCTGGTGAAAAAAACAAATTGCATTAGTGTTTAGTATAATTAGCTTGACTACGTGCTGTAAATCTTTCGCACTGTACAAACCACAATACTTGTCAGCTGTGATTCCCATTAAATCAGTTCTGGCTAATTTCACAGCACATTACAGTGTGGGAAACGATATATGGCAACACATAAATGTAGGGTGAGGGAATTGTATCAGAGGGACGTGTATTTGGCAGTTGGAGGGGACAAGCCAAATTAGAAGGCATTGGGAAGGTCAGTGCAGGGGAGGCCAGAGAGCAAGAAGTCAAGCTGTGTAAGGTTAATGAACATGGGAAATTAGCCAGCAGCTCTTTACATTGAGACTTATGAGCAAAAGAGTTTTTGGCCTTATAGTTGCCCTATAATATCACAGCAAAAGCCATGTGATATCACTATTATAATTTATTGTCTGTTGGGTCACTGTGGCATTTCTAAGTAAAGTGTAGAGGAGCATGAAATTTCCTGGATAAAAGTAGCACAGTGACCATTGTAATTAAAGCAGTACATTTTAATCATACATCTGGTACACACATCTTACAGGGGTGTTACAACAGGGGAAGCAGATCTTGAATCTGATATGGGACCTGAAAGGTTTGAGTGTGTACAACATACCTTCAACATTTTAAAATCAAAAGTTGGTACAATTTAGACCATACCTCCATTCTCCCTATCGCTCCCAGTAACACCCAGACATACACCCCAATCTGCCAAAACCATTAATTAGTTAGGGATAAGATTGCACCATGGTGTAAGTAGCTTCTACTAGTGTTTACTTGAATATTGTCATATCCATAGTGCCAAATATTGCTTTAAAACAACTCACATACCTGTGACTGATTTGGCATGGGTTACTACAGCTATAATTCTTTTTGTCTACTTTTTATGTTTTTTTTTTATAAAAAGTTGTTTTTTCTCCCAATTTCCTTTTTTTTTTTTGATACATATTATTGCATACTTTTGGTCTGTTTTTGGATCCTTTTCTATTATCGATTGTTTCCATGATCTATTATTTAATATTTACTCATTTATTATACATTTGTATAATCCTATAGTATCCAATCCTAATAATATTAATCTACTTTTAAAGCTTTGAATTTTATTTTTCTGTTTATTTATTTGTCTTTTGTGGCTGTTTCGATTAGCTAGGGGACACGCCAAAGCAAGGCACAGAAAATATTTCTTCATTCTAAACATGTTGTGTTGGATTCGGCTTTGAACAGACTTGAAAGCTAGAGGCTTCTTATTTTTTTATCTGCTACACAAAATAAATAAGTCATTTTCGGCATTGCCGGTATCACAAAATAAGCACTAACTGGATGAGAGATTTGCCAAATGTCCAGATTGCATTACTAGATAGTTTCAGCACAACATGATTACACTTAAACTGACAGTAGCACTGTAAATAAGATACTGTTATATTTACAAGCTTCTTGTAATATGAAAAGATATATGTAAATATAAATTGACAGAGCCTGAAATATATTCAATACAAAATAACCAGATAAGTATATGTAGGTTGATAGAGCTTGAAATATATTCTGGAAGCAAGGAACAAGGATACATACAGAATAAGCAGGTTTAATTAAAAAACACCCTTTTCCTATTGCTTTATCAGGCATGCTGGTGGGGAACTTCGGTGTGCCTCCCCCTTTTGATCCAACCCCTAACTGGTGTCTCCTATCAGATGGTTAGGACAGATCTGCCTTATGTCTGCCAGCACCTTGCCCAAATTTTTAATCCTACACAACGTGCAACAAGACCTGTGCTACTTAGTATTACCCCTTTTATGTTTTGGGTATATATTAATGAAACCACACATGGCCAGATCCCAGAATACAATTGTTTGAGCCTGACACCAAACATTGGACCAGATTCAATTGAATGAGAAAAGTGTTTCTCATGTGAAAAATCATTGACGAGATTTGAATTGGAGATGCAATTCATTTCAGAAAAACTTATCTCACTGTTTATCATGTGAAAACTCTATTGAAGTCTATGAGAGAAAACAGGAACTGATTTTGGAGAAATGTTTTTTCTCCTCACATTGAATCTCGTCAATGACTTTTCACGTGATAAACTGCGAGATAAATTCTTCTCACTGAATTGAATCTGGCCCAATATGTGGTGGGCTGTGCAATAAAATATGGATACATATTGAGCTGTTAAAAGAAAACTGCTAAGACATTAATAATATTTGTAAACAAGTCATCAATAAGTGTCAAAATTCTCAATAAAATTACTATATGCATGGTAATCTTAAAGGGGGTGGTTCACCTTTAAGTTAACTTGGGGTGGCCCATTTATCAAAGGTCTGATTTTATTATTTTAAAAAAATGGAATATCTAAAATTTGAACGAATATTACTGAACCAAAAATTCGAATCAATTTTGAATCGAATTCGACTCGAATCGAGTTATTTCTCAGAGAAAAAATTGAATGCCAGGAAGGCTAATAACATGCTACCTCTACCATTGACTTAAGCGTGAACTCGGCAGGTTTAAGGTGGTGAATAGTCGAATTTTAATTATTCCTAGCGTATAGTTTTGATAAATCTCTAATTCGATTTTGATTTTTAAAAATCGAGTTTGGATAATTCACAATTCGAATTTGAGAGTTTTGACCATAAAAAAATTAAAAAATTCAAATTTATAGTTCAACCCTTAATAAATCTGCTGCTTAGTGTGTTCTTAAGCAGTTGATCTTCATTATTTATTATTTTTTGTATTGCTTTTTAATTATTTGCCTTCTTCTAACTCTTTCCAGCTTCTACTTTATAAAGCTACAAATGTATTGTTATTACTCATATTTCTATTCTGGTCCTCTCCTATTTATATTCCAGTCTCTTATTCAAATAAATGAATGGTTGCTAGGGTTTATACCCTAGCAGCCTGATTGCTGACATTACAAACCAGAGAGCTGCTGATTTTAATTCCACAAATAAACGCAAATGTTAACACGAAGGTGAAAAACTCCTTTAAAGTAGGAGTTATATTCATTCCAAGCAGTAATATACAGTATAACAAACGGACTATGCAAGTCTCTTCCCTTGAAATAAGGGGTTTCCCAATCTATTTGGCATGTTAACTGTAAGCAAAGCCTAACTGTGACACTGAATCAATTTGAGTCTTACTGACTCAAAATTATCAGTCTCCTATTCAAGACTGTATTTTGCCCTAGGCACCAGACCACTTGTCCCCAAACGACACATGCAAAATGATGTCGGTGGAAGTGATGTCATGATGTACTGCATGTTTGTGTCACTTCCGCCCGTTACACCATGCAAGGTTCCCCCCTAACCCAACCACCCCAGCCCCTGCTCCTATTAGTGTGATAGCCGGTTCCATTACTATAATTTATTTATTAAAATAACTTCATGTCAATGTTACCCTCCCCCTTTTTATTTTTAAAACTGTTCACATTTGCAAAAGTAATTGAATATTCCTTTTAAAAACATTCTTTATGGCTCAATTACAGTATTTAGAAGCACAGTTATACTTAATTGAGGAATATGTTCTAGAATTCTTGACATTTTTCAGTTCATAAAATCATTAAAAATAACATTTGCATTATGCTGATACATTATGACCGTGACAACACTTGGTGACATTGTCAATGTGTCAGAAATTAAAATCTGGAAGTCTCTGAAATCAATTTGGCAGAATGTTGAAAATACCCCTTTCTATTCTCGTCTCATTATTAATAGAAAGCTACCAGGCACTAATTAGAACAGAAATGCAAACATTTCTACAATCTGTTACTGCTAACCTCAAATTATGACATCGGAAAGAGAATTTTAAACACTTCACGTGCCCGTGCGTCAGGCAGTTATGCAGTATTATCTGTGTCAATGAAGGAGAAATAGTAAGGCATATACAATTGCCTCCAGTTTCCTGGTAAAAAGTGACTCATACCTTAAATGTAAGGTCATTGTTACACATAATTATTTAGTTTTGCTAGGTTCTGCATTGATTAGGGCCACTAGCAACCCAGCAAGTCATAACACTCCTTATAGCGGCAAAAACTACCTATGATTCTCTACACTGTGCCAACTTCAAACTGCTCTAAAACATACAGTATTTGTTTATGGACCAAGTCAAAGTACCAATTGGCTATTTAAGCCACATCCATTGTTGTCGGCAAAGCTGCCTCTACATTGTACAATGACATGCTTTACAATTTCATGTTTGCTAGTTTGTGGCAACAATTTGGGTAAAGACCTTTCCTTTCAGCAGGATCATAATCCTCTGCACAAAGTAAAGTCCATACAGAATGGGTTTACAGAGTTGGGATTGGAAGAACATGACTGGGCATGATCTCAGCCCAACTGAACAGCCGTGGGATAAACTGGAACACAGATGCAAGCCAGACTTGATCCCCATCATCAGTGCCCAACCACTTTCATATGAATGGAAGCAAATCCCACCAATAATCTTCCAACATCTAATGGAAAGCCTTCCCAGAAGATTAGATGTAAAAGCTGTTTTAGCAGCAGAAAGAGAATGACATTTATATTAATAGAATGTTAGAATGAGATGTTGGGGGTCACTTAATAATGCAAGTGCTATAAGGGGCAAAAAAACATGCCCTTTTGGGCGCATCCAGTGAGCACTTGTCTTGTGTTGGATTTTTAAAGGTGCAGAATGCTCTCATGGGGCAGGCGGTAAGGTGTCAGACATGTATTTTTACATGTAGATGCATTTAATTGGCTGGTTAGCATCTGCATGTTTGTTGTGGCAAAAGTTTGTGTGCATGCATGCTCCCTCTCGTTAAATATACATTGAACTCACTCTCCAGTACAAATACTATCTCTTGCTTAGCCCAAGCGATACAGAGCTGCCCATTCCATGTTTAATTCTCTTTTGCTGACCCTTGGCTTGCTTTTGGAGTGACTGACTTTTGTGTTTGACTTCAGCCTGTATTCATGAACTCTGATTTGTGCTGACTGCCCTCACATATTGATTCTGATACCATGCTCCTGATTTCACCCGGAGACTCCATCTACTCTTCTGTCTGAGTACCTGGCACTTCACCCACTTCTCCACTGACTAATGATGCGCGAATCTGTGGCATTTCGATTCGGGGCAAAATTTGCAAAACACATTGAAGTCTATGGGCATCAAAATTATTTTGACGCACGTTAATTTTGATAGCGAGGATAGTGTCTAATAGAAAGAACATATACTGCAAGTCTTAGTATGAAAGATGCATCCGACTGTGGGGATCATAGCATCCCACAAAACGTGTGCCATTGCATGACCAGATTGTGTGGGTCAGATTTAGGGGCCGATTCACTAACTTCGAGTGAAGGGTTCGAAGTAAAAAAACTTTTTGTGCTCCTTGACTATCGAATTGGCATAAATTCGCCTGAGTAGAATGATTCGAATAGATCGAGCGCAAAAACGCTGCGACTAATTGCCATTCGATAGTCGAAGTACTGGATCGAGCGCAAAAACTCTGCGACTATTCGCCCATTCGATAGTCGAAGTACTGTCTCTTTTAAAAATACTTCGACTGCCTACTTCGCCACCTAAAACCTACCGAAATGCTTTAAAAGCCTATGGGAAAGTCCCATAGGCTTGTTTTCCAAGTTTTTGATCGAATAAAAAGGCATTCGATCGAATGAAAATCCTTCGAGCGAATATTCGATCGAGCGCCTATTCGCCTGGCGAATAGTCGCCAATTCGACTAATCGCCAGCGTGTAAATTCGCCCGAATTGCCTATTCGATTCTATTCGATTCTATTCCCCAGTCGAATTTAGAGGGATTTAACCCCTCGAAATTCGACCCTTGATGAATTTGCCCCTAAGTCTGCTCAAAATCTCTTATGTAGTTTAGCCCTAAGACTTTTTTTTGCCCTTAAATAAGCAAGAAATTATATTACATGCTTTTTATTCTACCAGCAGATATGTTGCTTAGCACATGTTTGCAAAAGCTTTCATGAGCAAAGGAAACATCATTCACACAAAGCTAAATTTGTTCGCAATGCCCATATTTTTTGTTCCATCCTTTTGTTATTTTGCATTCCACTGGCAGCAGGTAATGTCCTCTTTTTTAGATTTGTTTGATATTTGTCATAATTCAGCAGCACAGTAGGAGAGGGGTCATCATGTTGAATCATGCAGCTGAATGTCGCACTCAGGGAGCTTTCTGTTCTGGCTACCATTATCAATCAAGAATAAAAACAGATCTGACACTGAAATAAAAGACAGACGTTGTAAACCTACATGAGAAATATATATATTTCTTTTTAATCTCTGTCAGGATAAAGATGTCTGCTCTTGGGCATTATATATTCCTGAGGAAGGTCTAGATGTGTTAGAAATTCTAAAAACAAATATACTATTCAATAATAAATACAGTTCTTGTTCAACATCATAATTAATCGATATACAGCAGGAGCATTTTACTTTTAGAACTTTTTAATCTGCTTTTTTGTTATGAAGATCATAGGTAAGGAAGGGTCCCTGTGCATGTAATGCATAAAACAATTATATATTGCTTCTATTTTGTCTGTAGGGGTTTGTTGGACATAGTATTGGAGATACTAAGAAGACTAGTAAAAAAATGTAGTTGTAAGTCTCCCAAGGACATGGTTGCTTTTGTTATTCTAACTGCAATAAACAAGTGAAATCTAAATGCTATTTCCATTTTTGTGCATAGCCTTAAGTAGGAATATGGCAAACACATTCTTAAAGTATATATTATTTCTTATTCCATTTAAAGGGCATCTATCATAGACATTTTAGTTTCATTGGTGGTGTGGACAAAAAGAGCCTGTGCTCCAAGTGGAGGAAAACTAGAAAAACAAGAACAGCCCCCCCCTGAGCAAAATATGCAAAAGTCATGCAATAACTGCTCTGTTTTTATTATTTAGTCATACCAACAGATGACATAATGGTATTCCATAATTAACACTAACACATCAGTTATTATTGATGTGGGCTGGCCCCCCTTATTTCATGAACTTTATATCTACTGAGTTCATAATGTGCTCCAGAACTTCAATTTTTCCAACCTAGAAGCTATTGGGCAGGCAGCCATTGCTAGTGCATGCAAGTGTACATAATGGGACACCCATTATGGCATGGATGTGCCCGAGCATGGACACCCATATCAGCTGTGATTAACATTTATCAAGTGAAATTTTCATTACAGGAATATCTTGTATTCACTGGGTCATTGTCTCTCATGATCTGAAAAAGAGCTTTGTTGAGTGATGTTTTTTGTGAATACAGGGTTGCTGGCTACAGCTGCTAGTAGGCTTTGATTTTTGATTATATGTGAGAGTATTCAAAATTTGTGCAAAGTGTGGTTGAGCAACATTAATTACATAGCCTTTAATAAAAGTTTACCTGAGATCTGGGGTGGTACGCCTGTTTGCTGAAACCTGCACCAATCCAGGTTTCTTTGTGTGAGCACAAAGTTGCCATTTTCTGTTTTCGACCTTCACTCTAGCCTCAGGCCAGGTTCACATAGTAGTTAAATAAAAAGCCAGTGTTTTGCTTCTTTTCACTCAATTGCTCATGTGCACTAGAGATGTCGCGAACTGTTCGCCGGCGAACTTGTTCGCGCGAACATCGGGTGTTCGCGCTCGCCGGAAGTTCGCGAACGTCGCGCGACGTTCGCCATTTTGGGTTCGCCATTGTTGGCGCTTTTTTTTGCCCTCTCACCCCAGACCAGCAGGTACATGGCAGCCAATCAGGAAGCTCTCCCCTGGACCACTCCCCTTCCCTATAAAAACCGAAGCCCTGCAGCGTTTTTTCACTCTGCCTGTGTGTGCTGAAGAGATAGTGTAGGGAGAGAGCTGCTGCCTGTTAGTGATTTCAGGGACAGTTGAAAGTTTGCTGGCTAGTAATCGTTTTGATACTGCTCTGTTATTGGAGGGACAGAAGTCTGCAGGGGTTTGAGGGACATTTAAGCTTAGGTAGCTTTGCTGGCTAGTAATCTACCTTCTACTGCAGTGCTCTGTATGTAGCTGCTGTGGGCAGCTGTCCTGCTTCTGATCTCATCTGCTGACTGCTGCAATAACAGTAGTCCTTGTAAGGACTGCTTTTATTTATTTTTTTGTTGTTTTACTACTACTACTACTACTACTATAAGAGCCCAGTGCTATTAGTCTAGCAGTGTTGGGGAGTGGGACTGGTGTGCTAATCTGCTGCTCCTAGTAGTTCAGCAGCACCAACTTTAATTTTTTTTTTTAATATTCATTTTTTTTTTATTTTACTTTTTTTTATTTTACTACCGCTGTAGTAGTGTATAAGTTGACCTTTTAGGCATTATTTGCCCTGTAGGCATTATTTGCACACTGTTTTCTTCAACCCGCCATCTAGCTGTGTGACCTTGTTCACATTCTGTCTAAATATCCATAATATTACCGTCTCCAGAAAAAACACCGGAGTGACTTTTTTCAAGCAGCCATAATATATTTTACGTAATCCGTATCCACCGCTGTAGTAGTGTATACGTTGACCTTGTAGGCATTATTTGCACAGTGTTTTCTTCAACCCGCCATCTAGCTGTGTGAGCTTGTTCACATTTTGTCTAAATATTGATAATATTATCGTCTCTAGAAAAACCACTTGAGTTACTTTTTTTCAAGCAGCATTCATATATTTTACGTAATCCGTATCCACCGCTGTAGTAGTGTATACGTTGACCTTGTAGGCATTATTTGCACAGTGTTTTCTTCAACCCGCCATCTAGCTGTGTGAGCTTGTTCACATTTTGTCTAAATATTGATAATATTATCGTCTCTAGAAAAACCACTTGAGTTACTTTTTTTCAAGCAGCATTCATATATTTTACGTAATCCGTATCCACCGCTGTAGTAGTGTATACGTTGACCTTGTAGGCATTATTTGCACACTGTTTTCTTCAACCCGCCATCTAGCTGTGTGACCTTGTTCACATTCTGTCTAAATATCCATAATATTACCGTCTCCAGAAAAAACACCGGAGTGACTTTTTTCAAGCAGCCATAATATATTTTACGTAATCCGTATCCACCGCTGTAGTAGTGTATACGTTGACCTTGTAGGCATTATTTGCACAGTGTTTTCTTCAACCCGCCATCTAGCTGTGTGAGCTTGTTCACATTTTGTCTAAATATTGATAATATTATCGTCTCTAGAAAAACCACTTGAGTTACTTTTTTTCAAGCAGCATTCATATATTTTACGTAATCCGTATCCACCGCTGTAGTAGTGTATACGTTGACCTTGTAGGCATTATTTGCACACTGTTTTCTTCAACCCGCCATCTAGCTGTGTGACCTTGTTCACATTTTGTCTAAATATTGATAATATTATCGTCTCTAGAAAAACCACTTGAGTTACTTTTTTTCAAGCAGCATTCATATATTTTACGTAATCCGTATCCACCGCTGTAGTAGTGTATACGTTGACCTTGTAGGCATTATTTGCACACTGTTTTCTTCAACCCGCCATCTAGCTGTGTGACCTTGTTCACATTCTGTCTAAATATCCATAATATTACCGTCTCCAGAAAAAACACCGGAGTGACTTTTTTCAAGCAGCCATAATATATTTTACGTAATCCGTATCCACCGCTGTAGTAGTGTATACGTTGACCTTGTAGGCATTATTTGCACAGTGTTTTCTTCAACCCGCCATCTAGCTGTGTGAGCTTGTTCACATTTTGTCTAAATATTGATAATATTATCGTCTCTAGAAAAACCACTTGAGTTACTTTTTTTCAAGCAGCATTCATATATTTTACGTAATCCGTATCCACCGCTGTAGTAGTGTATACGTTGACCTTGTAGGCATTATTTGCACACTGTTTTCTTCAACCCGCCATCTAGCTGTGTGAGCTTGTTCACATTTTGTCTAAATATTGATAATATTATCGTCTCTAGAAAAACCACTTGAGTTACTTTTTTTCAAGCAGCATTCATATATTTTACGTAATCCGTATCCACCGCTGTAGTAGTGTATACGTTGACCTTGTAGGCATTATTTGCACACTGTTTTCTTCAACTCGCCATCTAGCTGTGTGACCTTGTTCACATTCTGTCTAAATATCCATAATATTACCGTCTCCAGAAAAAACACCGGAGTGACTTTTTTCAAGCAGCCATAATATATTTTACGTAATCCGTATCCACCGCTGTAGTAGTGTATACGTTGACCTTGTAGGCATTATTTGCACAGTGTTTTCTTCAACCCGCCATCTAGCTGTGTGAGCTTGTTCACATTTTGTCTAAATATTGATAATATTATCGTCTCTAGAAAAACCACTTGAGTTACTTTTTTTCAAGCAGCATTCATATATTTTACGTAATCCGTATCCACCGCTGTAGTAGTGTATACGTTGACCTTGTAGGCATTATTTGCACACTGTTTTCTTCAACCCGCCATCTAGCTGTGTGACCTTGTTCACATTCTGTCTAAATATCCATAATATTACCGTCTCCAGAAAAAACACCGGAGTGACTTTTTTCAAGCAGCCATAATATATTTTACGTAATCCGTATCCACCGCTGTAGTAGTGTATACGTTGACCTTGTAGGCATTATTTGCACAGTGTTTTCTTCAACCCGCCATCTAGCTGTGTGAGCTTGTTCACATTTTGTCTAAATATTGATAATATTATCGTCTCTAGAAAAACCACTTGAGTTACTTTTTTTCAAGCAGCATTCATATATTTTACGTAATCCGTATCCACCGCTGTAGTAGTGTATACGTTGACCTTGTAGGCATTATTTGCACACTGTTTTCTTCAACCCGCCATCTAGCTGTGTGACCTTGTTCACATTCTGTCTAAATATCCATAATATTACCGTCTCCAGAAAAAACACCGGAGTGACTTTTTTCAAGCAGCCATAATATATTTTACGTAATCCGTATCCACCGCTGTAGTAGTGTATACGTTGACCTTGTAGGCATTATTTGCACAGTGTTTTCTTCAACCCGCCATCTAGCTGTGTGAGCTTGTTCACATTTTGTCTAAATATTGATAATATTATCGTCTCTAGAAAAACCACTTGAGTTACTTTTTTTCAAGCAGCATTCATATATTTTACGTAATCCGTATCCACCACTGTAGTAGTGTATACGTTGACCTTGTAGGCATTATTTGCACACTGTTTTCTTCAAACTGCCATCTAGCTGTGTGTATTATCGTTTCCAGAAAAACCAACTGAGTTTTTGTTGTTGTTGTTGTTTTTTTAAAAATAATGCCAGGCAAAGGCAGGCCGCCACGCAGAGGCCGTGCTAGGGGCCGTGCTGCTATGCAATCCTGTGGCCCTAGCAAATTGCCCAGTTTTAAAAAGCCAATGACCCTGAACTCCCAAAATGCTGAAGAGGTAGTTGACTGGCTTACACAGCACACCCCATCCTCTACCGTTTCTAACTTTACCACAACATCCTCCTCATCCTCCACTGCTATGGCCACCCCACGTAACACTTCCTCCACCACCGGTGCCCCTTCTTCACTGGAGTCAGAGGAGTTATTTTCCCATGAGTTTCTTGAACTGAGTAATGCGCAACCATTATTGCCAGAAGAAGATGAAGGAGATGAGGACCTTACACCAGATTTAATTCTGGCAGAGAACACGATAGAGATGGACATAATGAGTGATGAGGAGGAGGTCCCCGCTGCTGCTTCCTTCTGTGATGTGTCAGAAGAAATTGATGCATCTGAGGAGAATGATGATGAGGAGATTGATGTTTTGTGGGTGCCTAGTAGAAGAGAGCAAGAGGAGGGTAGTTCAGATGGAGAGACGGAGAGTCAGAGAGGCAGTAGGAGAATAAGACTTAGAAGAAGCAGGGAGGACAGCCCGCAGGGATCAGTAGGGCAACAACATGTATCGGCACCTGTGTTCAGCCGGCCAACGCACCCGCCATTGCCGCCAATGCCGCCAACTTCTACTGTTACCGCCAGATCGCACACTTCGCAGTGTGGGATTTTTTTAATGTGTGTGCCTCTGACAAAAGCATTGTAATTTGCAATGAGTGCAGTCAGAAACTGAGCCTTGGTAAGCCCAACAGCCACATAGGTACAACTTCTATGCGAAGGCACATGAGCGGCAAGCACAAAGCACTTTGGGAGCAACACCTCAAAGGCAACAGGCAAACTAAAAGCCACACTCCTTCTGGTCCAGCATCTTACTGCTCTACCTCTGCTCTCCTTGACCCGTCTGAACCACCCTCCACTCCGCCTTCCACCTTGACCACCTGTTCCCATTCCCAGTCATCTGCCACCAGCCAAGTTTCTGTGAAGGCCATGTTTGAGCGTAAGAAGCCAATGTCTGACTGTCACCCCCTTGCCCGGCGTCTGACAGCTGGCTTGTCTGCACTCTTAGCCCGCCAGCTTTTACCATACCAGCTGGTGGACTCTGAGGCCTTCCGCAAATTTGTAGCAATTGGGACACCGCAGTGGAAGGTACCCAGCCGCAATTTTTTTTCTAAAAAGGGAATACCACACCTGTACCAACATGTGCAGAGCCAAGTTACCGCATCTCTGTCACTTAGTGTTGGGCCAAAGGTCCATATGACTACTGACGCATGGTCCTCCAAGCATGGTCAGGGCAGGTATGTCACCTACACTGCCCACTGGGTGAACTTGGTAATGGCTGGGAAGCAGGGAATGGGTAGCTCAACAACAACAGTGGAGTTGGTGTCACCGCCACGGATTGCACGCGGTTCTGCCACCACCTCTACTCCTCCATCGCTCTCTACCTCGTCTTCTTCCTCTTCTTCTTCTTACTCTGCTGCTGGGTCCTCCTTCTCCTCCTCCACACCTGTGCACCCCCAGCTCCCCCTAGGCTATTCGACGTGCCAGGTACGCCGTTGTCACGCTGTCTTGGGGATGACGTGCCTGGAAAGCAAAAACCATACCGGATCTGTACTCCTGTCATCTCTGCAGTCACAGGCCGATCGGTGGCTGACCCCACACCAACTGCAGATCGGAAAAGTGGTGTGTGACAATGGAAGCAATCTGTTGGCAGCGTTGAGACTGGGCAATTTAACACATGTGCCCTGCATGGCACATGTGTTAAATTTAATAGTCCAACGTTTTGTCTCCAAGTACCCAGGATTCCAGGACGTTCTCACCCAGTCCAGAAAGGTGTCGGCCCATTTCAGACGTTCCTACACAGCCATGGCACGCCTTGCTGACATTCAGCAGCGCTACAACATGCCAGTCAGGCGTTTGATTTCTGACAGCCAGACTCGCTGGAATTCAACGCTCCTTATGTTGGAACGTCTGCTGCAACAACAAAGGGCCGTCAACGAGTACCTTTTTGAACTGGGTGGTAGGACTGGATCTGCAGAGCTGGGGATTTTTTTCCCCCGTTACTGGGTGCTTATGCGCGATGCCTGCAGGCTCATGCGACCTTTTGAAGAGGTGACAAATATGGTCAGTCGCACCGAAGGCACCATCAGCGACCTAATACCCTTTGCTTTCTTCCTGGAGCGTGCCGTGCGACGAGTGACAGATGAGGCTGTAGACCAGCGTGACGAGGAGCTGGAAGCGCGCGATTTCTGGTCGGAATCACCAGAACGAACCCAGGCACCTGCTGCAACGCAGGGAGAGGTGCCAGAAGTGGAGTCAGAGGAGGAAGGTGGCTTTGTGGAGGAGGAGGAGGAGGACCAACAGGAGCAGGCTTCCCAGGGGGCTAGTGGTGACCTTTTGGGGACCCCTGGTCTTGTACGTGGCTGGGGGGAGGAGACCGTGGATGATGCAGTCCTTGATAATGAGGAAGCGGAGATGGATAGCTCTGCATCCAACCTTGTGAGAATGGGGTCTTTCATGCTGTCATGCCTGTTGAAGGACCCCCGTATCAAGAGGCTTAAGGAGAAGGACCTGTACTGGGTCGCAACGCTACTAGACCCTCGGTACAAGCATAAAGTGTCAGAAATGTTACCAACATACCACAAGTCCGAAAAGATGCGGCATTTACAAACCAGCCTGCAAAACATGTTGTACAATGCTTTTAAGGGTGATGTCACTTCAGGAACTCATCAACATTCCAGGGGCAGAGGTGCCAGTAATCCTGCCACGAGCGCACCTGCAAGGACAAAGCCCTTTGGCCAGTCTGTAACGTCAGACATGCAAATGTTTTTCTGTCCAAGGCAGCGCCACAACCCTTCTGGATCCACCCTCAAAGAACGCCTCGACCGGCAGGTAGCGGACTACCTGGCATTAACTGCAGATATCGACACTCTGAGGAGCGATGAACCCCTGGACTACTGGGTGTGCAGGCTTGATCTGTGGCCAGAGCTGTCACAATTTGCCATGAACCTCTTGTCTTGCCCAGCCTCAAGTGTGCTCTCAGAAAGGACCTTCAGTGCAGCAGGAGGGATTGTAACTGAGAAGAGAACTCGCCTAGGTCACAAAAGTGTCGATTACCTGACCTTTATTAAAATGAATGAGGGGTGGATCTCGGAGGGTTACTGCACGCCGGAAGACTTGTTCTGACTTCTATGCAGCTGTCCTTCTCTTCAAGCCTCATGACTCCACACACAGCTGTCCTTTAGCGTCCTCCTCCCTCCGCCACCGTTACAGACTAGGGTGCAAACCCTACTGGTTTAATTTTTTCTGGCCTCTGTGCTTCAGTGGCTGCAACCAAAAAAACTGGGCAAACAATGTCTACAAGGTCAACGTATGGCACAAAATGACTATTTTCAGCATTTATATGGCATATTTTTTCTGGCAACTGTGCTTCAGTGGCTGCGACCAAAAAAATGCATATTTTCAGCATTTATATGGCATAATTTTTCTGGCCTCTGTGCTTCAGTGGCTGCAACCAAAAAAAATTATATTTTCAGCATTTATATGGCATAATTTTTCTGGCCTCTGCTTCAGTGGCTGCAACCAAAAAAATTTATATTTTCAGCATTTATATGGCATAATTTTTCTGGCAACTGTGCTTCAGTGGCTGCGACCAAAAAAATGACTATTTTCAGCATTTATATGGCATATTTTTTCTGGCCTCTGTGCTTCAGTGGCTGCGGCCAAAAAAACTGGGCAAACAATGCCTACAAGGTCAACGACCTCTAAATTCATCTCTAAATTTTAATCAAATAATTCACATTTTTAAAAATGATTTCCTTTTTCGCTGTAATAATAAAACAGTAGTTAGCACATGATCTTAAGTAAGATGTAATGAATCCTTACTGGAGGCAAAACAATCCTATTGGTGAATTATTTTTTAGATGACTTAAGTTATGGAGATCCAAATTACAGAGCGATCCCTTATCTGGAAAACCCCAGGTCCTGAGCATTTTGGATAACAGATCCTGTACTGTATAAACCTGTCTGTCTAACATCTCCTTCCAAAAACCATTAATTTGAAGTTAGCCCTAATTCTCTTCTTGGTGGGATTTTTCTCCATTCATGTATAACCTATTGGGCACTGATATTGGGTGTTCAGGCTTGGCTCTTATTGGCATTCCAATTCATCCCACAGTTGTTCATTTGGGTTGAGATCAAGGCTCTCTGCAGGCCACGTGTTTTCTTCTATTTCCATCGCTGCAAACCAATTCTGTATGGGTATTACTTAACCATATAGTGTATTGTTATTAGTCTGGTTTGTCCTCAGTGTATTCTCAGACAGCAAAAAATGCAGACGTATGCATAAAACGGTCTGTGTATTAACTTTAATGCTTATTAGTGGCACCTATAAAAATATTTGTGCAAAAATGTTAATTTTTTCCAATGTCTATATCTGTGTACAGATATAAATAGAAAGCCTGTGATGTAAAATGCAGTGCCTTGGCATTAAAAACATGTTGTTGCCTTTCTAGAAATGAAACGGCCACTGAGTCCAGACTACGATGTGTTTGAGAACGGGAGGATGAGTACGGCCATGTTTTTGCGCTGCTTTGAGGAAAAAGTAGCTTGGAATGAACGGACGGAGCATCAGTTTGCTAATGAGAAGAAGAAGATCCTGTTCTCACTGTGTGAGGTGTGTAACCTCCAGCTGAACTCAGCGGCTCAAGCACAAATCCACTACAATGGCAAGTCTCACCTGAAGAGGTTAAAGCAGCTCAGCAATGGGAAAATATCCACTAACTCACCTTCAAACTCATTGCTTGTCAGCGCCAGCACAGGTGAGTTGCACTTGCACATGTGCATATGTACTATTATACTCTCTATATCTCCAGTGATCATAGGTTAGATATGCCAAACTTTGGTTGGGAAGAAGAAATTTTACTTTTGTATGGCTCTTTGGTGTCAGGAAACATCTATCATCTTGGCTGCTATGCCTCTGAATTCCACCTATTTGGTTAACCCTACATGCATGCTCATGCATGCATCAAGTTTTTATATAGAGTCTCCGTGATTCTTTGCTTTTTAATACTGTTGTTTACTAGTGAGCAGAATATTTCATGTGAAATGTTTATTTAATACTTAGCGTTGGATAAGATGCTGTTGCTTAAATATTTCCCGTAGACCTCTAAAGGACTCCTAAAGACTGGATAACGTCTTAGCATAGATAAGCAATGTTGTAGACCTTAAACCCATGTATATGCTCTGTGTACACAGGAGTCATTAGATGCAGGACAAGGTGCAAAGTGCAAAAATATGTGTACTCCTCCATGTTTTCTGTACTTTGCATCCTTTGATGCACTGTAAAAAATTGAGGTCTCTATGCAAAAAAACCCACACAAGGGGCAAGTCATATAGATAAAAACTGCTCTGCCCTCTACTCATCCCATAACTTGAGTGTCATTAAAACGCATAAGTTAGGGAGCACTGGCTGGAACCAAGCCCTCTACGGTCATGGCTGCTTGGCACCTGGATGCGTTTTACTCTGCCCCTAGTGCCACATTTCAAACTCAGTGCTAAGTGCAGAGCACAACCATGACTTGGATGCAAGTACTTTTTGAATCAGAACTAAGGGACTCACTTTTGCGCCCCCTAGTGTTCTTGCACTTGAGTCCAGGGTCACTCCATAGGGCCCCCTAGTATGTACATGACTTATGCTCTACTGTTTGCTTAAAAGAATAAAATGAATAAATTGATGTTTATAAATTAACCATAGTTCAGCCGGTATGTAGATTGTGAATCCTAAATGCAATTTTAATGGAAAATATAGTAAGTGCAGTTTAGTACTTTTATTTTAATCATGGGCTGGAGTAAGCTAGCATTATTTTGATATTTGTACATTCTGTATTATTATTTGTAGAAATGATGGCTATTTCAGATTTGCATGTTATTACAAACCTTTCCTACCTGTCTGTGTGTATGAATAGCTATTATATAAATTAAAC
The DNA here is from genome assembly GCF_017654675.1 of Xenopus laevis. Lineage (NCBI taxonomy): Eukaryota > Metazoa > Chordata > Amphibia > Anura > Pipidae > Xenopus > Xenopus laevis. The sequence goes on along the minus strand of NC_054387.1, from coordinate 80,137,031 downwards.
TGTGGCATTTGATAAATGAAGAGCTAACGGGTTACATGACTGTGCTGTACAGCATTGGCTCCTATTAAATAGCTGATGTTTCTCACGCCTTTGGGAAAGAGAGTTAAACATGAACTGGAGTTCTGCCCTCACAGGATTAAGAGGATTCTATTAAGATTTTATTAGCTGCTGAAAACAATTCATAATGTTGTGTAAAGTCATGGTGTTTGAGGGAAAGAGATCTGTTTTTATCCTTACAGTGTTACAGTCCCATTTGTGCTTGAGTAGGGCAGAAGTGCATTTCTGATACTTGGCACTGCATCTACTTACTTTCAATTAAAATACAGATATAGATCAGATCAATAGCCCCAATAGATGAGAATAGATTATTAAATATAATACCATAGCCATTGCAATAATTTAATTTGTCAGTAAAATAACATCTACCCATTATCTGAGAGGCTGAAGTCTCTGCTAGTCAAGGAGAACACATTTTAGATTAAAAAAAGTGAAGAGATCCGAAAGGTTAGCTCAGCAGAGCAAACAAACCACTGAATGTTAATGTCTAAAAATCAGAACAATATTAAATAAATATATATTTAATCTTTGTAAAAATTGTGTTGGGTAGTGATGGTTACTTGAAAAGACTTTCCAGGGAGGGTGGAGATAAAGCTCCCCTTCTTTCTGCAAATGGTTCAACCTACAATATCATGGAATGAATTGACCATGTATTATTGTAGTCTATTCTTGCCAGACTACTTGCTCAAAAGAAGTAGGGATGTGTCCACCAGCCACATCAACCAAACCCAGTAGGAAATTATAAGGTTTACCCAAATCAGAACAGGTGTAAAATTACTAAAGATTTATCTCCTGTGGCTGTAGGAGGTCCCATCTAGGTTAGCATTGCCCTCTGGGAAGTAAAAACCTCTTTTGCCCAGGAGTGCCACGTGGGATTCCCTAGTGTATAAGTGGAAGTGGATACCAGGTCTATGCTTCCTTGACCTCTGATCAGTAGAGGAGGGTAGATGCTTGGGCAACAGGCCTCAGTGTGGAGAAAAAACATGGTCCTTGAGGGAGTAAAGCATCTTAGTGCATGTCCAGGAGAATGGCCTCCATGAATGATGACCAGCTAGAGTAAGGACTAGTGTCTGCTATAACAAATCTAGGTGTAGGGTAGCTAGCTGGGCTACAATAAATAATAGTGATGTTAGAACTAATGTGAGCTCTGGGGCTGGACACTTGGTTTGAGTAGTCTGTGAGGTGGCTACTGCTGTATTTATGCTAAGGAACTACCTATAACACAGGAGCACTCTTACTTCACAAATGTGAGGTTTACTTTTAATGATTATGTCCCATTATGATCTACATCCGTAAAGGCATTGTTAGCATTCTTTCCATGGAAAATATTGCTTCCATATTGATTTATAAGAAAATGTATATTTCTATATTTAACAAACATCTATTTCTTTGTAACCATAACATAATAACTGAATAAAAACCATGAAATAAGAGGGTGATTTAGACAAGCTGTGTCTTGTGACAGTGTCTTGAGAGCTTCTGATAACCAACTAAAGGTCTACTGGTAGATCCTGATCTACCTTTTGGGCACCCCTGAAATAACATGTACCAAGTGGAAGTACCTTTTGAAAGACTAAAGGCCCGATTTAAGAATGCTCAAACTTTCATGCCTGAACATTCAGATCCAAAAACCATGCAAGAGTTCCTAAACTCCTACATGGTTTCTCCCTCTGAATACCTCGGCTTCCAGCTGAGTGGGTTCTTTCTCTCCCGAGAGGGTTTGTCCAAGAAATGAAAAACTTGGCACTTAAAACCTGCTTTTTTATTTTTGGTAGGGGAAAAAAACGTTCTTAGAAGGAAGCCGAGGTATTTGAAAGGATAAACCATGTGGGAGTTTAGGAGCTCTTGTGTGGATTTTGGACCTAAATGCTTGAGTGTGCTCACTCATTCTTAAATTAGGCCCAAACTTTCAGCAATAGGGAAAGTAACTTTTATTTGTAAGAACCCTGGGCACGTGTGATGAGCCAGCTTGGACATTTTTCCCTTCAATACAAATGTGAGAGTCAGATAGATTGTTCAAATGATGTGCTGACTGATTTAAAGGAGAAGGAAAGGCTTGCAGCACTTGGGGGTGCCACAGAGCGATCTTCTTCCGTCTTCCTCCTTCTTCATGCAGCTGCGCATGCGCAGTAGAGCGAAAAGCCGAACTTTAACAAAAATGTCGGCTATTACATTCAACTGCGCATGCGTTTGCCCCTGGAAAGTTGAAGAAAGAGAAAGACGGAAGTCACTCCATGGTGCTCACTGGTATAACCCAGAGCAGGTGCAATTTTCTGCTGATAGGAGCACCGGCCTGGGGTTTCAGGTAAGTAACTACAATCACTTGGGGGTGCCTAACATTCTTCTTTAACCCTACTATGTATTACAGTATATGCATCAGGGTGCCCCAGGTACCACGTTATGCCCACATTCTCTGTGGGTATTACAGGTGCATATGCTTGGGCTATGTACCATCAAAAATTCGCCGGCGTCAAAAAAAAGATTTCTGAAAAAACGGGCGTTGGCGTCAAAAAAACGGGCGCCGGCGTCAAAAACAAGACGCCGGCGCCGTTTCGTGAATTTTTCGCCGTTTCCCGAATTTCACGCGAAATTCGCAAATTTTTCGCCGCACATTCGCCCATCACTAGTATGCACCTATATCAGTGCAACACAGGGCACCTCACAATCTTGTACTGCACCAATACTTATTTGCCAATGTATATAAATTACCCCTCTGATTCAAAAATCCCCCATGTACAAGAAACTTTGCAGAGAAAATTCCCCACGGCAGGCTACAGTGTCGGACTGGCCCACCAGGATACCAGGAAAACTCCCGGTGGGCCAAGGGGTCAATGGGCCTCTTGCTTTTAACCATGGCCTATTGGCCTATTTCATGGTCATTCCCTATTTCTTTATGAGAACAAAGAGGCTTACTAATGGAAGACTATAGTATAGTATAGAGAGAAAAGAGACTAGGAGAATAAAGAGTTTGAGTGAGGAGAGGAGGTATAGTAGTTTGGAAAGTGGGCCCTCAACCTAAGGTTTTCTGGTTGGCCCCTGGCATCCCAGTCCGGCACTGGCAGGCTAGTACATAACTGCCCTTTTATCTCATGCCCTAGCAATGTTACCGGAAGGATATCTGGAACAGATTGTGCAGCGTATCCTATTATATCAGCCTTTAGTGTGACCTTGGCTGGTGCATCTATCTATAGGTATCTGATATATGATATATGCTGGCTCAGTTGCATTGCAAAATATAGACGTGGAAGAAAATGTGTTTCATGTAGAGTGAAATCTATAAGTAGGTCACAATAGAGGTCATTATGGCAGCACTGGAGCAGCCAAATAAATCAGATCTTCCTCCTATTCTCCTCTATTGACCTTGCTGGTGCTTTCCAGTGTATCATGAAGCAATTTATCTTTTTATCCCTATAGGCCTTACTTGTCCTATTTTAGCCACCTATGCATAAAAATTATATGTATTGGTTGCTATCACTCAAATTGGCATCTCTTGGACTCTACGGCTCTAGCTGTTCTTTGCACAAAGTATTTTCTCCTAACAGCAACAGGCTTTGGACATCACTAGGTCATGAGTCCCACATAGTCACAGCTGATTACTTGTTACTTCCTGCTTCTGGTCTCTATTACTTAAAGCTCCATTATAGGATGTCTGTTTTTTATTCTGTCCAATAGTACTAACAACCAGGTATGCTGACTGCTCAGGAAACAGATTTGGCTATAAATTCCCAACTCTCAGGGGTCTTCTGATCTTGATCTTCTTTATCTTCTCTGTAGCATTAGTGCAATTGTTGGTTTTGGGTTAAGGGTGAGAAACGCACAGTCTGAGCAGCTTAGTGGCAGGTTTAAGATCAGAAATACAGGTTTCTCCATCCATTTGCTTGTGATTGGTTAAGTCTGTATGCATGCATATGCATAATGAAAAAGTCAAAATTATATTGGTTAATCTATACAGGTTCAGAAAACATTTTATACCATCTTTTCATTGCTTATGTAGGTTGCCATTGACACATTTTATAAGAGGTTGGAAACTTCAACCATAAAGTTTTTTGTGTATGTGTGTGCGTGCATGTGCTTGCCACAAGATGGCAGCAAAATACAAATATAGAGCAGCAAATGATCAAAAGGAGAAGGTTACATTATTGGCTCTGCTGTAAATTCTCTGATGCTATGCCATTATTGAGTGCCTACAGTGAAGTAAAAACAGCCGTTTTGTTCTGACGCTCCTCTATAAGTGAACTGTGTCTTACTGATGTGTCATCTCTGAAGTGTATTCTCAGGGAAAGGCACATCATGCTTCTTTGATAAAAGATGCTGAAAATGGGTCCTTTTCTTTAAATATATTTCTCCCAATCCTCCTGATTCATACAGGCTGAAAACACAAATGTTAAATTAACCCACACACCTTATTTTTTATATTTCCTTGATAAATTCCTTTCCATCCCTCCCCTGACTTTTGCAACCTGCTGGCATCATTGCAGTGGGGTGGAGGACTAGATTATAGGGACAGTCACATATTGCAAAGACAGGACAGCTTCAGTGGCAATGATCACCATTCTGTTATGGCTGCTTTACATCTGGCCTGATACAGCATAGCAAGGTTCATGACACAAGGTTCATAACTCTGAAGTTATGGGGTGAACACAGGTCTGAAATGCAGAGACCTGCAGCAATTTTTTTAAAGTGTGCAGAAAAAATAGTGGACTGCATCAGATAAATGAGCCCCAAAAACTTTCCTGACAGCAGTGTTAGAAATGCAAACAAGTCTTTTTAGAAAACATGTATTTTATCCCGCTATTGTGGGACAGTAGCTCTGGTTCTTAGTGTATGTTAAGAATCCCAGCAGTAAAGCAAGACTAAATCGCTGTTGTGTTAGAAGAAAATAAATGGAAATAGCTATTTTGAGAAGTGATTATGTCTTTCCAGAATGACATTATTTAGGCAGGTACAGCCAACTACCTTTTATTCTGACATTAATAATTTAATGAGAATATCACAGCTTAACTATTTCAGAGCCAACAGTAACTACACAGCAGAACTCAAGAGGAAATTCAGAACTGTAGAATGCACATTCAGTGGTACAATGCCTCTCTTTTGACAGTGCCCTGGATTCTAATGAAGTGGGGGCTCTAAAAAGGTTAAAGTACCTTGAGGGTTTTACTATCTCTCACTTGCTCTCTCTCTCTCGATTTATAAATAAATTTAAAAAAAAACCAAAAAAAAAAAAAAAAAATATATATATATATATATATATATATATATATATATATATATATATATATATATATATATATATTACAGTTCTTTGAATTGTATAATATGAATTTATTTCTTAAAGGCCTCTACATCTTCCCTTGGGTCACATCATTTGCCAATAATTGGTCTGTAATGATGTCCATTTATTGTCAGTGATTATGGGCATTTAGAAAGGCTTTGCGTCTCTTGATGCATGCAGAATTACTTGCTGACATTCTTTGGCTGAGTCACAGTGAATGTTGGTACAGATGGGATCTCAGTGTCATACATAATTACATGCATCACACCTCCTCCTCCTCCTCAGGTCACAATTAGAAGGATCACTGTAGAAATTGTGTTTCCTCTGGAAAGGAATTAAACAAAAGTTTGCTCTGTTTTCACTCATCCATTGGAGCAGAGTTGGCTCTAGAGATGTCATAATAATAAATATAAATTTTTAGTTTGAGAATTTAGATCTCCACTAAGTAAAATGAATGTATTGTTACCCATTGTATAACTCAGAAAATTACTACTTATCACATACCTCCCAACTGTCCCTTTTTCAGAGGGACAGTCCCTCTTTTGACAACCTGCAGTCCCTCATTTGTACTGGAAAGTCCCTATCTTCTCTGCACTGAACAGCCAGAAAAAGAAACAGTTAAATGGCTTTTAGCAGAGAGCACAGAACAGCTAACAGGTGCAAATAAGATACTTTGTAACAATTTTGAGACACAAAAAAAACAATTTAGATAAGGAGAATTATTTTCAAAACTTTCATAACCTGCTAAATTTTGTAAAATGAACATGGTAATTAGGGGGTGTGGCCACATAAAGGGGCATGGTCAAATGTTTTCGCAGGGCTACGTGCAAAACATTTTTTGTCCCTCTTTTTACTTGTTATCATACTGTGTGTGTGTGTATGTATTTTAATAATAGGTGATATATTTTTCATGGAAGAAAAAGGTCAAAAACAGAGAAAACACAAAGCAATAAAATATTTGAGCTCCAGTAGATGAGGGACACAGTAAGAGGGACAGCCAGGCTTGTTTTACACCCCGAGGGCCTACTGCTCCCTGGCACAAAGCAACAAGTAAGCCCCAGTGAAGCTTTCAAAGGGCCCACTATGATAGTCATGGAGGAATGGGAGTCTCACCATTTATGTGGACTCAAGATATTTGATAGTGACCCAGTACAGATACAGTACATAAAAATACTACTGTATTAGTAGCCATTCAGCCACAGTTCCCGCAAAATGAAGTTGTCCCCAAAATCCCATTTGACCTTTGTTTTACATGACATCTATGTAAATAGGCATTTTCTCCAAATCCCACACCAACTGGCTTTCAGTCTAGACACCTCCAGCTTTTCTCCCCCTAGGTGCCCAGCACCGTCGTTTGTTTAAAAGGACCATCATATATTATTTAGGAAACAAGATAAATGTCTGAGAACTGATGCTCTATTAAAATATGTTTCAATGTTCCTCTGTCTTATGTGGTCTTGAAGTTTCTGCTGAAATTGGCCTTTAAGATGTTGGTGGAAGTGGTTTCTTAGATCTGAGATTCTGTTTTGGATATAGGAACACACTGACGCATTAGCCACTCTACTATAGCTCCTGGGGTATCCAGAATAGCAAATCACATTTGTTTCTGTGTCAGAATATTTGGGCTTTCCAAAGCTGAGAACCTCTTCAAGCTATGTATGTTGGATCACCTTAACAAGCCTCTTTAATACAATGTGACATACCTTCAACATAATAAGTTGACCTTAAGTTGTGGTGGAATTTAGTTAACACTGGTGAATTGTCTGAGATTGTCTGATTAAGCTTTAAACATTAAATAACCTTGACATTGGTTTGACTTGTTGCACTAAAAACTCAGGTCACAAAAAAGGAGGTAAATGTTTGATATATAGTGAATAAAGTACCCCCTCTTGTAAAATATAAGGATATTATAAGTTACCGAGGAGTTTCATGACCAAATAAAAACACGAGGCCGAAGGCCGAGTGTTTTTATACAGGTCATGGAACTCCAAGGTAACTTCTAATATCCTCATATTTTACAACTGGGGGTACTTTATTTATTATAATACACACGTTTTAGTGAGTCATGTGACAGAAATGACATCACTACTCACCATTTATAACTGATGACATCAGAACTCACCGTTTATAAGGATATAAGACATTCATGGCTTTTGTGTATTATATATATTTGTGTGTGTGTGTTTTCATCTAATTCTAATTTCATGTCTGTACCTACTGTATTTGTGTTATGGTTATTTTTATGATACATGAATGACTTTCTTGACAACTGGAGATACCTTAACTGTTCCAAAGCCAAGTAGGCTACTTTAAACAGAAAGGTTAGCTTGCTGTGACCATTGACGTGTTCAGTGCCAGCAGGGAGTAAGCCAGTCTCCATAACAGTGGAGCTTTTCTGGTGCCTCCAGGTACTTATGTAATGCAGTGTACCCATATTCAGAAAGGCCATCTGTATGTGCAGGTTGAAATATATCATGAAGGCACCAAAATAATTGAATTAAGCATAAAAATATGGATCTCTTTTGCTGCAATTTGCTGAGAACTGTATTCCAGCAAAATCATTTGCTCAAGTAACCAGCAGCTGAGCAATATTGTTATGGAAGCTTTATGTCCTCTTAAATGTTCTGCTAGCAGCTATGGCCTCTTTTCATGGTGTCTTATTAGCCACTTATTGTCCAAGATGATCACAATATAGCCTGTGGTACATAGTTCAATATATCTATTCAAACAGGACTGTATATTCATTAACCTGTGAGCAACAGAGCTTTTGATGCCTAGACACGTGTGTGTGTCTTATGAAGTATCTCAGCCTTATTATTTTCAACTATAAACCATATTTCATGCTTCCTACCTTCTGAGATAGCCCTCATTATATCCAACTTCCAAGGCTACGGAGGAAAGGAAATGCACAGTCATTTGTTCTGAGAGCAGCAGTAAACAAGTAAATACAGTTGTATGACTTATTGCCTGCACCCAGCTACTGTTTGAAATTAAAATTCCTAGGCAGCAACTCTCTTTAGTACTCTCCAGTAAAGCTTTGATAAGGAGTGTCTCTTAATGGCTGATAAAGCAACGCAACTATAGTAGCAAGAAATCAATTTTATTTTCTGCAACACCAGCTGCTCTGAAGAAACATGCAGAAATATATATTTATTTTTAGGATGGCGCAAGGGATGAAACAGTTCATAGAATGGATTGCTCTTTCTTTGGGGTTCCCCAGCTCGTCAGAGATACACAGATTGGAATCCTTCATTCAAAAAGTGTCAAAGTCGCCATTAGTATAAAGGGGAACCTTCTTCATACTGCCTATACCTATCCACAGGTTGTACATGTAAAAATCTGCCATGTGCTCAGGTTGGCAAAAAAGTGAAAGGGTCAGACTAGGGAAAAAAGTGCAAGACCACAAAGGGGTGCAGTTGCACACGACAAATACACATGGGACCATCAGATTTGTAATCTCACCCCTCTAGCCACCTACAGATGGAGCATCCTTTATCTAGACATTGAGCTTATCATGTCCAACTACATCATGTGTACAGATCATTTTTATATATTTATTTTTATACATTTTCGATTAAATTATGTGCTATCAGAAGCTCTGTATATCCTTTCTCTCTACCAGCATTGTAGGTGCTTAATGATAGTCTATCAATATTACCTACATTTCCAGGTTTAAGATCATGCTCCAAGAAAATGCACTTTTCATGAAGTATCTTTAACCCAGCCATTTAAAACTTTCAGGTGGGACTGTGAACAACCTTTCAGGCTTGTTTTTTTTGAAGTGAATAACAAAAATATTTGTAAACAAGAGGCAGTTTCTAGAATCATAGCGTGATTTCAGATGCAGTTCCTGCAACTGGGATTAAACCAACTCTTATACATTGCCAATAACCCAGACCACATCTAGGCCTTATGTCTTCAGCTGACCAGATGTTTGGCCTGGACAGATTGATATCAATACACATTCTATTCTACCCATAGTAAACATTTTTTTTAAACTTTTGGTTTGCAGAGGTTCTTCTAAAACTTTTGACTGTTAAAACTTGATTTACCTGGTTCTGTGGTTCCTAGAGAATATTAAAAGTCAGATCACATTTGGTCACACTGAATATCTTCTTAGCTTTGTATTAATAAAAAAGTCGCATCTGATATCTTTCTTTCTACTCTTGTTTGCTAACATAAAACTTACTAAATATACCAAAATGGAATAATAATTCACGGAACGGCACTGTGTTGGAATTTTATACCGCCGCAAAAGTTGAAACCTTGATTTATTACAAACCCTGCTTCCAGGTTATCTGCTTTTTAAGGAATTGTTTGTTGTTTTCTTGCAATCACGCTTAGTAGCCAGTCTCAAACACCTTGCAAGGATGTGTGCCGCTTGTGTTTGATTGCTTGATTATTTTCATTGTGTGATTTTAAAGATGATGGATGGGACTATTTTTAGAGTGCCGACAGGAGAAATGTTGTGGTAGATTACACCTCTGGAAAAGCTGTAACTAGGCGTAGTGTCAAGCCATAGGCTACACATTAAATCTAAATATTTGGCTTGAAACAAAGTGCCATTGATAATTAGAAAATATCACCGTGAGGAGATTGTGCCATGATGTGCTCATTCCTGTTAACGGGGAACTCATTGTCTGTGTGATGTACCTAGATAAACATTGTGTTTGTTAACAATCCATTATCAACTGCTCAATGGGAGACAGGGGGCGAAGAGCCCTTCAAAGCCTATTATGTTGGGCAATTTCTTGCTATCTATCTATCCATATACACAAAGTACAACACTCACCAGGAGTAGTTGTAGTTTTTATCAGTAAATTGTTTCAGTCACTCCTGTGACTTCAAGGACAGACCAAATATAATGCTCTCTCTCTCTTAAAGGCAACTGTTGGGCAACAAAAATTATCCCCAACCAAAGGTGTGGTCTAATAGAGCCCATACTCCTGTTGAGGGTAACAGTAGCACGGGGAGGGAGCACCCGGTGCGAGCAGCCATGTCTTACATAGTGCCCAGCTATAATGCACTTCTGACGTTACGCGCATCTGCATAATGAGCAAGTCGCAGCATTCGCTTATTATGTGCATGCATGTGCTTTGATAAACGGCCAGGAACAGGCCCAGGGTCGGACTGGGGGTCTCGGGGCCCACCGGGCCACTTCCCCAGGGGCCCCCACCGGCCCCCCTGCCACTCCAGCGCGCCACATTTCATCTGTATGTATGCGCGCTGCGCCGACTTTGTGCGCATGCATGCACACGGCTTTGTGCTCAGGCAAGTGTCGCCACGTTTGTGCGCACACGCAAATTGTTTTTTTCCGCAACCCCCGACAAAGGGAGGCCGCGCCATTAAGACGATCTGGAGGATCTGGGCTGGCGGTGCCCACAAGAGGCCAGGGCCCACCGGGATTTTTCCCAGTGTCCCACAGGCCCAGTCCAACTCTGAACAGGCTAGAAACGTTGCACTTGTCACAAATCAAAAGCCATGTGTTTTCAACTAAAGGCTTTTTAACTACATTCTTCAGCGGTGCTGTGTTGAATAATAGAACATGCGTGTGCCCCAACACAACCGCTCGTACAGGGAGCTTTCTCCCCGCGCAGTTGGCCTATAGTTGGCAGAATTTTTTTTAAGAAGAATTTCACTGGCACACAGGAGTTGCGGTAGCAGGGCAAGCCCTTGCAATTTTATTATGCAGTTGTGCAACGTTTCGGGACACGCCCCTTTGTCAAGCATGTCATGCCCTGCTACCGCAACTCCTGTGTGCCAGTGAAATTCTTCTTACCCGTATTGTGAGGTGGCCGATTCCTCTATCGCTGGGCACCAGGATAAGAATCTTTGGGTTTGTGTGGTGTGCGGCTTCTCCAAAGCTCTTCCAGAATTTTTTTCAAAAAAAGTCTACTGTTACCCCCAACCGGAGCGCGGGCTCTGTTAACACGCACCTGTTGTTGGGATATTATTTTTGTAGGTGCCCTTTAAGGTGGCCATACATTATAAGATCTGATTGTCACCAAACGAGCAGATCTTTCCCCTGATATGCTGACCCAAGGTGGCTGATATAAGAATAATCTGATTATTTGGCCCTAGGACTGATGCGGCCCTCGATTCAACCTTAAAATTAAGGTTGGAGGGGCCCATACAGGGGCAGATAACCTGCCAACTCATTCTAAAGAACTATATATATATATATATATATATATATATATATATATATATATATATATATATATATATATAGTCTGCACCATAGGAAAGTTATAATATTTACCCATAACCATATATATACTATACCATATATATATATATATATTTATTTTTTTATATTTCTTTTAGCGAGAGAGTGTTATACACTGGTTAGCATTAAAACAGTATGTTATTTTCTGTTGTTAAGGGTAGGGACACACTGGACGATTTGTCGCCAACGTTTTTAAAAAGCAAATCGTGGCGACATATCGCTCGTTTTGTCTCTGAACAAAAACAAATGAAAGACGCCAGCTCCTGTGCCCACAGCGCGTTTGTGAATCGCCTGTAGCTCCAAAACGCACTGAGACCCTTTTCCGAGCGATTTATCAGAAATAGCATGTACTTAGAAAAGCACTGAAATCTCCTAGACACGCACACACATACAGATAAGTAGCAGCAATTGTATTCAAATTACAATGCGAACGCAATGACGCAAGAACGCAAGCACGTAAAGATGCCAGGTTACAGCGGGAAGCTCAAACCGTTTCCGGTTTCGGTGGAGCACGTACCGCACAGAGTAATGGGATACAAATCGCTCTGTGCCAATAGTCGCTGTGAATCGTCTCTTCAAAAAAGACGATCGTTTTGTCGCCGCAATTTACTTTTTTAAAACGTTGGCGACAAATCGTCCAGTGTGTCCTTACCCTAAGAGCTCTTAGCGCACTGATCCTGAGCAGGACAGGTGAAAACAGTGGGGTATATAATTATCAAAGAGTGAAGTTAAAGATCACCACAGTCTGCTAGAGTGAAATTCCGCCACTCTCCATTCATTTCTATGGGATTTTGAAAGGCTTATTTATCAAAAGATGAACTTTCATTTTCAACCATAGATAAATACTCTTTTAAAAATCCCATAGAAATGAATGGAGAGTGGTGGAATTTCACTCTAGAGGACTGTGGCGATCTCTAACTTCACTCGTTGATAAATATACCCCAGTGCGTGGGACAGTAAACAGGCACTTATAGATCAGGATTTTGGAGCTCTGGCCTATCATTGGCTTCAATGGGCAAGCAGTTCCAAGGTGGGTATTTTTGCATAATGTGATCCAGACAGGACATACTATAAGAAAAAAATTGAACATTCGAAAATCTTATGGAAGGAAAACAATTTAAGATTTGGCAACATCAAAATGTGAGAGGCCATTTACAATCACATGAGCAAGTTTTGACACAACCACCTTAATGGATTTTACAGCATGTGTTCTGCATTGCGCCCATTTCAGAGCACCCACAATTGAGGGCACAATCATTAATGAGTCTTATAGGGTTCATCTAAATATTGTATAAAGAACATGTATGAATCCCAAATTGCTGAAAGATCTATTTTATATTTAGAGATGGCAGTGCCTTCATTCTACTGCACAAAACTTGTATTCCTGTGGGATCCTAAAAGCACACCTGCTGATTGCATTGTTTTCCTACTCAGAATTAAATGTTCTAAGGGCATTACCTAGGTCAAGGAAATGGTGTAAGAGTATCCTGTACTAATAAAGTAATAAGTCTGTGCAATAAACTCCTTTACAAAGTCTTGGTTGCAGGTTGGAGGCTGCTTGAGTTTGTGTTTACGGCTGATTCATTCCCATGTGGTTTGTATGGACGTTACATGTAGGAAAAGGAAATTTCTGTACTTATAATTGGACTGTGGAAGTGACACAAGATAAAAAAGCGAACCTGTGATCTTTTTATATCAACAGAGGAATTATAAGTACAATATTTTTCAGGTTGATGTGTTTAGCACCTAAGTGCACCTACTCATCACCCAACTGTGCATAGGGACTAAAGTAAATACGATTCATTCTTTTCCATATCCCAAGCAGCACTTGGCAAATGAGTGGCATGGTGGTTAGCTTTGCTTTTTCATGCTGGGGTCCTGGGTTTGTTGATGACAAGGCCACTTTCCGTTCTGCTTTTGTTTACAAAGACATTAAACCTTTCTGGAGTGTGTGGGTGTTCTAGAAAGTAAAAACAATTAAAACACTGAATACATGGGCAGGAAAGTAATTGAGAACACCAGGAGGCTTATTTGTATTTTCATAGTAAAGCAACTCTATAAACAGCTGCAATTGTTTGTTGACAGAGATCCACTAAACATGTATACAGTATTTATCAGCATGCCAGCGACCCTTGCATATTGGTTTGTGTGCAGCCATTATTTCAGAGAGCCCCTACTTAAATAACAATAAATACATAAGTTATCACCCCTCATTGTGGCAGTGCTTCTAAAGGAACCATAGCAAAATGTTTCTCTCCTGCAGAATCAAATGTAATATTTTGTTTGTCTCGGACATTGCATTGCTATAGCAAGCAGCGAATAAGATTCCCATTCAGCAAGTATCAACATGATCTCTAGACTTTCACACCTTCCTTATCTTCTGAAGTAAGAGTATGGTTTGTCTCCTCGGCACTGAATCAGAGCAGGTAGCATTAGCACACTACAAATGTGATGGATAATAAACTCATCTGTCTCTCGCTCTGATCTGTTCTACTTCCAAAATAGACACAGAATATATAGCATACGTTAAAGATCCTCTGTAATGCTTTAATCTTTTATGCTTTGCGTGCGTATTATAATTTATGGCCCTCTAGTTGCTTACTCTCAATATTCTTAGCTTTCAGCTTGCTAAGGATGCTGGGAGTTGTAGTGTAAAACCTCTGGAATGCTGAACTACTGCGTTAAAGGATTAAAGGAAGGGTTTTTTTTTCTCTGATTCCAAACAATTGCTCATCACCGCACAGAATACTGATTATCCTCTGCCTCTCCAGTCCATTATTTAAGGGAACGGGCTATTTTTAAGTGCACAGTTGATAAAGATGACTCTTTCATTCTGCACGGTTCAGGGCTGATTTGGTGGAACCTTTTATAATCACATGCCTTTCTGCAGCTTGCCTGAATTTGATCACAGTAGCTGATTTCATGCATTGATAATGAAGCCTTTAGGTTGCTTTTTTTGTCTGCATAATTTCACATCAGGCGTCTGGTGTGACACAGTTCTATGTTTCAGTCCCTGCATAAAGACACAGCTCTGTAATTGCTTTGCTTTCTTTACAAATGACTCAGTACGCGTTTCTTCTCCCTTAAAAATGTTGCCAGCGTGTAAAGGATTTTCAATGAGCAGTGAGATGAACCAGCATCTCAGAGGGTTGTGACTGCATTGATTTGAAACTGCTCAGACACGGAGATGGTCGGTGCCAGAGCATAGTTCTTTAGATTATACTCTTCACCTACTGGAAGTTCCCTCTGTCCAACTTGGTCGCTGTTTGCTGCTACCTAAGCATAGACTTATTCATTGCTAAAATGTGGAGTGGATTTTCCCGTCGAGGTAAGCTTTGTGCTTTGTGCTATATATGTGAATGTTATATGTATACAGTATATATGTGTGTTTGCCTGTCTATGTGTATTGGCAACCTGAGATGAGGCTACAAGGCAACTTGGGAATTTCTCACATTGTTATGCTTATATTTTGGCACCGCTGTAATAGATAAATACCGTAATGAGTTCCCTGTATTTCTCCTCCTAAACATTTTCCCTATAGCTGGTTGGTATTGTCATCCGATTATCCACTGAGACCTGGAAGATTAATGTGGGGGATTAAAGCTGAATAGAACTGGATGATCCAAAAACAGAATGCAAGAACACAAGCTCCGTGGGTGATTCAGGGTGGTCAGCCCAGATCCCCTCTGTACCTGTATAGGAGAAAGGACAGGGAGAAGGAGGACTAAACTGTATATTCACAGCTGTATGCTGTGCAAGTCTGATAGAAAGTGCAGGGTGCTATATTTTTGTATCCTTGGCACAATGTTTTGTGCTGTAAGATGTAGATTTTTCATTAATACTTTCTCTGGTTCTTTAGAATAAAAAAAGATCAGCAACTTGCAGCTCATCGTCCACTGCTGTCCTACCCCCCCCCCCAGTCCATAGAACTGTAGTTCTGCAGCCCCTGAAAAGCCACAGGTTGTTTTAGTTCAAACAGGTTAGTATGCACCTGTTTCCCATTGCAAAACTCTGAGAATTGGAGTTGAAAGTTATCATCAACTTAGTTATTTATAATATATTTTTATTTTTACAAATCTTTAATATTGCAGTATGTATTAATATTCTATTTAGAGGCCAAAATACACTTTTTTAATGGCAGTGAATGCTTTATTGTTTTCCCATAAATGGTCATTTGGTAAATGGTAAGGGTTATGGAAGTTAGCTCATAGTACAAGTTGATCCAGGGACTTGTCCGAGTGCCATTATGGAGTCAGGAAGAATTTTTAAATGTTTTTGTTTTGCCTTCCTCTGGGTCAACTAGCAGTTAGGCAGGTTAAAATAGTTAAAAGGTTGAACTTGATGGACGTGTGTCTTTTTTCAAACTAATTTACTATGTAATGTAATCCTGCATAGACTTGCACATTCTTTTGGATGATGCCATACTGCTTGTACTACCAAGGTAAAATTATGTTATTTTTTATGAATCAACCACAGTGAGACAAATTTTGAAGAAAAATGTGAGCATCTGGCATCAGATACTGAGGTAATTATGCAAGGAAAGCCAACCATGTCCTAAATAGAAGGGTAAGGCAACAATCATAGCACATTTAAATCAGTTGAGTTGGGGAGATGCAGGTATGAAGCATCTGGCATGTGCCTAGAGTATAACTCCACCCCCAAAATCAGAACTTCTGGTCATTTCCCCCCTAAATGTTTTCTTCATATTTCTTTAGTTAACAGGCATCTGTATAAGAGCACCAGTCAGCTAAACAGTGGAGAAGTCACTTATTAAATATGACCGATGATTTGAGCATTTGCCACCCACATCTGTAGAGCTTGGCTATGCCGGCTGTATGTGTGAAGCAAACCAATTGTGCTAGCCAATCTGTCAAGTCCCAGGGCCGCTATCTTGCTCCAAGCCTCTGTGTGCTTTTGAAGGCATGAAATTAGTTTTATACAGAGCACATGGTTTCTCATTAAATGCTTTTTTTTTTTCATTTATGGCAATGGTCAATCCGCAGTTCAGTGACAGAATTTCTGTCCCCTGTTAGATCCAAGGGACGTCTTCAAGCTGACACTTTGCATTGTACATTTGTGCACTGAAAACAATTGCTAATTTTTAGGAAAAGCATTTACATTTTGAAAGGGTTTTAGTCATTTGCCTGGAGACGAGTAATGAAATGGCTGAATTTTCCTTTCTCTTGCAGTTTGGTCATGCTTTAAGGTCTTTATTTGGCTTTATTCTGACCACAGTTGAGATTCTTTTTGAATCTCACTACTGCGATATTTTCAGCTTTTACCATGGTTAATAAGCAAAGGGATCAAGGTAAAACGATAAGGAAACACTTCTACAATAGTTTTAAAATGTGTCTTTTTGCAAAAACTAGACATATTTGGTAATAGGAAATGCTCCCTGGCACTGATTAGGCATGCATTCCGGTAATAAATTATGGGGATGGCCATAGGCTTTGTATTATTTTCTATCTACTCCAAAGATGTTACCTACAATTCTATTATTGTATTACTTTCAATGTACTCCAAAGATGTTACCTACAATTTCCAGCATCACAAACCTTATTTTTGGATTTTATGTTCTTATGGATTTATTTTCTAACAGGTGCTGGTGCCCATGTTAGCCATTAGCACTTGGTTTTGATCCATCTACTAAACGTGAACGTACCATGTAACATATATAAAGTATAATAATAATACGTTTGAAAGTAAAACCATCATTTTCATTGCTCATTGGTCAGCTCCCTAATCCCATAAAAATGCTGTTTAAAATGTGTGCAAAAGATATACTAGACATGCATGTATAAGCTTCTTATAGGGCAATGCAAAAAGCATAAAGGATGCTGGATATGAAGGGACACAGTTCATATACTTGGTGTCCAACCTATGATCCTCCATGAGCTGGAAAAACTAGAGTTCCTGACAACCCTCAGAGCAATGTGATTTGTTCATTCATCCAAGTTCATCCAGAGCTGGTGGTCACAGGATGGTAGAGTATTTTCACCCTATTGTCATTAGTATATGTAGATCAGTGACCAGACTTAAAACATATTTAATGTGAATATGAATATGACATAGAAAGGTAAGGCATTAGATTATGCATTCAAAGACAGTTTGTTATGTGCTGCCTTTATAGAATTTAATCAGCAATTAGCTTTAAACATGCTCTACATATTAGAAAATGAAAGCAAAGATCTGATTTGCTGCCTTAGGTAACTTCACTGGGGCAATTCAGCAACAATGCTTGTAAATCAGCAAGAAACACATTGAGTTATCTCATGTTATCTTATTATCTCATTTGTACTTTATATTGGACACCCCCAAATGTTGGGATTTGTTTTCCATGGCTGACCATACACCATTGCTAAGTAAATACCGGGGTTCTGTGAAAAAAAGTTACAAAAGGGGATTTTTTTTGCATTCTTGCTTCTTTCAGGTGTCTATGGGAAAATATTGTTTGGGACAGAATATATTTTTGTAGAATGCCTAAAAATAAATAAAGAATTACAATGAAAGGAAAAGTGAATATTTGCCTCCATTTTCCTTAAATAGAGGTTACATACCGTATGTAGTTCAAACTGTAATTAGAGGGATCTTGCTTGCCAGATCTGAGCATCGTTCCACTGTCAAAGTAGCTCTGTTGTAACTTCTAACAAGCTCAACTAGTTAATATGAAAGCTTCCCCTGCAATCAAAAATATAGACCCTGGTTATAATTACATATGATTATATCAAAATAGCTTGCATGTAAACACAATGATTCTAAGGAACAGCCAGAACAATATGTTATTTATGTCATTAAAAAGTAAAATCAAGCTATACAATGTAGTCTCAACATCCCAGCCTCATTTTGCAGTCTGCTGGCATTATATTATCTGGTCAGTGTGTATCTAAAGATTTTTGTATTTGAATAATTCCTTGGAATCCCAGTGATAGCACTTTAGAGTGGAATGATGTAAAAGGTTAACATTAATATGAGTCAAATCTTCTGCTGTATTTTGGATTTGATGTACCAGATTCCTAACATATTTAGGCTTAGTTGTAGCCTTTGCCTAGTCCAAGTTGTCTAGATGAGTGGCTTGAGTAATAAACTGATACTTTCTGTAAAGACATCATCTAGGTCCCATAAGAGTATTAAATGTTGATGGTTTTCAAGAAGCTTCATTACTATGACACTGCTGAGAGTACTCCTGCAGTTTGCATCAGATAGTCTTCTCCTCCAGCCTAATCTTAAATGAGTTAAACACCATTGGGTCCTGTTTTCTCTGTATCCAAGCTAACTTTCGACACCTCTACCTGCTGTGTTTTTGAAAGCATAATCTGCCCAACATTGTTTTAATCATGATATGTATTCCCTAATTGTAGCATCTAATGAATGGGACATCTTATCTCTACTGTAAATGTTTTTGTACCCTATACTGTTAGCTGTTATTTACCCAACCATGCTAATCTGTTTCAGCCTTTAAATATCATCTCGCTGCCCCTACTAGTAAACTTGACTTCCTCTGTTGTCAAATGTATAACTTCATTTTCTGTGTAACAGAAAGAGCAAGCATACAGCAATACCATGAACTTGGATATCATAGTGTCATTGGCCTGAACCTGTTGAGAAATAACCGTCCCTTGCTTCTTTATACGGAATTATAGCCGTTCTGTATCTACTGCTGTCTTTGGCATTACTTTATCCACCTCCATTTGAAGGTAAACCATAGCTTTTGTTAGCAGATTGCTTATCTCTGAGCTGTACAGCATTCACCTATCTTAGGTTTTTCTCCCCTGGGACACTCTCTATAATATTCAGTATTTTTAAATATTTTGGGATAGCATGGAAACATGTATGCATGGCACTGACAGTTCCCATCTGTGGGTTGCCAGTGGGTTAATTAGCTAAATGCAGCTAATAATAATAATGCCATTGGCAGAGTTACTGAATTGGTAACCCCTGGGGGCTTGTTCATGCTGCCAGAGGGTCATAAAATCCAGATCAGCCCAAGACAAACAAGAACCTAGTAAATCAGGGCAAATGACTAGACCAGCACCAGCTAAAGGAGAGTTTAATTCTACTTATTCTGCTCTGATGGCCTTTGTGAAGAGCAAAGCCACAACTGACACAGACTGAGCTGGAGTTACCAATAACTCTGGGGTTTCTATGAAAATGAAGAAAATCTTAACAAAATGTGAAAACATCAGCAAAAGAGTCAATGCTTCACACTGAAATGAACAGAGATAATGTGCCTGCTGTGTTTCCATTAGGTCGAACACAAGCACAAAGTTAATACTTTGTCTTATTTAAAAAGATGTCATGATTCAGCAATGCACCTTTATTTGGAGCAAAACGAAGTACTCCAGCACACGCATTCTGCTTAAGGGTTACTACCCGTGTTTAATGTCAAGCCAAAAAAGGTTACAACCTTTATTTGGTGCAAAATAAACCATCATTGTGCATTTACTGAATATTTAATGTTTTATTGTTGATATTTAGAAAAAATAGCATTAAAAACAATACTTGTAATTTGGCCACAGGCAAGCTCCAGAATCTGAATGATGTTTTCTGCATATATTTGATGGCTCCAATGTACAAATGGGAAGATTATTTTCCCTCATCTTTTAAACTGGTTAGCTTTTTGTTGCCATAATTGCTGTTAAGTTTCCCAATGGTGCTTGATATATACACTTAAGTGGACTTGATAGTAATAGTCACCACACCACTTTTATTACAATGAACTATTCTTCATTACAGTAGAAGGTAGTTATTTAACCAGTGCATGTTAAACCAAATATGACAAATACTGGCTTGGTAAAGGGCTGGTATAGCCCGTAACGTTGCCGTTGTCGCACAAATAAAAAGTTTTGATCAAAGATCGTAGTTCTGCTGCAGTTGTTCATTTCATGTGAGAGAACCTGTGCAGAGAGGAGTACAGCTTGCACCCGAGGCTTCAAACAGCGAGAAGTGTGAGTGTGGCACCTTATTGTGACTTTGTACCAAATATGACAAACATGGCACTTATCAGACTATAATGTATCATAAAGTGGGAAACTTACTGATTGCTGGATCCCATCTGAAAGCTTTCTTGGGCAAGGCAGGTTAAATAGGGTGTACAGCTAAATATAAAATAAATATCATTCTAAGGAATGTTCCAATGTACATTAATTGCAAATATTCAGTCATTTAAAAGTTGTTTGTAAATGTATTTGCTATGTAAAGTAGTAGCTGCCTGTCCCTTGCTAGCCTCTCCACTGTTCATTATGACTGCACGTAACACTGAAGCAATGTTGCAGTAATCAGCCACAACACCATCTTCTACGTTGCCTTGCATAAATAACTAATTCTTATTTTTTACAGATCTGTTAATAACCAAACATTCAAGTCAGGTCTAGGCTGGGATTCAAAAGAGGCCCTGGCATTTCAAGTACAGATATGGGATCCGTTATCTGGCAACCCATTATCCAGAAAGCTCTGAATTATGGAAAGGCCATCTCCCATAGACTCAATTTTATCCAAATTCTATTAAAATGATTTCCTTTTTCTCTGTAAAAACAAAACAGTACATTGTACTTGATCCAAACTAAGATCTAATTAATCCGAATTGAAGGCAAACCCAGCCTATTAGGGTTTATTTAGGGGTTATTTATTAAGGTTCGAGTTGTGTTTTCCATAACAATTTGCATTTTTTTGGGTGAAATTCACATTTTCGTGGTTAAAAAAAACTCAATTTTTTTTATTATACCTGTAAATGGTATGAAAATCCAAATTATGAAAAGATTTATTATTCAGAAAATCCAAGGTCCCACACATTCTGGTTAACAGGTCCCATACCTGTACACAGAGGCCCAAATAGTCTCCCAACAGCCCAATATATTGTAACTGTCTATGGCAATTTACAGCAGCCCTCTGACATTAGCCAGAATATACAGATTCCCAGTCTGGGTCTGATTCAAGGCATTTAGGGGACTGGAGTTTTGGCCTGAGTAGAACTGACTTCTGCAACATTATCATGCTATATATAAACATACTGCTGTCGAGCAGAGTATCCTATGCCACTATGCACCTACCAGGGCCAGAACTTATGTCTAAAATATTGCCAATCCCCAGTGAATATAGGATTGCTTATCATTAAAGTACATGTATCAAAAGACTCAATGCACAATGAAGTGTAGTACTAAAACCAAGTCTGACTTGAGACATTCACCTTTCAAACTGAAGATAATGTTGGCATGCATCTACTTGTTTCTACTACAGCAACAATCTGTACAGCTTATACAATAGCATAATAATAATAACTGAGCTACATAAGTGTTTGCTCTTATGTTTGCAGCACATCAAACCTTCAGACTGTCTCTCGAAGGCTTTGCCAAACCAATAATCTCAAACTATAGAGCCCTGCCACATCTCCACTAATCTCCCTGCCAAAATTGCACAGAGTGCTTAGTGATAAATAATGGAAGGCTGCAAGCTGAGCATCAAGTATATGAATTATTGTACATTTGTTCTATAGCGTTTATGCTTAGGATAGAATCAGTTGTTGTAGGAGCAGTCTGCATGGTATTTCAATTTCCGAAGTAAAAATGTAGAAGCTCTACAATGTTTTGAAGACCATCTTTAGAATATCTATTACAGTGTTTGTCATGCTCATCTCTCTGCAGTGTTTCAGGACAGCACAACTAAAACTATCCATGTGTTCTTAGTAGCAGTGAATGTGATTCTCACTCTTGGTCTTTGTTGCTTCCAGTGTTGGTTGCAAAGGAAGCCCCAGGTTGCCAACATTGTAAAGACCTCAGCAACAGCAGCATGACTTTGCTTGAGATGTGCATGATGTGCTTTGTCTCCTCCTAGTTGGTTTTACATAATCTGCCCGCTGCTTTGCTTTCATATTTGCCCACCACAGCTGAGCCTTGCTGCCCCAGGAACAGGATGCATGGGCCTTATTAACAGACTTTCATTATTAATAAAAGAAAAAAAGGCCAAACACTAGGAGGGTTATTTACTAAACTCCGAATGCAAAAATCACGAAAAATTTGTGATTTTTTTTTGTTGTTGTTAAAATCTGACTTTTAAAAAGTCGCAAATTTTTCTGAATTTATTAGACCCCGAGGATGGAAAAGTCAGAATCTGAAAATCCGGCATCTCAGACCTGTCGACATTGCATATAAGTCAATGG
Organism: Xenopus laevis; assembly: GCF_017654675.1. Lineage (NCBI taxonomy): Eukaryota > Metazoa > Chordata > Amphibia > Anura > Pipidae > Xenopus > Xenopus laevis. The sequence continues at coordinate 80,114,321 of NC_054387.1, read as the reverse complement.
GAGAAGTCCCAATGATTTTTTGATGTGCGCTGGGTTTCGTGCAATACCCCGAAGTTTTCAGAAATTTTGTGTGAAAATTCCAAAAAAACTTGAAAATTGGATGGAAAAATCTGAAAAAACTTGAAGAACTGATTTTTATTCCTGCAAAGCAAATTTTCGGGAAAATGGAATAATAAATAAGCGCAAAAAAACCACAGCAGATTTTGTAGCAGAAAATATTGAGATAAATTCAGACTTTGATAAATAACCCCCAAGTGTGACCTAAACTTTAGCCAAGAGTCTACAGTACCCATTGCATAATTTGGCAATACCAAATAGTAAAGGTTGTGCCAAATAATATCTTCCCAAATCTATAATGCCATTTTGGTGTAAAATAACACTTCATTGAGCACAACACATACACATCATATACATCAGCCACCCTGAAAATGTGCCAGCCAAGGCAAATACCTCGGTTGCGTTTTCACAAATCTTGTCCTAGTTTTGTTAAAAACCTTCTAGAGGACATAAGATAACTTGGAACAAAAACAAAATAGTGTCTGCATTTCATGGGGAGACAACAAACCCTATTTTGTAAGATAAATAAATATAAATGTAGATGTTACATATGTTAGTACAGGACAAGTTCACCAGATAAATATTATGTGTAGCTATTGGCTGATATGTGGAGATTCTTGTTGTTGTTGTGCTTGAATAAAACTTCACCAAGCACATAAATAACGCTGCATATCATTTAGGTTCCTGTCGTTCAAAAATCGGTAGTGTTAGCTGTTTATTCAGTGGTGTATGACAATGATCCATTCCCATGAGTGGCTTCGGCAACAAGCTTATTGCCTGCTATTCCCCAAATAGACCCTCTTTATGTTGAATCATTGCAATCCTGCACAGGAAGTACATGTATAAATATACGATCATCATTTTTCTTTTTAAGGACTATACATGCCTTATTTATTGATGGTTTTAGCTCCATTTTTGTGTTCTCCAAAGGGTATATGCATAAAAAATTTAATTCTCTGCATATTTGCAGCTTTGCTAATAAGTGAGTTTTCCACAAAAAAACATGACATTCTATCGAATAAATGCTTGGCTTAATAAAGTCTAAGAAAATGCAATCAGTATAGCAATGTGGGCATGAATTAAACACTTAGCAGCTGCTACGGAACCCAGAAACTGTAGCAACCACTTATGACATTGGAAGAAAGTTTGTGAATTTTATAGTTTTCCACTGCGGGGTGAGTATATATAAAAAAGTAATGTTTGCTCCAAAAATTACGACACCTTCAAGTACTTCTTAAAAGTGCAATAACATTTGAGGAAGAATATTGTGAAATGCAAATTTGTATTCTCATTGGTGCAAAATTGTTTTTTCTTTGCAACTTTTATTACATCCCCCATAAGAGTTTAAAATACTAAGGAAATAAAAGTTTGCATGGTTGGACCAAAATGCTTTTCTCCTAAAGCTGTTTATGGGCCTGCCCATCAATACAATATTTTTGGAATGATGTACTGTATTTATTTACTGTAAAGCTATCTTACAAATCAACATATGATCTACCCCCACATGGTAAATATTTGGAAACTTTAAAAAAGTGATCTTGAATGTATGCACCCCATCATTGGAATTGGTGAGACCAAAATCCAATTTTGTATACCGTATAGATTGGCTAGAGACCATTCTTAATAGACAACCCCCAGGCTGCAAATTATATCAAAACCTATATAAAACATGTCCACACTATCTTATGTATTTAGATTTATCTCATCCACTACTTACTAGGAGCTACTTAAGATATAGTGACTAGAGAACTACAAAATTGGTAGTTGTCCTGGATTTTCAGTAAATTGTGTTGGACAATAGGGGAGCGAGTGGGCTGGCTGAGGGAAGGACGATATCTCCTAGTATTATTAAGTACTCTGTCGACACATGTTATGACTTTTGTGTTGGGGGAAGAAAGTGTACAGACCAACCCCATCTTTATTGTACAAGATTGTATCCACAAGTGCAATCACATGTCCATCTTGATGTCTATGTATGTCACGGCCGGCACCCAATACCAGAACAAATGCCAAGGACCCTGGTCTCGGCTCGGCTTCACCAGTAGTGTGACCACCTTTGGGCTTCGGGAGGAGCCCTCAGCTTAATTGGGTGCCACCTGGACTTAACTAAGGGTACAAGGCGAGGAGTTCTGGCAGGCAAAGGGGCATGACCGGATAGCAAGAGTCTTTGGGCAGAAGGTCAAGGACAAGGCGTCTGGTGGAAACTGAACAGACCGGATCAGGACAGGCAGATAACAGACAGACTGGATAAGACAGAAGGATGGTCAGACAGGCTGGGTCGAGGCAGGCGGATATCAGAATCGTCAAACAGGCAAAGGGTCAAACCGGGTGATCAAGCAAGGGGTTAAGCAGGAAGAGTTGTCATAGGCAGACAAGGGTCAGGATACAGAATGCAGAGTAGTCAGGAACAGGCTGGGTCAAACACGGATAATCAGTCAGGATAGCAAATTCAGAAACAGGTAGCAAAAGCTCAGGAAACCACAGGATATGATCCTATAACGGGCACTGGCTACAGGTCTGAATGGGCCTTAAATAGGGAACCAATTGGCGCCAAAACGTGCGCAATTTCGCGCCGTTGCGCGCTGGCACAATCACGCCAGCGCGACTGCGCCTTTAAGAGGCGCGCAGGAGTGCCGCGCACGCCCTAGTAACCAAGATGGCGCCGGCAAGGGCAGGATAGGAGCGGCGCAGCGGGCGTCAACGCCAAGGACGTGGCGTGGACCCCGCTGCCCACTAGACCACCAGGGTAAGTTTCTTACAATGTATCATCGTATTGTGGTGCAAATAAAGACATACTGAAAAATAATACTATAATATATAATAATAATTCTCTTGAACTGGAGCGGTGAAAGGTTTTTAACTTTGCTCATCAAGTCCACTTACTTTAGACTTGGTCCTAGATAAGCGGGAAGCAGTTTATTCCAGGGTTTGATCCAAGTTGATACCACATTAGATCAACTTGTACTCTCTCAATTATCACATGACGTAGTAGCACTTATCTAGTGGCAATGTTAATCCACCTATGGAATAAACTGCACCTTCTGGGGGGTTTTGGTGTTCCATTACAGAGGAGAACAAGCTCTCATTCCCTTTCCATATTTACAGCCTTTCCAACCCCTTTGGTTCCAAACTGACATGAGGAAAATGGGCTCATTCAGAACCAGAGCTTACATTTGCCCCTTGCAGAAATGCCTAGCAATCAGTCATTTGCTTTAATTATTCTAACTATGCCAGTCACACTAACTGCTAATTTATAGCTAAAGCAACAGGGCACATTTACACAGTGTTAATATGTAAGAGAGAATATTCTTCTAATGGACAATTTGATGCTTGTGGGTCACTCTTGCCCAGTAATGCAATGGTCAAAACAAACACAGTCACATTTTAATCTGAAACATTCTGTTAGATGACAAAAGACGACACTGGTTGTATGTGCCAGACAGGCATGTAAAGGGTTGTGAGTAGGTGGCATTTCAGGAGCTGAATATGTAGCCTCTTCTATTTTGCATAGATTTGTCCTCTGCTACAGATCTTGTAGAATGCTTATCACTTGTTAATTACAGAGCAGGCAAAGCGTGACAGCTTAGATTGCTGAGACTCTCACAAACACTCCCATCAACGTGTCCTTCAACAACTGTGCTGTCATAGAGGATCAAGAGCTGTTGATGCCTTCACATTTAGATCCTAAGCCTAGAAGACACTTGATGCAAAATTATAACAGCATTGCACACTGCATGGAGACATCACAGTGTCTGTCATTCCTGGGCCTTTGTTGTCATTGTATAAAGCCATTGTCATCAGAGAATTTTACGGTGTTAAACGCCTTGTTGTGAATTACCGGCCTTGCTATTTACTTAGATCAGCACAATGCCAGCCCCTTATCAAGAACAATTTATATTCAGAACCAATACTGAGTCATATTTCTCATGGAAAAAAGAAAAAAAAAGAATGGCTATGGGAATTCCAAGCAAAAAAAAAAAACAGACTTGTGTTCTTTCTTCCTTTTTGAAAGGACATTGTCCAGTGATAGTTGGATGAACCAGACATGCGCATACGTGAGGTGTTTATAAAGAAGTGCTGATGCATGTTATTTGTTTTTTTATTAGGGAGGAAAATGTCTCCCTCTTTCTCTACAAACACGTGTAGTTGATACTAAAGTAGTGTTAGCTGAATTTATTGATCTGATTAACTAACATTTTCTGGTAGGCTCATTGGCTAAAGGCTGGTTCTTTTCCCACACACTTAGTACAGGTACGGGACCTTTAATCCAGAATGCTCAGGACCTGGGGTTTTCCGGATAAGGGATTTTTCTGTAATTTGGATCTTCATACCTTGTCTACTAGAAAGTCATTTAAACATGAATTAAACCCAGTAGGGTTGTTTTGTATCCAATGAGGATTAATTATATCTAAGTTGGGATAAAGTACAAGGTACGATTCATTACTACAGAGAAAAAGGAAATCATTTAAAAAATTTTGAATTATTTGATCATAATGGAGTCCATGGGAGACAAACGTTCTGTAATTCTGAGCTTTCTGGATAACGGATTTCTGGATAATGGATCCTATACCTGTAGTTGGTTCTCCAGTTGGCAATTATACTGCAATAAAGCACAACTGAAAATATGGATAGGTTTTTCCTGCAAATCTTCAATCATATATGCTCACTGTTTTAGGCGTTTATTCATACACAATAATCCTTTGGATTAGCTAGAATCTAGGTAGCATTTACTTGGGCAAATGGATATGTATCATATATGGGGGTTTGATTGTCTGGTAACAATATACATATATTTTTAAAACTGTACCAAATACATTTCAGATATATTATGTTGAAGTAAGCTCTGAAGAAGACAATTGCAAGGTGCATACGTGATGCAACTCCCTGCCAGGCTTGCTGCTCAGTTAGTGTACTCTCTGGTGTGGGTACCCACTGCTTGCTATAAGGGAGTGTGTGCATTAGATCCTGGAAATGCACCGCATGTACTCTGAATTAGGCATTAACTCACTTATTGTACTCTGCTTCTAGAATTGCAAAGGATGGGGTCAATTGTGCTACTAAAAGCCTTCTTCCCATTGCTGGACTAAATATGGACTTTTATGATTTCTGCCTGCCTTGGCTTCTGGCCCAGATACAAGCTATAGTATTTATCCTATTCTCTGCTTAGCCTTGGTCTGGTTGCTTACCATTCTGATTATTTGCTATTTTGGCCCACCAGAAGTGAGTCAGATTTCTGTAAATTTTACTTCAGAAAGCCTGGGGCCCCAAGGGCGTCTTTGTAGAAGGCGCCATACTATAGCGCAGCTAGTCAGCCTTGGACCAAACTGTTACCAGTGAATTACAATAAAGGACTCAAATGACATGTATATCTTTGCTTCATGCATTGATGTCTTTGCATATTTGAAAATAGGCATATCCACACACTCTCCAGCTGGTTACAGATTATAGATTATATTATAATAGAGATGGTATTTAGCTTGCTGCATAGTGTTAGCAGTAAAACTGCAGCCTCTTGCTCACTGGAAATCCTTCGCAAACCAACCCCACAACACCCCTTATCTTAAAATATTGCTGCCCAGCCTGGAACATTGCTGGGTTCATATCAGTACCAAGTCCAGGAGCTTACTGAAGCAACATTTGCTTTTACTCTCATAAGACTTATTTTAAACATCCATAAAATATTCATAGATTGTCACAGTGTGACTTTACATCCCTTAAAACAGTCATTAGTGTCAGCTTCAGTCACTGAAACCTCTACTCTGGTTTTGAGGACAAAATCGATTGACACAGACAGTATTGCACTGGGGGCAGCGAGGCTCATGGCAGACACCTGTTATAGGGCTGTCTGACATGTACATTTGTGTGTAGGTATTTTTCTTTTCATGAGCATCTGCAAATGTCTTTTTATATATATATATATATCTCGACTGCACTTTCTCATGCTGATTAAAATGTACCCCTGTGTGTATACCAAATACAGTACTTACTTTCAGGGGCTACATGTGATGTCATTTTGACTCTTGGGATACACCTGTTTTTCAAATTGACAGATTTGGGGAGAATGAAGAAAAACAATGCAGAACCAAAAGCAAAAAGAAAAGTCTGTTAGCTTTCTGGAAATAACAGATGGCTGCATTTCTTAAGCACTAGCAAGGGAAAGAAATATTGCCCCAGGCTCAATACTAAATTATTTAGTCACACATTTTTATTTAATATTAGCATATGTGACTTGTAAGGTTTGAAGACAGTAGCTAGACAGGGTACAACCTTCAGTGCTGCTGATTTACAATGACCTGCTTTTGGTGCTGGGAATTGTAGTTCCAGAACTTTTAGAGGATCTGAGGCTGATTAATGCTACTTGAGCATCACCATTTTAACATATCCCTGTAGCAGCTTCTCACTCATGCAAATCTGATAGAAAGGCACTGTTTCATACAAAGCTGGTTAAGGCAACATTTAGACATGTTAATTAAAGCAAAAATAAAGTTATCTCTGACATAATATGACATATTATTATGTATTTGTTAGCATAACATCATAATTGGGTGGGGACACATACAATGTTTAGCTGAACAACTCAAGATGATAAATATGCTAAATTAGTATAATATTACTGATGGTGATCAGTTATCAGTGATTACAGAGAATAGTATCAAATTTGCATACATTTGCTTTCTTTTTGCACTAAATATCTGAGCGTTTGAGGGTGGAAAATCGAATGATTACTGGTGAGATGCCACATAGCGTGACTAGCACTAGGGACACTGTGCAGCTGAGACCACAGATAAAATACTTAATGGATGAAACTCATGCCGTGATTTAAAGTGTAAAATTGTTCAGTTATTTTTGCTCAGCAGAGAGGAAATTTGGCCAAACTGTAATTTGATCCAAGAAGTGTAGAATATATATGAATATAAAATGTATTCCTGAATAATAATTCATTGACAAGAGCGTAGGATTCTAGCGAGCTGAGGCTACATCAGAGTTTAAATTAGAGCCATGCACCTGCCAAGAAGGAGGAGGGTCCCTTGAATGCTAGCTTTTTAAGGAAAAACTGGAACCAAATCTCATCTCTTGATATATTGAGATATATTGTTTAACAGGTTGGCCACAGGTTTGGAACAGTAGGCAGAAGTGATATAGCAAGAACCAGAAGTGAGGCAGTGCTTGTCAGTTAGCAAATCACTTGTTTCCTAAAACCCATATACTAGCTAGCGAGCTATGTGATTTTTTTGTACAGCATCAGAATTGCTTCCACCTTAGCTTTAAAAAAAAAGGACACATTGCATTGGAAAAATAATATTTTGACTGTTAAAGGGCATTTCCTCCATATTGTGCAGGGAAATTACGCGCACACTCAGGCCCTTCAAACGAATACCGCTGGTGCCCAAAGCCTAAGGGAGACGGCACTCCCAATGGTTTGTTTGACGCAATAAACACACCAGGGGTAGGACCCCGGTTTAATTCGCTCCGTGTGCCAGCCTCTTGTTTCTTCATTTCCTCCATATTGGCATTCTATGCTTTATACTGTGGCCCACCCTTGATCCATGATATATTGGCCATATGTAATTCTTTACTTTATGAGCATCCTTAGCGATGGAGTGTTTTGTAGTGTCAGCTGCAGATGAATTAAATCTTAATAATGTATACAATACAGCACATGGTAATGTTAATTGTTTTCAGGCTTAATTGAAGCATTAACGAAAGGATCCCATTCTCCTGTAGGTATAGGGTCTCCTTTGCACTTCTGTGTTGCACACTTAGTTTCCATTAATATGTTTAATAGCACATGGTGCAACCCTAGAATAATTTTGTAAGCTGCCATTTAACCTCTTGGTCGATTAATCAAAATATTGACTGATCTGTTTAATATAACGCTTTATTGTACACATCATATATAATTTGCATTTATACAACAGCCCTGTTAAAATATTAAGAGAGGGTATCATTAACAATACAGTGTACTTTACAGTAGGCATTTACAGAAAACAATTAGAAACTAAACCAAGAGACTTAATATTTCCTTGGTAGGTTTGAATTGGCTGAATATTTATTCTTGCATTCATTTATATGGTTTCTTCTGTAAGCAAAATACATTTGCTGATGGAAACCCATCCCTGATCTATACTCTCAGAGCAAAACCTTTGTTCGTTTTATTTCCTGCTGGCTTTGCTAAAAGCAGCCAGATGGCTGGACTAACCGCTGCAAAGCATTTTAAGTTCACTGGGTTAAAATTATTATTTAAATCCAGATTTGTTCCTTGTAAATGTCCCTGCAACTTAATGGAAAGTAAGCTATGTAACTGTCTATGCTGTTTTTAGACACATCTCACGTAATGGTGCCACTACTGTGCGTTTAGCATTCCTCTGCATTGTTGTGCGGTCACTCAAGAGTTTCCATTTTGAACATCAGGGCAAAATGGTAGTGCAACTATTAATGGTTGACGAGATTATTTGGACCACACCAGACCCAGACACAAGGGGGCTGCTTTTGCACTTTTGTCCAGGTCTCTTTAAATGACCTATTAAAGGAGAGAAGCGGCCCTCTAACCATCCCACTGTAAAGTTGGCAACTATAAAAATGCTACACTTCCATCACAGAGTATCTCCTGATCTCCTATAAAAATAATAAGACAGCGTTTAAAAACATTTATACTCCATTAAACTGTCAATCACTGCTTCTTTTCAAGTAAAGTGCAGCAGAGATGCACTATATAATGCATAACTAGATATATGGAGAAACAAAATGTCAAAATATGAGTGCCTAAGTTATCAGTTCATGTTCTCTGTGAAGTATTGTGTTTCCAGGAATGTAAGGTAAATCTACTGTTACAGACAATATCTTGCCGTGATTGAAAGTGAAATGCACTTTGGTGAAATGACCTTTCTTGAAAAGCTGAAGGTTTTAAAAATGTTGAGCTGAAGTTCTTGGAGCCAAATCACTAGTTCCCAATCGATACTTGAAATTTATCCAGTACGAACCCCATTCTAGTACTTTCAGCGGTTTCGAGCATTTATTTATTCAATGCATAAAATCTATATTTTGTAAACGCATGAAAAGTATTTGTTTTCCTGACGACAATCTTTTTCTCAGGGATCCCTTTTTTTCAGCAAGGAATGAAAAAATTGGTTATGTCAAGGCTAGGCATTAAGGTTAGACAGGAGGGGATGCCGGTATTGGCATTGGCCTAGCCACACGCCATCAATGAATCCAGCAATGAATGAAAAGCCGATAGCTTTTTATGCATCAAACGGGGTCATCCCAAAATTTATTCCATGGTGCTCTTGACACAGTTCACAAGATCAAACGTTTTGGGACCGTATGGCCCTTCATCAGTGATGATGTGTCAAGGCTAGAACAGTCTGTTTATGGCATTAAATATACCCGTCCGCACACCAAATAATCTGCCCCTGGAAAGGTGAGCGCGGGGGTGGGGGGGGCAGCACGGAAGCCACCTCAGGAGGCAGGGCAGTGAGATTTGTGCATTTTTACACTTCCTACTATTCTATGCAAGGAAGTTGGCTCCAATGCCATTAATAGCCCCAACACTGCCAACCATCCCCAAATGTAAGACCTTAGTAAACAAACAATACCCCAAGGTGCTTTATGTAATATTATTATTCTTTAACATGTCCACAAAAATTCTGCTGCAACAAAAACCCGATATAATACAATATAATGCAATACAATCATTAAGTCCATGGATTCTTATAGGAAAAAAAAGCTTGATATAGTTCTAGAGTACGCATTGCACTGAAGTCATAGGAAAATTGTTAGAGAGGGGATCATAATGGATTGTTATTACAACACAAATAATGATTAGAGTGTGTGAGAATGAGTGGTACATTGGTTAATATGCAATTTATTAGTTGTGATGAGCACCATTACTGTCCAATATAAACAAGAGAATAAGTCAAAACATGACAATTTGAGGATGCATCAAAACACCCACCACCGGCAATCTGGTTATGATTTATCTCATAGCATTTCCTCCCTGACCCCCTCACTATGGGGAGGACCTAGACATTTTGTTGATTACAAGACTGAACCAGGTTAAGGCCTTTAAATATTTAATCAGCAGAGGAAGAGAAAAGAAATATAATAAGGATAAACACAGCAGTCAAACCATGTAACTTTGAAGAAAGCCGCCGTGGAACAGAAAGATACATCATATGTAGGAAATAAATGTTGTTGAGTAGATTATATACATTTATATGATATGAGTTGGCACAGGCTTCTCTGTCTTTCTGTTCCAACAATTTACCCTCTGCAGTGAGACACTAGACAATGATACGCTAGAAATAAATATCTGTGAATATGTTTCCTTTGTCCTGTTTCTAATGCTGAGCATGTGGGAATGAAAGATTGATGGCTAAATTGTTTCCCCCAGTATGCTGAAAAGCCTCTCGGACAATGTTTGCACAGCACAAGATTTATAGTATTGTGGAACATTCTACTCGCATGTTGGGAAATGTGTGAGAACAGTAACGTCTCCAGTGGATCTGCATGACATTTGCACCTATTTGGATCCTTCAGTGTAAATGTTTTTTTCCACATGCCCTGCCCACTTACATTGACAAGGTGCTGTTTAAATATGTACCATACCATTGTGTAACATAATCAGCGATGATAGAACTCACTTCAGTAGGACGGATATGTGTAATTCACTTCTTGTTTACAGTTTATAAATAGTGATGATCACAGAACGGGTAAGGGATTTGCTGCTGCCATATTCACTGTTGGACCTAAATCAGGCATGTCCAAAGTGTGGTCCGGGGGCCAATCGCGTCCCGTTTTCAAATTTACACCGGCCCTCAGCCTCCATCATGAAATTAATAATAATGAGGCCCCCCAGCACAGTGTGATCAGGAATCCCATAGCAGTAATATTAAGGCACATTAGTGAAATGATCTGCCACTTACTGGCAGGTAGAGACGCGCTGTTTTCGCATACTTCTTTAGGGCTGAAGTTGTCAATAGACGTACTGACGTGCCAGTACAGTAAACTAAAGAAGTATGGCGACACTACGTACTTGTCTATTGCTAACACCTTCAGCACACAGACAGCAGTATAGACCAAGTGGCAGATCATTTCACTAATGTGCCCAAATATTACTGCTACGATTACTCCTGTAATTTAATGTTAATGGGTCAAAGAATGTCTGGCTGAATGGTCGGCCCCCACACATTTTCATCTCACCAAATCTGGCCCTCGTTGCAAAAAGTTTGGGCACCCCTGACCTAAGTTATGCAGATGGTGTACCGCTTACTAATGCCTTGAGCCCATCAGTACTTTATATACGAATAAAATGTAAGGGGGGTTGTTCCAGGGCATGCCTTTGTGCTACTCACCTATATGCATGAATTCAGGGTAACACTGTATTCAGAGTGAGGTGCAGCTCTGCCTTCGATTTTTAATTGGAGGCAAGGTGCAAAGTGCAATGCGATGGCTGCTAAATGATCCCTACAAAATCTGTGCAGTTGGAATATTTCAGCCAACATGCTCCAATTCATATGTATCAGTGCACATATACAGGTAAGTAATGTTATATGTTTTGTTAACTAAGAGAATTATAGAAGCCTGTATAGATTAAATTATAAATATATTTCCATTTATTTCACAGAAGGTCAAACCTTAAATGTAATCTATTCATAAAGCAACCGGGCGTATAGATAAGTTAAAGAGAAGATTAACATGTGCTGTAATAAAGTCACCCCCACACATAGATATGGGTCAGTGAATTTGGAATATAAAGTGAGTGCATGGTCAAGCGTAGATGTCCTATACATATTTTATGCATGTATGCCTTTATATTAGTATGATTGTAGAGGCAATTTGCATTTGTTTTTTGTTCTTCATTATATGTGGTTTTTGAGTCATTTTGATTTTTAATTGAGCAGCTCTCAAGTTTGCCATTTCCAAATTCCCCTAGCAACCATGCATTGATTTAAATAAAATATTGGATTATGAATAGAGGGCCTGAATAAAAAGATGAGTAATAAATAGTAGCAATACCAATACATTTGTAGTCTTACAGAGCATTTGTTTTTTTTAGATGGGGTCAGCGATCCTCATTTAAAAGCTGGAAAGAGTCGAAGAAGGCAAATATTTTAAAAACTATATAAAAAAAATAAATAAAGAATGAAGACCAACTAAAATGTTGCTTAGAATTGGACATTCTATAACATACTAAAAGTTAACTTTAAGGTGAAAAAAAATATTTCACTGTACTCTTGCTTATAAGGCTTAATTAATTATTACAACAGAGAATACTGTATGTATCCTTACCCCAAATCATATGATCAGAACTGAACCTTCATGCTGATTCCATAGAATATCAATGTATGGGTAAAACATTTTCAGCTATTCTTGATTTGTCTGCAACATGCTGGCAAGAATGTGCATTGTGCATTGCAAACCCAAAAATTCACGCCTATTAAAAGAAAAAGGAACAGATACAGATTTCAGCTGCAATTACATTTACAAATAACTTTAAAATAATGGAAACCTTGTATTGAATGTGTATTGGAAAGTGGTTTAGAATGACATTTTGTTTTGTTAAGTAAAATACAGGTATAGGACCTGTTACCCAGAATTTTTGGGACTTGGGGTTTTCCGGATAAGGGATCTTTCTGTAATCTGGATCTGAGCTGTGTGGAATTTCAAGTTGTAGCTTTGTATATAGTATTTCAGAGAAGTTCAAAGCCTCCCAGTAGAAAATAAGTTCATGTAAATGTTATCAACACAAAGAATAAGAGAAAAGTGTATCATGCTGCTGAAACAACACAATATATGCTCAGAATGCATAACTATATATATATATATATATATATATATATATATATATATATATATATATATATATATATATATATATATATATATTATATAAGCATTAAGTAACAGACAGGCCAAGTCCATCTCAAGTTCTGGATTTTAATAAATTGGGTGTTGGGAAAAAAACATTATTATTAACTTCACTATTTTTTCAAAAATATACTCAGTATACCCAGTTTTCAAAAAGAATTCAATAAAAATGGCACACTCGCATCCGACCGAAATCTTTTTCTTATGCAGAAGTGACATCACACACATGCACAGACCTTTCCTGAAGCCAAAGGTTCACATGCACATGTTCACATTGCTCCCTCTGACATCACTGAAATGTGCATGCGCACAACAAGTTTTCATCACAAATCGTCAGAAAATCGTGGAAAAGCGTCAGAAATCAGGGGAATACTTAAAAATTATGGGAAAACTTAAAAATTATGGGAGACCTGGGGGCAGAGCCCAAAATCTGGTAACTCTTGGGAAAATAGGGAGTTGGGAGTTGTATCATATAGAAATGAATTACTGCCTTGGCCAGCCTGGAAACAAGAAAATGAATAACTGCTGTCACTGTGTTCCACATAAATATTTTAGTATGGAGAAATCCATAGTGGTTTTTGTTTTAGCAGCCACAACCTCAATGCATAGTGTATTTCAGTGCTGCTTATATAAAGTAATCCATAGGCCAAATTCAGCAAAAGTTCAGTTTGCTATAATGAAGTCATAGGCAGCTGCAGGTTCACTTACTATGGGGTATATTTATTAAAGCAACACAAATGAAAATTCTTCACAACTAAAACACGAGTAAGAACTTAAACTTTGAATTGGCGAACATTCGCATCTTTTTACCAGGCATAATTATGAAATTGCAAACATACGACAATTTATCAAGAGTGCCAAGAGTCAAGAGTGAAACACCATTATAATTATACAGCCGATACTTCAGCATCTCATTATCAACATCATATTCCACCATACTAATATCACACATAATTCATTGCATTATGGTTTTATATCACCAGCGTATTTTCCCTAATACAATTGCATGTGGTATACTTATGCAAAGTAGTTACACCAGCAAAATGTCAGCACATTAACCTCACAAAGATGTAATTACGGTTTTAAGTGAATACATGATGTTGCAGCAAAAATACATCTGACATTTTAAGGTAAATTTAGACACAGAGAAAATTTGCACTTTTGTGAATATACCCCTATTTGTTTAAAAATAGTATCATATAGAAGCAAATCAGCAGAATTTCTCAAAATACAAGTTGTGTAATGTTATTGTTTTTTTCTACTTTTAATAAATTCTAATTTTAAAAAACTTCTGATAAAAAAAGTAACACTAACTTGGGCTAGGCAGGTCAAAAGTAGCTAGTGATAATAGTATGGGTTACATGTGACTCAAACACTTCAGGCTAGGGCCTTCACTAAGTGGAAGATTTCATGAATGGTGTAGTTTAACTACAACTCTCAGGCTACTGTGTAATAAAAATATGAATAATGGACGCCAGGAGTTTCTTATGGTGAAACAAAGGAGTAACAAGTTTATTTGTTCTAGACAAATGATCGCAGGTTTACTTACAGTTAGGAGGTGTATGCAAGTATTATTAGCAGTGCTGAAACAGGCAAAGGATGATACAGCTGAGTCATGTGATTCCCATAGGCATTGTAGTCAAGTAGTAAGGAACATCACCAGGCATATATATACCTTTAAGTGGTCCGGATCCCACCCAGTGGAGTGGTTAGGGAGAAGGAGTCTAAGCCTGACGCCCTATCCACTGTGGTCCCTTCACTAAAGGCAATCGAGGAGCATTGACAAGCTACTCCCTGCTACAGATCCTTGATGGAGCACAAAGCTGCTCTTGCTATCTGAACTCTCTATCTCACTCTCCTAGAGAGTCTATGACAGATATAACCTGTTTCTAGCTAACCTCCTTCATGGGGTTCCTTGGTCTCTGGCTCAGACACTAGAGGAACTGGACTCTCTTGGGAAATGGCTTTATTGGCCTTGGTGTACCCAGGCTCAATGGGAACAACCAGTTGATCAGGACACCAGCAGCCAAAGAGGAATATTCACCCCTTTCCAAACACTATATTAGAGTGTGGTAGGAAGTGGTCATTACACCTCTTGGCCAATTACTGGATAAGTGAACTGTAAACTAGATAATAGGCTTTTGCCCAGCAACTAGGGAAAAGGAGGAACAGTAGGGAATTAAAGGCTTAGGAGCAATTTAACTGTATGGGTTCCAACACTTGCTTGTTTATTAAAACATCCAAATATAAAAAAATTATACAAAAAATATGAATAGCTTGAATTTATACTCATCATTTTCAATGGGTCAATTTTTTTTAAAAAACTCATTAAAATTGCCATTGATCGCTCCCATTAACTTCTACATCGGCAGCTTTTAGATAGCAAAGTTTACCATTTTTGTTATATCGTACACAAGTTTTTCAAAGAATAATTTGAATTCACCAGTTTTAGCTAAAAAGAAATTCAATTTGTTGAAAAAATCCAAATTATAAAATGGATAACTCTCCCTAATGTAGGTGGTCTAAGTAAAGCAGATTACTGGTTGTTGTACTACTGTAGAAGATCAAATCTATTTTTAAGTGCCATTTTTTATGCCAATGGTTCTTAAACATTATAATTTCAATTATTATTGAATAATTCTGGTCCAATATTTTGGTCAGGCTCCCTTTTGCTACTATATTATATCCATCTAAAAGTGATAGATGTAGGCATTGGTGTATAAAGTGCAGTCATTCTGGGAAAAGGGATTTATTTTGTTTTGGAAAAAGTTATATTCCCTTTTATCTTTTGCATGCAGAGCCTCAGTATGGTTCGAGTTAGACTGTTATCTAGTTTATCAAACAAAGGTTTTGTCTTGGGTTTTATGACTGTGATTATTCTTGTCTTTATAACTTAGTGTGAGTCACAAATTCTCTCTGTAAATGCTCAAGGGGGCTAATTAAGGTTGTTCCGTTGATATTTATATAGATTTTTTGGAGCTGTGTCCATGCCACTGTGCAGATACACAACTTTGGTCAAAAGCATGGCATTTAGGAGTGGGTCTTTGAATGCAAGATCGCAGACCCCTGATAATGCAGGAATTCGGGGACCCTTTCCAACAATTCCCAGAAACTTAACGGGGTCTATAGCTTTATATAAACTCTCACCTTCCTAGAACTAGCAGTTCTATGAACTGATGCAGCATAAGAAATCTTGGGTAGGGTTGATCTGCGCTGGACACAGCAGACAGTTCTTTGAATTTTCCGGCTATGTGTACAGAGACTACACAACACAGCAATAAATCAGATTATTTTTTTTGAATGATTTTTTTGATTCATTCACAGTTACAGCAAAAGCAGAGCTATAAACACCAGGTAATGTCTGGTGACTGGGTGTGAGGAGGCTTGAAAGGTTCAGTACCACACATACACCACTCCATGGGAACTGGTAACGATGCAAAGACATTCAATTTTTTTTTACTGTACCTGTAGTGTTATACCCTCAAATGGGGAGGGAGGTTCCCAGAGCTCTACATAGCGATCCATAAAGTTCATAAAGATTCAAAAATAAAAACTACGAAGGCTACCAACTGCACATTATTTGTTTGGGAAGCAAAGGGTAAGCAATCCTCCTACCTATTCCTAACTTTGAGATAACTGTAGATTACATAATAAAGAAGCTGTTTTCACGAAGAGCAGGTTACAGTTCACATAGCCTGATTTCCATTATATAGCCATACTATAACCATTTTGTTCAGTGTGCTACAAGGTGTCCAGGTTTATTTTATTTTTTGAGAAATAGATAATCTCTAAGAAGGTTTAGGAAATGACTGGGAGGAAAAGGTAGGTATATAACAATTCTGCAAACATCGTCTTTGCCTAATGCCAATGGGCAGGTTATTTGTTATAATTAGGTTATTACTGAAAAATCTTTGGTTTACCAAAGGCACAATCTGCCTATTGCAATGACTCATTCCAAATACCTTTCTCTTTGTTGTTGCAAAAACAAGTTCCTTTGCTTAAAAAAGTCACATACAGTTAGTGATGATCAGACCCCTACAGGGAGCCCTGCATTAAAATGGCTTGTTTTATTCCCTAGGAAACAGGCTTTATCTGATTGTAACCAGTGATAGCCTACTGGTCTAACCGAACTCCAATTGAAAAAGGATTGGATCCATAGATTTGATTTTTTTGGAGGAGGGGGTAGGCTGAATTCCCGTAATACAAATCATTATTAGCCACAGTTTATGTACTGATGAAACCCTGCAGCAGAAGGTGCCTGTTGTGAAGTTTATGTGATCATTTTTGCTGCCAAAAATGATTGAAGGGCATTGTGATTCATTGCAGGGGGCTAATGAAAAATTCTAATTGAATGGAACAAATAAAAGAGGTATTCCTCTTTTCTAAATTTCTGGAGAGTGTCTTGAATTACACATCAGTTCATTCAATATATATTTATTGTAAGATTAGGGTAGAAATTCGTTTTTGGGTTTCTCAAAGAACAGTAACCCTGTTACTTTTAAGGAGTTGTGCAGAATGAGGCTATAATGTTATACTCAAGGTTCTAAATATATTAAATGTTTTCATCCCCTGCAAAACAATTAAGATTTTAATTTGCAAGATGATATGCCCTCTAGGGCTAGTCTGTTTTCATTCTCGCTGGTTAGTGTAGCACTAAACAGATGGGATACTGCAAAAGCCACTGTGCTAGAAAACACTCTTTCACTGTAAGATGTTCCTAAAAAAGGTTTCTTCTTAAGACTGCTGAGCTTCACAAATGTTTTGGATGCGGTAAATGCTAATTACTTGTTTGAAATTTGCTGGTCTTGATTTCTTAAAAATGTTTATCGGGAAGGGTCTATGATAAATATGCTTCTTTGCAAAGTAAATGATTTATGCAATTGGTAGTGAAACGATAATACCATACAGTAAAAATATTTTATTTACACGTTTATAGTTAAAGAATTCTAAAACCAGTGCTGGTTTGGATTCTATAGCAATATCTATTGAAATAAGAATCTATCAAACATTTCAGTAGCATTGTAGGAAATATGACTTTGCCAACTGTGTTCCACATAACTTATGCCCTGTGGGAGGAATGTGTTCCTTTTAGCCCAGAGTCTCATGAATCATCATTAGTATAAAAAGCAAGGAGCAGACATTCTTCCTCTTTGAACTGTACTTTATGGAGGGGCTGGATGCTGCTCAAGAGCTTCAGAATGAAGGTCATAGCAGATTCCACAGTGACAAAATTCTGGACAAGAATCCAGAAGCCTAAGATATCTAGAACACCTTAGTTGAAGTTGGGGAAAGAGCCCAATTGAATGAGGGTTTGTAGTGAGTGATGGAAAAGCACCTGATATAGACCCTACCTATGAGTGATAGACAGGGTAGCTAAAATGAGCAGAATAATGCTCCATCTAGGAGGGGCATTTGAGTCAGCGCCATAGTGTGTAAAGGCTCAGGGTACTGGACAATCAGTATACTCATCTAACACATGTGGAACTGTCTTACTGTACCTCCATTGTCTGTTAGAAAAGTGAAATAAGCTATCTGGGTAAGTAATATGAAATTATGCTCATAACGCAATGGCATTGTTAGAACCTTTAAGAATCTCACATGTGGTTGGTGTAGAATAGCCATTAAAATCAAATGACAAACAGGGTCAGACTGGCCTATTGGGGAGTATGGGAAAATTCTGGTGGGCCCTGGGCTGGTCTGCTGGACCTGATATACGTGCCGATACCTAATGCCCCTGAGATCAGCATCAGCATGCTCCCCATTCACTTCCATTCCTGCAGACATTGCTAGTGGGGTCCCCTGAGGTCAAGCTTTTCTGTTGTGTTCAAGTCTGACACTACAAACAAATGGCTTTTTTTCTTATTTATTACAAGTTTTTGCAGACCCACAGTACCTCATCTGCAGATGAAAAAATTATAGCATATGTTATTGTTTGCGCCAGTGTGCAGGCTATGCAGTTACTGAAAAATAATTATTTTTGCCTCAAAACGTCTTCAAGCATGCTTTAAATATGTGCAATGTATGCAGTCAAAATGTGCAAAATGTGAATTTTGTTATTAATTATTATTTTTTTTCTTACAACCATTGCCCCGTATGAATTCTAAAGAACAATCTACCAGCATACAATTAGAATGCATTGCTTAACTTTATAAACATCTGGTGAGCTATTTTGGGTGAATTTACTTACTAGATGCAGTTTTTGACAGCAGTTCATGTTTTCTTTCAACAATACAGCATAGAATTCCAGCACAGAGTTAGGGCCACCCCAATTGAGCTTAACACTTCAAAGATAACACGTGTCTGATAAGCGGTACCTCCCTTTACAGTTACCCTAATATATCTCGGATAAATCTAGCATGTGCAAGAGCAAGAGCTTGTATAATACAGTGCTATGAGTTGAGATTCAAAATTAGGTCCCCATGCTGTTTTTGGTGGGTAACCATGATCCTTTTGTAAAGGCATTAATAATGAAATAAGGTACATAATTCATTTTAACCTGATTCTTTTGGTGAAACTTTATTTGGGCCCCTTGTGACAAAGGTTAAAAACTCTGTTATAATACATTAACCATGTTACCCATTGAGAAAATATTTATTTGCAGTTGGCCCTTTATTTTATTTTAAATATTACATATATATATATTATATATATATATTATTTCCATGACTTTTTTTAAAAAACAATAGGTAAGATTTCCAATGAACTGTAAATATTGTACATTCTGTATTTATAGCTAATTTTATTATAAGCGTGTTGTGGCCATTTTACTGAAAATTAATTCTCTATCTGTTTCAGTCCCTTGGTGACTCTATTACAGATGCTGCACCATAGTCATTTTAAAGTGGTTTTATGAGGCTTTTCATTTTTCCAGGACCACTGTAGGCTAGAAGCTGAAATCTGTACTAGGGGTTAAAGCTCAAGCACACACTTCGGGCTAATTAATTCTGCGCTCTCTTTTGAAAGAACATAAAATACAATGCTCACAATTACAGGATATAATCTTCATTCTTGTTTGTGTTCCAAGCCAGTCATGTCTGCTCTTTAAGGCTGAACAAGCACAATATGTGTAAGATTGCTTTGCAGAGCAGTGGAACAGTTACCTGCAACTCAATGACAAAACAATGACATAATAGTGGAAGATAGCTTCATAACATGTCATTTGCAATGTGGCATAATATTAACATTATTTGGCAATGATCTGTACTATGGGTTCGATTTGTAACTGCTGAGATGAATAACCAGATTTGGATAAATAAAAAAAGGCCTAGTCATCCAGGCCTTACTGTTTTTTTAAAATACAGAATGTCAGATTGTTGTCCAGTGTTTGTCCTGTAAGTGTAACTTGTGTCTTGGTTACCAGTGGTTCTTGTATAATTTGCTTTTTATTGACCAGTCAAGCAGAAATTGCATCCAACAGAAATCATTAATCATTATTAGCAAATACAAACAGTGGCAATGCCTTGTCTCTGTGGTCACTAAAACAAACCATTTGTTGGGTTCACTCACTCACCAATTATATGTAGCGAAGGGCTTGGATACTTAAAACATTCAGTATCTAATGTTTACTTCAAAGCAAAAAAAAGTAACTTATAGTAAAAACTTAACCTTTAATGATGTTTGCACTCACTCACCCTTGTAACTCAGGTTATTGCCACTGGGGTACTGATCCCACTTGTATTGTACAATAGATCTCATACAACCTTTCCGATGCTTACACCTACCCCGGCTCCTGAATACATCCACCTTCCTCACTGAGAGGCATCCAAGAGGTTAGAATTAGCTCCACCCTTACCTTTTATACAACTGGGGTTTCACCTAGGACATCACAATAATATACACCCAAGCTACACAATGTGACATAACACCTACTGAGGCTGCCATGAGCAGAAAACTCTAACTATGACATTTTGCGTTTGTGTAATACATTTTATCTCATTTGAAAATGATTGGATCTTTGATAAATATCAGCAGCTGCAATCACATGTAACACTCCAAAGGACTATTCCCCCAAATACCTATTAGAGATGTAGGCAGGTGTCCCGTGAGTTACTATGGTAGAATAGTAGAAGTAACCAGACGACCACTTGTAAAAGTTATATTTATTGAACTTTTCCAATGCCGACATGAATTTCAAGTTTAACACCAAAAGGCAATTTTCAGAGCATACAGTAAGTGAACAGTATTTTCAGACACCTAACCTGCCTTACTCACAGGATTTTCTTCAGGTATTACCTATTAATACCAATGGGCCGCTCCTGTTCCACTGCCCTCAACAGGATCTCTCTATCCCCACCTTCCCTCAGCAACACAACGCTCCCCGCTGGTGTCCCCTTGCTATTCCATACAGGATTTTCATGATGGCCACAGTCCCATAGCCCTCTCTTTTACTATCCTGTTCCCTGTCATTGTGTCCCTGACTGGCAGAGGATCTACCGGAAGGCTAGTTCCACTTAACTCCTCGTTGGGCTCTTAACTTCCCTTGCTACCTTTTCCTATTTACCTTGTACACCTAGTGCACACTATTACATAAATCTCCTTTTTTCCAAACATTACAAATTCCAACATTCAAAACCCCCCACACATAAATAACAGCCATTTTCACATTTACATTGTCATACACTGCACATTTCACATCACATCATCTTCACCCACCTTATAGAGACAGTCTCATTCAGGATGTAAAAATTGCCTAATTTTATATATATTTTTATAATGTCACAAAGTGCCACATTCAAGGTCAGTGCTATTTAAGTCTCTTGGCATAGATGACTCTCCTTGATCTCTCCGCAGTGACCTATGCTATGAATGTGAACAGGTATAAGGACCTTTATTTTTCAGTAATTGTCTGAGAGCCCAAACCTTTTGCATAGTGCTCAAGCAGTGATATATTTTGCTGTTCATTTATTTAATCTCACAAATCTTACATGTTTAATATGATAATCTGCATCCTTGACATTTTATTAAATATCAAATGACTCATTTTAATCAAGGAGCACACCGTATATGCCCCCTATATGTGTAATTAATCAACATTCTCTATTATGTCTTGTGCTATTATTATGAGTGGTCTAATTTGTTTATGATCAAGACATGAGTAAGTGCAAATATAAATCTAAGGATAGAGAATAGTTGACTGATATGTAGTATCTGCTTGAGCTGGGCACTTGCTATACAAACCAATTTACCTAGCATAAAGTGAAGACAAAAAGGAACACCAAGAGCCCCAATAGTGTAATATGTTTTTACAAGGAGTAATGATAGAGTAAACAAGTTAATACTCACAAGCCAGGGTTACCGATAGGCAACCACTGTATAGGCAGGTGGGGAGATTATCCTGACCCCACTCAGGAATAAGACGTCGCTCTCTGTAGAAGATGAAAAAGGGGATAATACCCCTCCACTCGAGGTGGACTCAATATAGTAGTAAGACAAAACAGAGGCGCCAAAAGGATAAAATTAGCTAAAAACACTTAAAAACCCAATGGGTAATTCAGAGGAGGTAGTAGTGTACTTACCTCCTCCAAGCAGGGCGCCTGGCGTGTTTATACAAAGACACTGTTGTTTTTGCTCCCGTTCCACATTGCCTGATGAAGCAGGAAATGCCTGCGAAACGCGTTGCAATATTGTTTTGTGAATAAACTATTACTGAAAATTACCACTTTCGTTGGTGTCTGCTTGGAGGAGGTAAGACCACTACTTTTGGCGCCTCTGTTTTGTCTTACTAATTTACCTAGCATGCTTAAGTGATTTCCTATCACATTTCCATAATTCTGAATTTGCAAAATAAAATACAAATTTGTGATCTGTAACAAAGACTATTACATGGCTAAAGACCAGTACATTGGGCATTGGAGGGTCTGGCCCTATATGATAAAAGTCAAATAGATCCCAACAGAAGTTACAGAGAGATTTAACCATTGGCATGTCAAGTTTACCATGTCATTAGCATATCAGATTATCTTTCATACATACCACATGCAGGCTGAAAGGATCACTTGACAATCTGTTAACACTACCCCTAGAGGTGGCTCATGCAATTGCCCATTGAGCCAGAATTTGGCCAAATTGCTTAATGGCACCGCTCTGTGTGTGTGTGGACACATCTAAATAGACTCTAAAATTAAATGGTAATGTTGATTTTAATGTTGATGTTGTATCACTAAATCATTGGTGGGCCACAATACAAAATATGCACCCTGGACCACTAAACCATTTATTGCTGGGAATACTTTGTTGATAGCAATTTTATTGGGTCTTCTTTGAAATGATGGTTCTAGTTGCTTATGCAGACCAGGTTCAGTAACCAGTAAATTAGTTGGTTCATGAAAGCTTTTTAAATGGGTTTCCTCCAGTGCAGAATGCAAAGGACACCTTAAAAATATATTATTAAATATATTCTATAGTTCCAGGCCAGATGACAAGTGCCAACCCATATGAGCTGACTGCTTCACATTTTAAAGCAAATTATAGATAGGTTCCTTTGTTTCCTACTGGGCAAACCACATTATTATTTATAACCTATAAGCTATTCCCTACAGAACACAACAAATTGTATTTATTTGCATTACAAATTCAATCAGAAGTAGCTCATGTGGTTTAGCCCAAAGACAAATGAGGAGGTATATTGCGTAACATAAAATTACTACCCAGTAGGGGATAAAAGCAATTTTCCTATGCACGTGGACCTTTCTATGTCTTATATAAAAAGAATTATATGCAAATTTTATATGATTACTGTGCTGTAATATTAGTTATATAGGTGTGGCGTACAGTTGTTTTCACAATTTAACAACTTGTGTTTGGGAGCTAGAGTTGTATGTTGAACCATTCAAGATGCATTATTATTGTAGGTAATTAGTAATATTTTAATACAAATTCTGCCATACAGCAAAAAAGCCTGTTTCTAAATATCAGAGATAATGGTCAATCATCACTCACACAGATCACTTGTAAATATGGAATATGGAATATGCAAATTGGGCCAGCTACAGGCACTCAGAGGGAAATACATGTTATTACAATGAATTTAAACGACAAATTTCTGATTCTTTTATCATGAACTGGCATTGACTTGGCTTAGACATAAAATACCAAAAACAGATGAGGGAAGAAGACATATCAAACATTGTGTTAGTGTCACTTCTCCTACTCTACATTTGTCTTTCATCTCAACACACATTGTAGATTTCAGAATAGCTCAATTAGATTGTTTACAGCGGCAGAATTTGTGTTCAATATTTTATCTTCAAAGTCTTTGCAAACTTTTGAACAAAAGCAGGAGAAATCAAAGTTAATTTCTGTGTTCAGATTTTTCACATACAAATATGGATGTAGAGGACATCTATGGTCAATAATTTCTCTTTTAAAGTGAACATCTGTCTATTTTTTAATAGAGATAAAGGAGAAGGCTATGTAAAATCATTTGTGGGAGGGGGCATGCCTAATAACTTGGAACCTTTAGTGATTTTACCTTTCTTTCTCCATAGTCACTACCCTGGTTGGGGTCCCTCTTCATCTAAAAAACACACCAGCCCAGGGTACTATTTGCTGATCACCCTGCCCCCATTTTTTATGATGTTCTAGGCATCCTCTGTTGGGCTTGTGCAGTATGGAACGTTTCTGAGATTTCTGTACTGGGAGAACAAAATGGAATGGTGGCCTGGGTTGGAGTGCCAGGCTGGGGTAGCAAATATGTGACTAAGGAAACTTTGGAGTGCCCCCCCTGTGATTTTACCTTTTCTTTTCCAATTCCAGTAGGGATATTATTGACCATAGGCTTCCTGTTCAATTAATTTTTTAATCTTTACTTACCCTTTAACAGGGAACAACTCTTCAGTGTCATTTGGAGGTTTTTCCCTCTTCCCCCTGCCACTGTGCAGCCCCATCCTATAAAACGTTATGCCTCCTGTTGCATCAACATATCCTATGCAAATATATTAGCTTGCACCTCTGGTGAGGGAAATAATTTTTGTAGGTTCTTAAACCCAGTTTTTCTACTATGGAGTTGCAGATTGATTAGTCTGCCTTTTCAGGAGTCAGTAGTCTACCGCAGAGAGACATTTTCTTATAGGTAGAGTAAGCTTTTCTCTATGGCTGCCAAATGATCTCCACTTGATTTAATTAATATGTTCTGGTACGTGACACTGTACTTTTGAGTGAATATTGGGCAATGGATTTATTAACCCCTAATGCTTTACAATAGTTTCATTAGTTCTGCTAATTAGAGAATCTAACTGTGTGCATAGAACTCTGATAACATTTAATTTGCAATAATCACCCTTTACTATGGAAAAATATGCCGTAACATCTAAGAATAATTTTCTTGCTGGTTAATTGTCCTGCTTAGGATTCATAGAGCCTTTGTGCTGAATAACACAGCCTCAGGGTTCTGTTAGCATAAGTACCTTGATATGTGAAATGTGAGATGTGCTTGTAGGTCATGTGATTGTTTGTTGATTTAATTAGAAAAATTTGAAAAAATTAAGAAAAAAAACCACTTTAGTCTTAATCTACAATAACATTGAATGTATGTGCAGCTGGCTATATGTTGTTTGGAAAGCTGAAGAGCTTTCTCGAATGTTCCATAAGGTTTTCAGGCTACAATTACAACTTTGCACATTAGTTTTTAATTTACAAAAAACATCTCATAGAAGAAGAAAACAGCGGTTTGTGGCCTGTCAATGAAGGGTTTCATTCATACAGGTCATGATATACAGTATCTAGTGGAGATAAGTCTAAAGCAACTGGACTTTATAAGATTTGTGATTTATGTTCTGTGTTACAACAAAAGAAACACATTAATGTTTTAAACAGAATTTATTGTATAGTGCTATGTATTTTATTAAAAATTACTTGTGGTTTGTCTTTTCTGTTTACTAAGTATCTGCATGGGTAGATCTGTCAGAATGTCCCATCTCATTAATGGTCTACCTGTTTTATGTAGAGGATACATATGGAACATGTACTATCCATGAGACCTAAGGAGATGTTTGAGAACAAGCCCTTTAAGAAAAGAAATGGAACAGGCTCTCTGGAGCTCAGCAGTTGGAACTACAGTTCTGTTTGACTATGAGACACTGTAGCTCTGCAGTATCCTGTTGATTGGCAGATTCTATTGGTGCATTTAAAAGTGGCTTGAATAATTTCTTAAACAAGTATAATTTCCAAGGCTATTGTGATCTCAAGATCTACAGTTTATTATTGGTATGATATATATGACAATTGTAATTGTCACTTGAAGTTCCCAAACCTGACTGTTTTGCCAACCTGACTGTCCCTTCTTCACCTGTCAGTTAGAGTTCCTAATGCTAATGGACTACTGCTGCACAAATATGGCAGCCCCCTCATAGAGGAACATGGGGGTAAGAAAGGTAATGTAAAAGCATCAGGCAAATACTTCTATGGCAAAATGATAAATAGCATACAAAAATAATGTTATGATAGATTTCTGATGTCTTTAAACTTGATGGACTATTGTCCATATTTTTTTCAAACCAAATTAACTATGTAACAGAGATCTTTGCCTATGTCTGTTTTTTTCCCAAAACTTTGTTTTTATTTAGCATTTACAGCAGGTACCATGTTGTTGTGTATGTTCTTAATGTTCAGTTGTCATTTGCTAACATAGAGAAAATTTCTAGAACATTGTATTCATGTTAACATATGTATTAATGTGTGGGCTCTCATGCAGATCCCATACTGATCTGATACTGATACAGTGTCATGATCTTTGTCTGCTAAGGCAGAATTAATAAAGTTTTGTCTTCTTGAAGCAAGTGAAGCATGGTGTATGTGTGCACTTTCCCCTCTGTCTAAAAGAAAGACACAGGATCACGTGAGTTTGAGCTACCGGTTATCCCATCTCTTAAGCAGAATAGCAACAATTTGTCTTTTTTTGTATACATGCAGTGATAGTTTTTATTTGCATTTACCTGTAGATATAATGTAACCAGTAACGTAACTAGAGGGGTTCCTCGCCCCCCTCCGTACACCCAGAACTCCGTAGAAGACAGTGAATCGCTGAGGCCCTGAGGGGGTGCAGGCCCTGGCCCAATCGCACCCCCTGCTCCCTCGGTAGTTACGCCACTGTATGTAACCTGGACAAATGAAAAGAAATAGGAAAGGGGAGGGAGGTAAGAGCACTTGAGCTTAGGTACCTTATATTCTTATACTGTAACTATGTAATAGACACCAAGGGGCACATTTACTTTGCTCGAGTGAAGGAACAGAATAGAAAAAACTTTGAATTTCAAATGTTTTTTTTGGCTACTTCGACCATCGAATTGGCTACTTCGACCTTCGACTACGACTTTGAATCGAATGATTCAAACTAAAAATCGTTCAAATATTCAACCATTCAATAGTCGAAGTACTGTCTCTTTCAAAAAAACTTTGACCCCTTACTTCGCCACCTAAAACCTACTGAGGTGCAATGTTAGCCTATGGGGAAGGAAATGTTTTTTTGGTCGTAGAAAAATTGTTCAATCGATGGATTTAAATCCTTTGCATCATTCGATTCGAAGGATTTAATCGTTCGATCAAACTAATTGCGGTAATTCCTTCGACTTCGATATTCGAAGTTGACGGATTTACATTCGGCAGTCGAATATCAAAGGTTAAGTAACCCTCGATATTCGACCATATGTAAATCTGCCCCTTACTGTGTAGCCAAATGTTCACTATGTGTCACTTAGGGGCATATTTATCAAGGGTCGAACTTCGAAATTCAAAAAGACCTACGAAATGAAGTCTAAGTTTTTTTTGCTCGAACAGGTCAGTTTTCAATCGAATAGGTCTTTATTAGGCCGAATTCGAATGGTACAAATCAAAGCAATAGCGCATTTGATCTAATTCGATTAGATTTTTAAAGTCCACCAATTGACTCCCAATAGGTTCTAGGATGTCCCCCCATAGGCTAAAACTGTAATTCGGCAGGTTTTAGGTGGTGAATGGTTGACATCAAATTTTTAAAGAGACAGTACATGATAAATTTTGATATTCAAATTTTTACATTTTTTACACAAAAAATAGCTAAAAATTTGAAAATTCACCTCGACCTTTGATAAATCTGCCCCTAAATGTTCTAGAAACCGAAAATCACGAGTAATTACTAGAAGTGAGCAAATCACATTTTATTTTGATTTTTGCTAACTAGAAACAAAGCACTTTGGCAGAAAATGCAAACAACTCTGAATCAATTCATTCAAATAGATTTATCATTAATTTCCATAAATGGGTTTGTCTGGTAAAGCTTATTATTGATTCATAATTCATCACCACAAATTGCATCAGTTAAACACAAGGCTCATAATTTTCCTATTTTAATGTAGCTCTTGTGCAGGGAAACGTGGTTTAGTCAATGTTATGTTTTTCTGGAAAATGTATGACTGCATTCTAATATTTAAATTTGTATTTTTTTGAAATGCAGAAATTTGAAACATAATATGGCAGGATTTTAGTTAAAGGAGACCCGTCACCCAAAAAAATGATTCCAAATCAGTCTATTTTATAATGTTAGTCAAGCAAAATAAACTTTAATTACACTGTAAAAAATTATTTGAATCTTGTTTCCCTCTGTCTGGGAATTCATAATTATAGCAAGCTGGCAGGAGCCATATTGTAGACACTGTTTTTAAGGCAAGCCTTGCATCATCTCAAAATCTTGTTTGTGAACCAGAATTGGGGACCCAATGTCAAATTCACAATGAAATGTTAAAAAGAACAGGTGGGAAAGTGGGAAGAGCAGTGACATCTAGAAAGTGTGAAGTGAAAGTAATTGTCTGCCCTGCCTAAGGCATAGAGGAGGGGCAGGCGTATTTGATTGACAGCTGAGATGTTTAAATGAGTTTACAACGGCTATGAATGCTTAAATAAAAAAAAGAATTTGCATTTCTTGCTTAATTTGAAAAGGACTTTTATTATACAGATTTTTATGTCTGAGTGACAGGTCCACTTTAAATCTCTATGAGACCAAGTTTTTCTGAACCAAGTGGCCCCTGAGAATATCGGTTAGCTTTTAATGAGGATATTATGACACAATTGAGGTGCTGCTATAAGGGGTCACCAGGCAACAAAGGACTCTTGTGATAAGGTGGCTGTAAACAGACTGACCTATGATTTAAAAGCCTATAGCAGGCATAAAATGGAAAGTGTTACTTTCTCCAACAAGATACAAACCCAATGGGCAGGTACTGTTTAATTTTGCCATTCATAACATTATTTAGTTCCCTAGGATTGATGCATTTAATTGAAGTCAAGAAGGGGCTTCACCAGATGTAATTTTTGGTTTGGATGGGGTTGACTGCAGTATAGTCAATGCATTCCTCCACCTAATTTGATAGATGTGACAGATAATAGATCTAACTTTAGCTAAACACTGAGCTTTCTTATTTTA
Organism: Xenopus laevis; assembly: GCF_017654675.1. NCBI lineage: Eukaryota > Metazoa > Chordata > Amphibia > Anura > Pipidae > Xenopus > Xenopus laevis. The sequence continues at coordinate 80,085,004 of NC_054387.1, read as the reverse complement.
CAGTCTTTGCCAAGAGTTAGAAGTGATGGCATCTTGGCAAGGACTGCTAAGATTTTTTTTGTAACAAAAGCAGATATGAAATTAAGGTAATCAAAATTTGTGTAGAATTTAATTGTTTTTTATTAGTTGTTAAGTAGCATAGAAAGTGATGTAATAATAACTAGTGATGTACAGAGGGCTTACTGGGGGTCTCAGGGAATGCTGCTGTCCAATACTTAGCACTGTTCACTTTATAGCATGGGTATGCAGTGATCACCAACCAGTAGCTCGTGAGCAACATGTTGCTCCCCAAACCCTTGTATGTTGCTCTCAGTTGCCTCAAAGCAGGTGCTTTTTTTTGAATTCCAGGCTTGGAGGCAAGATTTGGTTGTATGAAAACCAGGTGTACTGCCAAACAGAGTCTCATGTAGGCTGCTAGTCCACATATGGGCTACCAATAGCCAATCACAGTGCTTATTTGGTTCCATCCAGGAACATTTTTCATACTTGTGTTGCTCCCCAACTCTTTTTACATCCGAATGTTGCTCACGGGTGAAAAAGGTTGGGGGATCCCTGATCTAGAGGATAAGTGAGCTGGAGCATGAATGAGGTGCTTCAAAATAATTTGTGTTTCCAAGTGCTAGAGGCAAGGAGCTGAGAAGAAGTGAGTTGTAGCACAATGAGGCCCTCCAAAATATTTAAGGCCTGTAGCCAAACTGATATATCTATTTTGCGGTTTTCTTATCACCCTGTACTCCACTAGAAAACTGAGAATCTTTGCATGGGCAAAATTGTAGCAACTTAACTCTAAATCAACAAGGTCTTTACTTTGTAATGGTTGCACATTTGTATTTGGAAAATGCACATACATCAAAGGATTCTTTCTTACTCTTATATTTAGTTTTTTTTCCAAAATATGTAAAAAATGTAAAGTGTTTGAGCTTCTTGAAGGAAGCATTGCTATATTATAAAGCAATTCTACCAAGTCCATTACTAGCACAAATGTAGGAAATAAATGACTGTATAATTCATGAAAATTGGTCCATCAAGTTACACATGAATCATATTTTGCATACTGGTTCCTTCTTTTATTTCTTTCTGCTGGAATCCATATTTACAGTTTCAAATACAAGAAAATTGCTTCTTAATAAATCGATGCTCAGACCTGCATGTTCAAAATTGCTTTATTTTTATGAATTTGAGTCCCAAAGCACCAAACAGCGCACATTGTAGGTAAATGAGTTGCATAATATATTGTAAAATGCTTGCATGATCTTCCTTTATTACTAATACAATTTTGTACAACATAATATTAGATATAGATATTTGGCTCCTATTAAGAGTAAAGCTAGATTGAATGTCTTTTTTTAAACTAGCCATTTCAAGGTGTTTATTTTTTATGCATATTAAATCTAACTGCTTGTATGAATGTGAATGCATTCATAAATATAATTTTGGCATATTTCATTTATATTTTTGAAAATCCTTTTTAAATTTTCAATTGTGGTATAATCCCACTACTAAGACCTAGAAAAGGAGCTTGGCCCAATACACAGGGGGTGATATGACATAATAGGGAGTGTGCACAGTTGTATTGACTATACTTCACAGCAGTTTTCAGCTTTGCATCCCAAAAATTGGGGGTTGGAGACAATAATGCAATGAATTATAATTACTGTTTTCTATTCTGGGCAGAAACTTGACTTTATTATAAGAGTTCAGGGACACTCACACTGAACAGCATGAGGACCCATTGTTGGGTCTTGACCTATAGGTTAAGCATTCCTGGGCAGGAATTTGTTTTTTTTTTATTTCTGTTTACTCTCTGTCTCCACTGTATAGTATTTCTATTACAGAAGAGCAAATCCCAAATGAATGATCATTAGTTAAATATAACAGGACCCATGGCAAACCTGGAGATGCTAATTGTTGTTTTCGCTACATACCATAAAACAATAAGTTGGCAAACACTTTTGGTGAGTGGGCTGTTATGATTACTGATATGAGACATATTTAGCAGAGCTGCATTTCATTTCAGCAACATAAATTACTCTAAATGTGTGCATATATTAAAAGAACGTCTGCTTTCTTTTTTGCTTTGTGCCTACAAGTTCATTTAAATTTAATGATGGTTTAAATGAGATTGGCATATTTAGCTGTATGTCTATATATGGTTTGTCTGCATACGTATTTGTCTAGATAGTTATACCAGTTGCATATTGGTATTCAACTAGGCAACAATATTAGATTGATGCGCAAAAACAAAAATGCACAAATGTTATTGTATATGGATTCATTAGTATTGATTGTATGTGCTTACATCTGGGAGGCTTCTGTTTAATAATCCTGATGCAGTGGGTCATAGAGTACTCTCATCAATTCTGTTGTGTCCCAGCTCTTGTGTTTTTTTGAACTTCATATTTCTATAATAGCTTCATAAACCCTAAAGTGGTGCCCTGTCTAATAACAACTAGTTTTCATGAGGAACTAGCCTACCATTTGCTGAAATGGAGTGGGTTGCAGCAAGGTGATAGGACTTGCTTATTGGAGAACTGTAACATCACTGCTGACCATCAATCCCTCTGATGTGCATCATGTGCCACCAGCCAGTCACAGACCTCAGCACCATTACTTGTCCCTAAGAGAGCATCCCTAGTAGCAGAGTAATTGAGACAGCCAAAATGGGGGTATACAACATCAGCATCATCTGTCCATGCACATGAAGAGATGAACAATAAGTAAACAAATTAATGATCTCTGGCCAGTTTGACCACCCTCATGCTGGGTCAAATTGCGCTAATTCAGTTTTTTGCCCAGAGCCAATGATAGAATGATATTGCAGGGCTATAGAAACTTGTCAATAAGGATTGCATCAGTGTGTCAAGATTTTGAAACCTGCTCAGTAGATAGTTGACTGACTTTCAGCCAGATATCAGGTGGGCAGGCCAATGGGAGTGTCCCATACAAACAATAGACTACCGACTTGGTCCATCTATGGCCATAGAGAAGTGCAATTCTGGCTAGCCAGATGTTTTTTAACTACCAATAATAGCCTTGTAGAGGGCTTCAAACCATGGCCTAAAAAACAGAGCATATTATTGGCCTAGGAAAAAAGACAAGTTCAATACTTGTAGACTGAAATTTCCTCTGTTATTAAACTCTACCACGGGCTTTGAAAGAAGCTCGAACATTTATTGTACTTACTACCTGCAGAGAATCCCTTTGATTGGTAAAAGAATAGCACAGTCACTATTAAAGAAATGGCCTTGAAAGCTTTCACACCAAAAACCTATGTATACTATATAAGACATTTCTGTTATCATGTTTAAAGCATTCACTTTTCTACTCCATTTAATTACGTGAAGCAGATCAAGGGTAAATGAGGTTTCTAAAGTAAGATTCAGAGAGAAAAATTGTAAAAAATATTTTTTTTTAGACTCAATTTGCCTCTTGCTGTATCAATTAATGAACTTACAGTGTAGTCAGTAATCCACTGTATCCCACGGCACAATTTTTGGATAAAGGGAAACACAGTTTTGCCTGGGGTAAATCTTTATAAATGTATGGTCTCCAGCTGAAACTTTGAGTAGGCGTGTTGTATTAATTATAGCCTTTAAAGATTTTAGTCTCCTCAAAGGAGCTTAAAAGCTTAAATACAAAAGAAATCATAAAACAAAAATAAATGTAAAAAGCTATTCATGCTAATAAATGTATAGACACAACAGAATGGCTTAGAATCAATGGCTAAGGGGTGTTATTATTTAGTGCCCAGTGCAGCACTATCAAGTACATGCAAGTTGTGTACTGAGTGCCTCGGCACCTTGCGTCCTCTGGTCCTCTAATGCAGTTCAGTTTTGTTTAAATGTATGCATCCCATTTAAAAGGGTACTCTGTCAGATCATACTTTAAAGCTATTGGCACACAGGCAACAAAGTCCCCAAGAATGTTCAATGGAACTGGCTCAGTGACTTCTCTTCAATGGCCCAAAAAAATCCAACATTTTAGGCTACAAAATTAACTTTACAAATGGAAGAATTAGACTTTTATTCCATTAACATTCTAGTTACTCTCAACATTTTGCCAAAATGTTTGTACTTATATGAACCTCTCCTAATTCAGGTTCCCACCAAAGTACTTGACAAACTCCAACCAGCCGTTCATACATTTATTTGGTATAATAAATAGCACAGACTACATAAACATGTGCTTACTATTGGGAAAACCCAAGGAAAGCATGGAGTCTCCTTCTTCAAAAATATTATGAAGCAGCCAAATTACGCCATATTTTAGCTTGGTCAATGCTAGAACCTGAGGCAACTTGGGCAGGGATTTTACCACATTCCAGATGGACAGCTACCCCCCTCTTCTGTCCTCAAATACAACTACAGTCTACCTTTGGTGCAATTTAACAACTAGACACAGTTATGTTCAATGAGGTCACCTTTGTTCCCTTTCTAAAGAATCCTCTCTTCCCCCCAGATACTCAGGGCTACTTTTTATCTTAATCAGGTTGCAAAAATAATCTTTAAGATTAAAGGGTCATGGATCTGAAAGATTTGGAGGCCATCTGTAGCATAGTTCAAAAAATGCTTTCTAGTTTGAGAAGAAAATATGTATAAAGTAATGATGCTTTGGTCTAAGATTCTATTCAACTAAATAAACTGTTCTGAAATGTCTCCAATGCACTCTGAAGGAATTGCCAAGCCCTAGGATCTTATTGGCAACTTTCTAAAAGGAGGTACAATGACTTATTGTTAAAGTCTATACAAGAGGACTCTGTGTCCTTTTTTACTAGGCAAACTTTAAACCAGCACAAAAATTCACAAAAAATTGACAAGAGATTGACAGTGGCTCGAATAACAGAAGATTCCAAAAGGAGAACTTCTTAACTGTCTACCATCAGAGAATGTCAGAATAGTCTGAGAACAACCACAATTATGAAGGAACAACAGGTCAAAAATGGGACACAATGCAGTCATATATGGATACCTGGGCTCTTTACGATCTCTTTGCAAACTCCCCCAAAGGAAACATAGAAGCACCTCCATTCAACTCTCCTTAATCATTACACATTAAACACAAAGCAAAGTGGACTATTTAGTTCCTTGAGGAGATTGAGAATTATATTTCGACCATACTGTGACTGATCCATCACAGCCCCTTGTGTGTGTACTCCTTTTTAATACTTTTACAGTAATGTTTAATTTCTTTATTATATTTGTCTACTAGTCAGTCTTCATTCTGTAAAGCACAGTTTATATTTTTCTCTTCTGAAAATGACTGTTACAAAAAAGCCAACATTCAGAGGCTGAAGCTCTAAAACATCTTTAACAATAACATTTCATAGGCACTAATTTAGTGACATAATTAATTTTCTTAAAAAAAAAATCACAATTTTTGTTTCCAATATTACAAGTCCATTAGGACATGCAATTATAATAAATAATTGTTCTTACCTACTGCTTATTTAAAGGATGTGTGTGCAGGAACACTTTCCCTAACAGTACGCTCATGCTACGCAACGATGTCTATAATTTCACACCCTGGAGTTCTTATTGTGCACTTATTTCATGACATTTCTGTACTGTATCTAAAAAAACATATAGGAAAATGCAGCAGGAAAGACAAATTGTGCTGTTGGTGGCTGTGTGTTAGTAATTTTCTTCTTATATTTTAATCATAATGTTATGGAGTATGCTACTGTATATCAATAGTGACCCTTGGGCCAAACCTGAATCCCATCATCCCACTGCTTGGTGGGTTTATGGCTTCTGACTAATATTCAATAGTGAACACTGCTTTATGAACCCTGGGAACATAGTTCAGTAATGCATGTACTATGACAAACTTTGGAATAAATGTAGTACAAAGGACTGATGAGGTTGCAGAACACAATAGGTCATTTCTGGAAACACTGCATATTACAAATGTGTTGTATACACACTGACTATTAATACAGGTAGGGAACATAAATCTCCATGACCCTAGCGACACAACCACCAGTATGTAATGCTCATTATGAAGCTTTTATAATATTGCTGTGTAAATCATTACATGTATGGCTACTTTGAGTCATGGCAGTCTTAAAAAAAAAAGAGACAACATCGGTGGCTACAGCAGTGGTGTGTTAATCATGAAGCTATATTAGCTGTAACAGTTAGCATGGTAGCATGCTCATACAGGATGGCCTTTGTGATGAAGATATTCATTGGAGCCACTCTGCACATAAATGTGATTGATATGTGCATTAAGTGTGTGATCACAATTTAGACTGCAAATAAGTGGGCCATCAATCCCACAGCTGCTCTAACAGAACTTCTGCTACAGTCTGCCAGGCATGATTTATCTGAGATTAGCTTTTGCTCATTAACATAATGGTCTCTGTATGGTCATGCTGTCATCTGTACTTTCATTCCTGTCTCCTGATATTCCAGCAATGAAAAGTTGTTTGAATTGCGCCATATTGGTTCATTCCAAGACACCTGTTAAGTATAATACTATCTAGCAAAAAATGTCTTATCTTATATTTCTTGCTCATATATAATCAACTGTGAATGCATAATTAATTAAGTGCACAGGAAAGTCCTTTTCTCCATATTTTTTCATCAATTAAAATCAGATATATATATATATATATATATATGTGCACAACAAAGGCTCGCACTCACAGGACTTATAAATGAATAAAAAAGTGTTTATTTGACAAAAACAACTAACGTTTCGGTTAGCTCCCTAGCCTTTCTCAAAGTGACATTTCTCAAGGCCCAGAACGGGACTGAAACATTGACAATAAATTTTCTTTTCTAAACTGCATTATGAAGCCCTGGAGTGCGTCAGTCTTGGGGATCTACTATCTACAATACATTTGACAGCACCCAGGCATGAAGAGAAAGCTTGACTGGAGTGCACCACATCTGGAACTATATATATATATATATATATATATATATATATATATATATATATATGTGTGTGTATACCACTGTCCTGGAATGAGCACTCACCACTAAAAAGCAAATGCCTTTGTGCTGATGAATAATCAGTATAGAAGAAAACAGAGGATAGTACTCATCAGGTCTTTAAAAATTGAACAATTAATTTTATTTCAAGCCCAGCGTTTTGTTCACTACCTTTGACATTTTTTCAAGGGAATACAAATAGAAAAGTGTGTGCACAGTACAGACCCTCCCTCTATTTAAAAAAAAAAAAAAAAAGGCGCCAAATGTAGCTGTGTGTTACCATGGTAACATATAAGCAACACCGAGGTATTGAAAGAGCAAAGCAATTCAGTAGTCGCCACCCTTATCTATCTTATCTCTGGTAATTTTGTAACAAGTTAGGATCAGTATAGTAAGAGAAAGCAGAGGTTAAGCTTATGGAAATCGCAATATAGTAATGATCTCTGGGCTTGTTAGGAAGGCATAAGTGCATTATCGAGCAGAGTGTACAGTACCGCAAACTGTTGTCCCAAGCTCCCTATTACATTTGTATTCCCTGTTCCCATTTCCCATTGGAAAAGTGCAGATGCTATGCTGAATGGTAGAGACCAGGACAACATGTGATATACCTCACATTCATTAGAGCAGGACCCTTTAGAAAACAGACCAAGCACTTACTGTAGCACAACCTCTGCTCAGCATATACCTATTATTGAGTTGCTATTTGGTGGTCAGCAGTGTCCAGATACCAAGCCTTTGCTGCTGCCCCCATTCAAGAGCATGTCCATGAGCTGTAGTTCGACAAGAACATGGTCATTAGAGAGCCAATATACAGTTGTTATTCTGCATCGGTGACTCAAAGTGCGTGTAGGTCTTTTACTACCATTTGGTTATAATATACTGTTGTCGCACCATATGTGTCTATACCTGCAAGTCATATTAATATGGCATATCTCAAAGGGTCAATGGGGCAGATATACTGAAGGACAAAATGGCGGTTGCTAGTGAAAACTCGCCAGAAATCCCATCCACAGAGACATTGCCAATTTACTAACAGGCGTAGAGGACAATTTTCTAGCTAAAGAGTACATTGCTAATAAAGTTTTGTGCTCTATCGACTGGCAAATTTTCATTCAGGCGAACGATCATTACTCTGCAAATTCACTAAAGTGCAAATTTTACAGAATGTTACCTCTTTCGCCAGAGTTTCCTTCACCACGTTAGACCTGGCGAACTGATAAAAAGAAGCTTCATCCCTCTCAATCTTATGTTAGTTACATCATATCCTGTATGCAGTAAAGTCATACAAATTATAAAAACCACTGACGTTTTTTCATATTTTAAAGTGGGATTTAAAAGTTGTAACTATTAAAATGTTTTGTTTAAAATTTTTTTAACCATTTGAAGGCATTAGAGGATCTCTTTTGTCTTTATTTTGCTTCCTTGGACATTTTGCGGTGAATCGCGCAAATTCACAGTGAATTTGCGCCTGGCGAATAAATTCGCCCATCACTAGTGCTTACGGAGCTTTGCTAGGCATAAACGAACGTTAGAGAAAGTTCACTAAGTAATGCTCGTGCTGACGACTTTACTCAAGTGAAACTACTCCCTACTTACCAGAGAGTACTGTGAGAAATGATTTGTGATAATTACAGCAAGTTAATTGCTGAGATTACAAATTACAAGACAAAGTTGTAAGCCACGTATGTTAAAATAGGCCTTTTATTATCCTATTACCCAATAGCAATCTGTTACTAGATCTATTTGATTTTTATAGGGCAAGTTGATGAATCTGAGGAGGTGATGTGTGACTGTTGGGATCCTTAGTTATTTGGCTAGTGGCTAGTTTGGAGACCAATATAGAATTGAAGATCTGGCCAAATAATCATTGGAACCCGGCCAGTAGCCACACAAGCAAAATCTTATCAAGGAGCAATGCCCATCATAACAGATTGGGAGTCTGTCAAAGTGTTAGGAACTTTTCTCTGACCCATCCCTGACACCAACACAATTTTCCCAAAATTTTCCCTCACAATTCCAGGTAATTGTACCTACTGTATAATTTTTGCAGCTACAATTACATGGATTTGGGCAACTGTTAACACCTTCTTAAACTAGAAGTGAATGCAAATGGAGACTTTGAACCTGGAAAATTGGAAAAGCACACAAAAACAGAAAACCCAGTTTTTTTCCCTTTTCCACATGGGTTGTGCAAAAACCTAGAATGGAGAAGATGTGAGCCTTCTCTTGAACACATAGTGCTACCGGTACTTTAATGCTTATGGTCCAGCATCTGTAGAATGCACCCTAGATTTCATGTCATTCAGATTTTCAGCTAGGGAGGCTAGAGGCTGAGGCACAAAAGTCCTGGCCTGCAAGCGATAGGTACAGGGTTGCCTTGCAGATTGCTGTGCTCTGCACTTTTGCTGGATTTTTAGTATGGTGCAAAGTGCAAGAATGCCACAGCACAAGTTCTCAGTGCACAAACGCAACAGGCTCAATTTTTCAACTGCACCAGGCATTAGTAAGTGACCTTTAATGTCCATTAAAGTATTAAAGGGTCTCTAACATGTGAATTGCTGTCAGGTATGCATATGGATTTAATAATCACGGCTCAAAAGCAAATCCCAGAATTATACAAATATTGCATTTTCAAATATGGTATTTTTTTTTTGTGTTAACACTTTTGCAGCTTAACATGTTTTTTTGAGGTGTTGCATTTGGCATCTGAGAACGAGTTTGCCTCTGTAATCGGCTTGCATGGTAATTAACAGCAGTATCTCTTTACTTTTAAATCCCATATTGAAGGTCATTAACAACAGGAACAGTGAATAAAAGGAATATCCGCTTTTGTTTCACAGCTGTTATCTCTGGGTTCCTATTCAAGACTTTAAACTAGTACTCTGAAAAACGCAAACCCAAAACAATGAAACAGCATGTCAGAAGTCAATAGAAAAGCTGTTCACACAATTGACAAAATGAGGCCAGAGGCCTAGGGGAAATAATTTAGTAAAAACAATAATAAAAAGAAATACAATTGCAGAACACAGCTAATGCTGAAATTACCATGTTGCCTTAATCCTTACCCTCCTGCCTTTGTGAAGCTGAGTGGGTTCTGCTTCCTTCTAGCTGCTTGGAGCTGTCCCTAGTACTGAAATACCTTTCTGCTGCAGAATATGGGCCTTTGCTCACAGTGTGCAGTAACATATTCTTTTTCTAAATGTTCAGTATTGTCAACATTACGTTCTCCTTTTTGTTTTAACTTGATAGACCCTTGCTATAGTATTAAAGGGTTACTGCACCCTGTTTGGTGCATTTGTATAGTGGAAGAAAATATAATTCTAAGAAGCTTGCTATAGCCAATCAGCAGGTAGTATTTACAAGAATCTTATATTCTGTAACAGAAATATTACTTTATACAGGTATGTGTGTATATATATTTTAAATATAGACTAATAATACAACTTTAATGGACACGGGGAATCCTAATGCCAGTTACCATAATCATTCACTGGGGTCTCAGTGACTCAATTATGGCCTAACGTTGCTAGTACTCCTCTTCTTTTAAAAGCTTACCCCACGACTTGACGAATGCACAGGATAAAAATCTAAGAAAAAGTTTTTCTCTGTAAAATTTGCAAGTTTGTCTGCGAGTTTGGTACAAGATGGCCACTTCAGAAGACACCAGCTCACACCAGAGGAGCCACTGGAGTTTTATGTTTTCTTGTCCTATTTAATTCAAATATTTGACAGTATACTGCTTTCTAACTTTATTAAGCCTACTAATATGTTCTGAATAATGTTCATGAATATTCATATATACAATATATATATATCAGTGATCCCCAACCAGTAGCTTGTGAGCAACATGTTGGATGTTGCTCTCAGTGGCCTCAAAGCAGGTGCTTGTTTTTGAATTCCGGTCTTGGAAGCAAGTTTTAATTGCATAAAAACTAAGTATACTGCTAAGTAGAGTCTCCTAGTAGGCTGTAGAGTCTCCTAGTAGGCTGCCAGTACACATAGGGGCTACCAAATAGCCAATCACAGTCTTTATTTGGTACCGCAATGGACTTTTTCATACTTGTGTTGCTCCCCAACTCCTTTTACATTTGAATGTGGCTCACTGGTAAAAAAGGTTGGGACCCCTGATATATATGAACACTTTAGTAGAAATCTGCACTCATAGGACTTATAATTCCAACAGGTGATTTGAGAGCCAAAAAACAAAACTATTAGTTATTTTAGCCCCAAATTACTGGCAATCTTTTTGGTTACTTGCAATGGTGAAGGCGTTTACATAATTGTAATAAACTTGGTCACTTATACCGATTGCTGGTTAGTATTTTATACAGTATATCATTGAGTCCATAGATGTTGTTTTCCCTTTCATTAATTGAATTATGTTTACACTATTCATTTTTTTTATTTGGGTTTTATTTGGGTTTACAGTTGTTTTACATACCTTTTCTTCTTATTCAGTGTTAGTAGTGCATGCTTCATGCATATAATTCTGAACATGGATCTCTTTCATTTAGAAATCTATTCCATGCATCAAACACTAAATTTGACCATTCAAAGTAAAGGTCTTTTCAGATCTTATTATTGTCTTAAACCATGACAGGCTGTTATCATTATCATTCTATGAACCGTGAGGCTAACAGCAACATTTCTGGCAGTTCTGGCAAAGATCATCATCACAGTTTGTCAGTTCTTGTAATAGTTATCCAAAGTGGTCTCCTCTTGACTAATTCCTTCATTGCAGTACAGTATTGGCATTTAGTGTGACTTCTGAGTGAACCATATTACTATAAGGGAGTAAATCTCACTAATGGAGATATAACAGAAAAAATTACCCAATATGTACTGAACCTGAACCACAATATATGTACAAAACAATATGCAGATAGCTGTCTAAACTTTTGGGCAGTGAAAGTACATAATATGCTAGCATTATAGCCAGCTGAAACCTCATTGTATTTCTCAAAATGAACTTGGGTGTGTTTCTTTTTTCAATCCTAGTTGCTATGTTTCTACATACAGTATCTGAACAGTTTTATATTATGTTTGGAGAAAGTCAAATGAGCCCAGGTGAACTAAAAGAGGTTCCTATGTTTCAGTAAACAGTAACAAGTAAACAGACACGTTATTACCAGAATAATGCCAGGCAATAGCTATGGCATCCCCCAATCAAATAAAAAAAAACCCCCACCAAACCCTTATAGGTATATCCTGTAATAGGAATAAGCACATTTTTTGCATGATACAGATTCAGGGTGTAATAATACCTGGTGGTCTAGTGGCATCAGGGATTGCTACCGCACTCACTGCCCACTGCATCCTTCCTTTGTTTTGACATGCTTCCTTTTCAGCATGCCACGTGCCTGATGTGAAATTCAAATATTTAAGGTGCCACAGCCCTTTTCTCTTTGCCCAATGTAGGTCTATTCTAGATAGTACTTGGGTGCGAATTATTGTCTGATTTACTGTTCCTAGACCCTTGCCTGACCTTTGCCTGATTATTGACTACCCTTCTAGATTCCAATTCTGTACTGCCCTGACTGATATTGACCCCAGCAATTCCATGAACATGCTTACACCCTATTCCTCCTGTTACATGTTCTGGTACCCTTGCCTGCTCAGAACCCTCGCCGTGGTTCTCTCACTTTAAGACCTAATGGCATCTGAATAGCAAAGGGCTCCTCCCAACGTAGAAGGTTATAGGCAAAAGCTTGAGTCGTGACTGGAACCTTGGCGTTTGTTCTGGGTTTGACATTGGGCATGGTTTCAAATGTAGTGAATTGCTGCTAGAATTTCATCATGCTGGGGAAAAAGTTTTTTTTTGACTCAGGAAAAAATCTTAAGAACTAAAATCACCCTTGGCTACAATTCAATTGCCTCAAGAAAAAAACACCCATTGACGCCAATGCATTTGGAGCAAGTAAAAATGACTCTGACCCCAATGCATTTTATACAGAAAAACAACCTTGACTTTAATCTTTTGGTGCAAGATTTGGGACATTTTAACATCACTATTCTTTAATTCAGAATATCTATGTATTATGCTTCCTCTAAATTTCAGACATAAGTGTCAAATTTTCTTCAAGCAGAATTTCAGATAAAAAAATACAGCAAATGAAGAAGTACTGAAGGAAGGACTGGAGCAAGTTCTGATTGGTTATCTTAGTACTGGGCAATCAAGGTGTTGGCTGTTGCGCTTGAAAGGGATGGCTATAAATCACAACAGTTTATACTGGGCTGAAATTAAACACAAGATTATGAGTTTAATCCATCAGTATAAATTAAGTCAAGCATGGAGTGGTGGAATTTTCCCATCTTGTTCCATTGAAATAGTCAACACCTTGATTACTGGACCATGAGACATTTATCAGTTTAGAACAAAACACTAATCTCTTGCAATGTGCCAATTTTCTGAACTTTTATTTACTACTACAAACTGCTACAGTTATCCCGGCTCAACAATAGATATGGACTCTGATCCAATGCAGTCTGTTCTGTATATCAGCCATACTGTACCATAAGACAGGACCGGAACTAGGGGTAGGCAAAGCTGGGGGGGGGGCGCAAGGCACGAACCTTCTCTGTTGACTACCCCATGTCCGGTCCCCTCTCTGCTATTGCTTCATTTATTGCACTTCTGCGCATGCGGGCGCTCCGTTTCGCGCATGCAAGCATGAGTACACACAGTACCGCACATGCGCACACAGGTGCAATTCACGCAGGTGCATGCTGAGGTTGCCTATGTCGCCTGGCCGGCCTGGCCTGGCTCTGACAGAGATGGCAGATTCTGTGTACAGTAGGAGGGTGGATATGTCTATGTCTTGAATTAAAAAGATACATTTATGTCATATGTATAAAAGAATAATGTGTACAATATGATTTAAAGCTTTAAAGGAGAAATTTACCTTTAAAGGACAAAAAAACTTCATAGTAAGTTAGATTGAAAACAGACACACGTTCATCAAGCTCAACCTTTTAAGTCTATATACTGTACTGTACTGTCACCAATGAGGCGAGTTGAGGCTGTCGCCTCAGGCGGCAGCACCGCACTAGGTACCAGGGGCAGCAAAAATGCTGCTCCTGGTACTTTAAGAACGAATTTACGGGGGTGGGGGGGCAGCAGAAACTGGTGCTGCCTCAGGCGGTAGAGGGGCCCCTGATCCAGAGGAAGGCAAAAAAAAACCTTTTGAAGTATTCCTGACTCCAAGATGGCAATCGGACCAGTTCCTGGATCAACTTGTACTATGAGCTATCTTTTATAACCCTGTATTCACTTGCTAAAAAGCCATCCAACCCCTTCTTAAAACTGTCTAATGTATCAGCATGTACGACTGATTCAGGGAGAGAATTCCACATCTTCACAACTCACTGTATAAAAAAACCCTTCCGAATATTTAGCCGTAACCTATTTTGTTCTAATCGGAATGGGTGACCTTATTATTTTAGTTATGATTTTGTCCATACTTTTAACCATGTTGTGTGCAAAGTTCCATTGTGAAGATGTTACAACAAATAATCCTGCAATGCTATCAATCTCAGCCTGTCCAGTTGGAAAACATTCTATGTCATCTGCAGACACCTCTCAGTCTTCCTTTCAGCTCCAATAGCCTCAACTAGTATATCATTGTTATTTGTTCATCCATGTAAATTGTCATTTCACCCTACATAAGATGCTATAAGTCCTACTTCAGCTGGAGACATGTAGTTGTAATAACAAAAGCTGGAGTTCACAGCTTGGGGACTCAAGCTGAGGGTCCAGTTTTCTTCCTACTCTGCGTGAATGTCAGAGTTACAGCTGGAGGTTGGGAACAGCCATAGGCCATCCTTAATTTAAAAATGTTTTTCTCATGTTGAGTTCCCAGTGTTTTTGCATTGCCTGGGGCCTTACTAAAGTTCATTGCTGCATTATATGACATCAAATAGATGTGCACTTCTGCCACTAACAACAGGTCTTCGTGAAGAAAGTTTACGTAATTAGTGTTGGGCGAATTCGGCGCCAGCGAATAAATTCGCAAAACGCCCGTGAAAATTTGCCCGAAAAAATTTGTTGGCGTCAAAAATTTTTTTGCTGCGTCGAAAAAAACGAACGCCGGCGTCAAAAACGGGCGCCGGCATCAAAAACGAGACGCCGGCGCCGTTTTGTGAATTCACCCCTCACTATACGTAATGAATGGTCATCGTGTTACAATTTTAAATGACCTCCACCATATCTGCAAAAATGATGACCTGAGGAAAGAAAACACAGTTGATATATGCAGTTGATATATTTATTTATTTGGAAATCAGCACAAGTACTATAATTCCACCATCACAGAGCTAGCAATTTCATACTTCATTATGGTTTTTCAGCACATCAACATGTAGTTTCAGAAATAGATTTATCATGTTATTTCTCAGTGTTCAGTTTTGTGGCTGTCTTTACATAGATTTGTGTAAATGATTCAGCATGTACTTTTTAAAATGTTAAATAATTCAGTTTCTCTAAATGGAATCCTTTCTGCTGTTTGGCGCATTAATCTTTTTACAATTGCTGTGGAACAAAGATGTCCTGGGTCTTACCGATAAATGCAACTGTATGTATTTGCTAGCAATATCCATATGCAGCTATGAAAATGAGTTCCTTTGTGAGAATCTGTCACTCTATTTCATGGTGGCTTTGCGGTTTTTCTTGAAATAATAAATATCTGCATGAAAAAACAACATACTGCTCTATCCATCCAGTTGTGGTATTGTTCTTCATCATAACCTCCATTTTACTCTGTTATTGTCAAGCACAATGAGCATTGTTGGGCAAGTTCAGGGAACAGTTAGGTGTGTTTTGGGCCAGGCATGTCCTAAATGCACAGATTCGGAATGTTTAAGTAAGGCTGGTCCTGAAAAACATTTTTACACATTTTCTATGCGGACCAGGCCTTCTAGGGCCCACCAGAGATCCTGATATCAGGGCATCCTCTAACAATACTTACAGGCACAGTCTGGCACTGTCTGGGATGCAATGCTAACTAGAGATGTCGCGAACTGTTCGCCGGCGAACTTGTTCGCGCGAACATCGGGTGTTCGCGCTCGCCGGAAGTTCGCGAACGTCGCGCGACGTTCGCCATTTTGGGTTCGCCATTGTTGGCGCTTTTTTTTGCCCTCTCACCCCAGACCAGCAGGTACATGGCAGCCAATCAGGAAGCTCTCCCCTGGACCACTCCCCTTCCCTATAAAAACCGAAGCCCTGCAGCGTTTTTTCACTCTGCCTGTGTGTGCTGAAGAGATAGTGTAGGGAGAGAGCTGCTGCCTGTTAGTGATTTCAGGGACAGTTGAAAGTTTGCTGGCTAGTAATCGTTTTGATACTGCTCTGTTATTGGAGGGACAGAAGTCTGCAGGGGTTTGAGGGACATTTAAGCTTAGGTAGCTTTGCTGGCTAGTAATCTACCTTCTACTGCAGTGCTCTGTATGTAGCTGCAGTGGGCAGCTGTCCTGCTTCTGATCTCATCTGCTGACTGCTGCAATAACAGTAGTCCTTGTAAGGACTGCTTTTATTTATTTTTTTGTTGTTTTACTACTACTACTACTACTACTATAAGAGCCCAGTGCTATTAGTCTAGCAGTGTTGGGGAGTGGGACTGGTGTGCTAATCTGCTGCTCCTAGTAGTTCAGCAGCACCAACTTTAATTTTTTTTTTTAATATTCATTTTTTTTTATTTTACTTTTTTTTATTTTACTACCGCTGTAGTAGTGTATAAGTTGACCTTTTAGGCATTATTTGCCCTGTAGGCATTTTTTGCCCAGTGTGTTATTCAACCAACTGCCATCTAGCTGTGTGACCTTGTTCACATTCTGTCTAAATATCCATAATATTACCGTCTCCAGAAAAAACACCGGAGTGACTTTTTTCAAGCAGCCATAATATATTTTACGTAATCCGTATCCATCGCTGTAGTAGTGTATACGTTGACCTTGTAGGCATTATTTGCACAGTGTTTTCTTCAAACCGCCATCTAGCTGTGTGAGCTTGTTCACATTTTGTCTAAATATTGATAATATTATCGTCTCTAGAAAAACCACTTGAGTTACTTTTTTTCAAGCAGCATTCATATATTTTACGTAATCCGTATCCACCGCTGTAGTAGTGTATACGTTGACCTTGTAGGCATTGTTTGCCCAGTTTTTTTGGCCGCAGCCACTGAAGCACAGAGGCCAGAAAAAATATGCCATATAAATTCTGAAAATAGTCATTTTTTGCCATACGTTGACTCAATGTATATGGCAAAAAATGACTATTTTCAGCATTTATATGGCATATTTTTTCTGGCAACTGTGCTGCAGTGGCTGCGACCAAAAAAACTGGGCAAACAATGCCTACAAGGTCAACGTATGGCAAAAAATGACTATTTTCAGCATTTATATGGCATATTTTTTCTGGCAACTGTGCTTCAGTGGCTGCAACCAAAAAAACTGGGCAAACAATGTCTACAAGGTCAACGTATGGCGAAAAATTACTATTTTCAGCATTTATATGGCATATTTTTTCTGGCAACTGTGCTTCAGTGGCTGCGTCCAAAAAAACTGGGCAAACAATGCCTACAAGGTCAACGTATGGCAGTTGTTTAAAGAGAACAGTAGATTACTAGCCAGCAAAGCTACCTAAGCTAAAATGTCCCTCAAATCCCTGCAGACTTCTGTCCCTCCAATACAGAGCAGTATCAAGCAGATTACTAGCCAGCAAACTTACTATCATCTGTCCCTGAAATCACTAACAGCTCTCCCCCTACACTATCTCTTCCAAGCACACACAGGCAGATTTTTCAGATACATTTTTGCCCTTGATCCCCCTCTGGCATGCCACTGTCCAGGTCGTTGCACCCTTTAAACAACTTTAAAATCATTTTTCTGGCCAGAAATGTCTTTTCTAGATGTTAAAGTTCGCCTTCCCATTGAAGTCTATGGGGTTCGCGAACCGTTCGCGAACCGCTCGCGTTTTTGCGCAAGTTCGCGAATATGTTCGCGAACTTTTTTTCCGACGTTCGCTACATCCCTAATGCTAACATGGATCATGCCACCTCTAAAACATAATAGGGTAATTTACAAATGTACCCACAGGTGTTCTAAAATCAATGCAATGGATAGTGCACATTGACACAATTAATTAAGGTGTCTAAACAGCTCCTGAACTTCCATGTGGTTGACAGTGCTTTCACCCTGCCTCTTCTGACGAATGGTGCTTAACTGGTGAGACACAGGAGGTAGCAGGAACCTGTCCTTTAGAACTTATAGTAGATCAGTTAAAAGCTAAATGCTGATTGGCTGTTTTGGATGGTCCAAATGTTTCCCATGCACATAACTTACACACATCCTGACAGCATCAGTTTGTAAGCCCTCAAATAAATGATGGGTATAGGGTTTCACAGTACAGTTGCTATTATAATCCTTATTTCAGCCAGACACATGTTTTTCCAAAAAAATAACCACAGGGCTTAGTTCATATTCAACGTATTGAGAGTCCTTTATGTCACTAATGATGGGGTATGATGCTTCTATAGGCTGGAGTAGTCCTTTGAAAGCAATGCTGACATTTCATTCCATATAAAGATAATTCAACAGTATTCAAGCACCTTAGTTAACAATCTTCATAAAAATGCAGCTTTTATATACTTAATATATGCATTAATTTCTTGCTGCAATGGCACTCAGACAAAGTAGTGCAATCAAACTGGCTCCACATTATACATAATTGATATCTGTTCACTTCCTGAAATGTTACGATAGATAATTGATTTAGCAACTCAAAGAAATGTAACGTTTCAAAAAAAGATTTTTCACTAATATATCTGTTTTCATTAGACTCCAATGTAAAATACATTAGGCATGTTCATGTGTGTATAAAGTACCGGGAATACTGTACATTGGATAAAACATGGTTTGATCTTTAGCACTGGCTGGGCACTAGCAGAAAAGAGTTAGTATGTCTTTCTGTAATTGCATTGGCTCTTCCTGGTGCTCTGGTTTCCTCTCTTCTTCCTGTGTTTATATGGGTCCTACTGGTGCTCTGACCTGCCAGGGACAGAACATTATAGAGAAAAGGATGGATAGCATGTATGAGAGTCAGAGAAAACCTAGAGGATTAGAGAGAGGAACATTGAAGGGTACAAAGGAATGGAAAGGACAAAGGAAACACAATGAGACAGACAAATTATAAATAACAGATGTGACCTGAGAGGAGGACCTGAGAAAAGAGTGAGGGTTAAGCAGAGGAAATAAGTGTGGGGTAACAGAGGGAGGAAAAAAGGAAAATAAAAGCCTCTAAAACTATGACTGAGAAAGTACAGGGACGTAATTGAGTTACTTTAGCTATAATGTAATGGTTCTTTCAATAAAATAAACCAAATGGTAATGACTTTGTAATTGCTTAAAGCATGGGTAGCCAAAATGCTGTGAATGTAGTTCCATTGTCTCCACCAGCATATGCCATAGGCAAAGTGGTTTAATTGCTATGGGATGCATTGACTGCTTAATATGGGGGTTTTAACCACTATCTGTTTTCAGCTAGTGGTCAAAATGCCTCATGCCATTGGGCTGAAGTCTTTATAACCAAGCATTGTAACAACAGTCCTAATGTTTGTAACTTTGCTGGAGTTTAAAGGACCAGTAACACCAAAAAATGAAAGTGTTTTAAAGTTAAGAAAATATCATGTACTGGTGCCCTGCACTGGTAAAACTGATCTGTTTGCTTCAGAAACACTACTATAGTTCATATAAACAAGCTGCTTTGTAGCAATGGCGGAAATTGAAAAAAGGCTAAATGGCACAGGATAAGTAATGGCCGAACAGATAACATTATGTTCTACAGAGCTTATCTGTTATGTGCTGTGTAACTTGAACTTTTGCTCCTTTGAATGGCTGCCCCCATTACTACACAGCAGCGTATTTATATAAACAATAGTAATGTTTCTGAAACAAACACTGCAGTTTTACCAGTGCAGGGCAACACTGCATTATATTTTTATTACTTTAAAACAATTTCATTTTTTGATATTACTGGTCCTTTAAGCCCTTAACAAGACTAATTAGCTGAGTAGATGAGCTAAGAAAGCTTATCAAGGCAATAGAAACATTTACACAGCTGTTTCAAATGTGACACTTTTAGGGTCAGGGTAAACGCTCGGATTCGGGGCGACTTATCTCCCCGAACTGCATCCCGTCTGCTAGAAAGTAAATCGCCGGTGGGATGGCACTCGGAGCGCTTCGTTTTCTGAAGTTTTCTCGTGACACAACTTCGGGCAACTTTGTAAAACAAAGCGCTCCAAGTGCGATCCCGCCGGAGATTTACATTCTAGCTGGCAGGAGGCAGTTCGGTCAGATTAGTCGCCCCGGAGAAGAGGAGATTTGTCGCAGGGCGACTAATCTCCCCAAATCTGAGCGTGTGCCCTCACCCTAAGAAACATTTAATCTTATGAGCACAGTTGCTACTTATAATGTTTTATTTGTGTTAAAATGTATGTTCCCAACTAATGACATGAGTTTTAGCTTGGAATGGTTAGTACAATTAGTTACAAATTAGATTCCAGTCATTTACAGTATATTGCAAATTCATTTTGCATTTTTATGGCAAACCCATTATGATTAAAATTTCTGATTGTGGCACAGTAAACCTTTTTCTGCTTATCACTGTCACTCACCTGCAGGAGAGACTGTTCTTTTGTTTCCATGACAACAGGAAAAGTGTAACAACAAAAGAAAAGCTTTTTGATGTAATCAGCTAAAAAAAAAATCTTAAATGCTGCAGACAGTGGTAGCTGATAGGAATAAAAAGATGCAGTGGACAGGAATAAAAAGATGCAATGGACAGGAGTCATGGATCCAAGAACTAGTCCTTTACCTATAACTGATGTGACATTTCTTACAAAGGATAATGCCAAAGGCTATGGCATTATGAAATGATACTATTTTGGGAATTTGTCCAGGCCTTTTGAGCTGTTAAAAATTAAAATAGGCAAAGTGCCCTAAATGCCTTTGCCTTTTGACTTGTGAATTTCAATCCACTCCACCAAAGAAAACTTTTTTATTTTCTCTAGCCATTGGAAGTGGAAGGTTAATGTTTTTAGCATTTGTTACATAAATAGTATTGGCTTGGAAATTCAGTTTCTAGCAAACCTGATTCTATTCAGCACTAAGTAATTGAGATAGTTATGCAAGATGCAAAAAAAGATGGAAGAAACACTTGTTCTCAGATTCTCAAGGGAACTTATAAATTCAGTATTAATAATAAAAACAGCATAAGTAGTAGTTCTTTATGGTTCATTAAAACAGCAAAATTTATAGTTCTGACAAGTGTACAGATGATGTTGTTTTTAAACACATGTGCTTTGTTGCTTATAATACTTTGGTAACATTATGGGGGCGATTCACTAAATTCGAGTGAAGGATTCGAAGTAAAAAAAACTTGAAATTTCGAAGTATTTTTTGGGATACTTCGACCATCGAATGGGCTACTTCGACCTTCGATAACGACTACGACTTCGAATCGAAGGATTCGAAGTAAAAATCGGTCGACTATTCGACCGTTCGATAGTCGAAGTACTGTCTCTTTAAAAAAATCTTAGACCCCCTAGTTCGGCAGCTAAAAGCTACCGAAGTCAATGTTAGCCTATGTGGAAGGTCCCCATAGGCTTTCCTAAGTTTTTTTGATCGAAGGATATTCCTTCGATCGTTGGATTAAAAACCTTTGAATCTTTCGATTCGAAGGATTTAATCGTTCGATCGAAGGAATAATCCTTCGATCGTACGATCGCAGTATTTGCGCTAAATCTTTCGACTACGATATTCGAAGTCGAAGGATTTTAATTCCTAGTCGAATATCGAGGGTTAATTAACCCTCGATATTCGACCCTTAGTGAATCAGCCCCTTTGTCATTAAGTTATTTACAATTTATTTTAGTGCTCAGTACGTTTAGAAATTCAGAATTTAATAGGGGGTATGGTAATTATATTCACATAAATTTAAGTCAATTGCAAAGATATTGGTACTGTGTAAAGGCTTGCCATCATTAAAATAAATAATTTTTCTATCTGTTATTGAAATGCAATGTTAAGGGGGTTATTAATCAAAGATCAAGTTGTGTTTTTCACAAAAAAATCCTATCTTTTGAAGGTAGTTTTTGTAATTTTTCTGGGTAAAAAAAACCTAACATTTTATGAGATTTTATTATGCCCCAAAGCTGCAAAAAGCTTGAATCCGAAAATACTCCCAACTAAAACCTGTTAAGGTCATGTAGAAGTCAATGGCAGATGTCCCTTGAACCTTTTGATGCATTCAGAATTTTAATAAATAAGCAACATTCGAGTTGTGAGTTTATTTGAGGTAGAAAAAAATCTCACAAACCTCATCGACCTTTGATAACCCCCTAAATGTTAATTACTATAGTGTAGTGTTTATAACAGAGCAATAGAAACAAAAATAATCATCCTATGAGGCACCATGTTTCCATTGTTTACATACTTTATGCAGAAACCGTAGCATGAAAAAAATCTAAATTTGATCATGTAGAATGAGGCACAACAAGCCTATTTGCTCATGGGTATAGAACAAACCAACTTAATGATTGAAGTTTTTTCTGGAATTCATAAAAAGGCTGTAGGGGCTTCCAAGTAATTTGGACAGGTGCCTAAAGAACCGATCTTTGGTCAAACCGGCCAGAGGTCTGTTTATTTAGCCGTTGGGTAATAAAAGCATATTTGAACTGAATCACCTGTTCCACTTTATCCCATGGCCTGTTAAGAGCATGTTGTTGAGACCTGTACTATGACCACTCCAAAATCGAACATAACACGTGATGTGATTTTCCAGCAATGATTATACACAGAAGGCAGGAAAGACAATTGCCTGCCAATATGCCTTTTCAATTAGTTGTTTCAGAGCTATTTATATGCTATTTCATTTATGGTACAGGTCTATCCTGCAACTTGAACTCCTTAACACATGTCTGAATGTTTCACAAGCATTTAGGGCGGGTCCACTACTCTCCATTTATGAACTCAGTGCTACCAAATGCACAAACTATAGGGCAAGGTACAAATATGTTTTCATTTTTTTTTGGCCCATGTTCTCCTTCTTTACTTTTCACTTTACCCTCCTTATAAATCATTCCATTTCAGTCTTGAAAATGTTTTGAATGATTTTGTCTGTTGAAAGTCTAAAAATCTGTTGTTGAATTTACTAGTCATCTAGTCATCTAGTTTAGAAAAAAAAAATGTTTTTATATTTTCACAAAAAGTTATATTGTTGCATTGTTAAACATGCACTGATTATTTGCTTATAATTACTGTTAACATATTTATGCTATTGTCTCTGTTTATTTTCATGCTTGGCCAGGGATATTTGGTAAGTCATTACTCATTTCTTGATCTCTGTAGAACTTTTGAAAACTACATTGGAGCTTTTTGAAAACTACATTTAACTAATAATGAGTTTAAGGGTTTAACTGTTTTGTCTCATTGTTTTGGCTTGTGATCGTCGTATGGCATTTATCTAATACCTAGGGTACCAAGTAAGTAATTAAAAAAAGATACTTATAAAAATATAAGTATACTTTGATTTCCATGTTTGTATGATTGAATGTATACCCCTCCAAATACAGAAGAAGTACAGAAAAGCACTACAAGATAACCTGTTTGCTCAGACAATGTGCCATCAGGCAACTTTAAAAAAAAAAAAAACCTCTTGCAGCAACTGATTGGACAAAGCAAAAACTAGTATTAACCCCTATCATGGACAGACTTATTCCCTAACATCTTTATATTTCTGAGCAAGCTAGTGATGAATTGGTATAAAATTTTGTTAATGATTGGAAACCATATTTACATTACAATATTGCAGACCCAGCAGCTCAAACACTGGAAAAGTAGAACATACTTACTTGGTCATGTGTGCATTCATTACTAAGATGTATGTGAATTATGTACCTGATGCCAGTGGAAGATAAAATGAGAACTTGCACTACACGTGTACTCTAGGCATTAGAGTTTGGAGTCTCTTCTTGAATTGGGCAACTAAAGGTTGAGGAACACTGTGATACTTTGGTGTCTCCAAGCACAGATCCTGGAGTAAGGCTTATACCTGCTACAAATGTTGGTCCATGATTTGTATGGTACTTTTATGGATGACAGAGCCTTATATAAAATTAATTTATCAAGTTACTTAACATAAGTAGCACAGTAGTTAATCGGTGGTAAGTTGAAGTTCTAAGCAGCAAGACTGGTGAGTCAAGGTGGATGATAGCCATAGTTTTCCCCAGCCAGTGACTCATAGCAACCAATCATTTTTTTGTTTGTTTTATTGTAACTGTAATAAATTAATAACGTGTACATTCTGATAGATTGATATGCTTTGTTAAATTATGACTAATTTTGTCCAAATTTCTTCAAAAAACAATGTTGTACTGTACACAAGTGATATGATTGCAGTAGAAAAAGATTGATAAATGATCAACATTTGCCCGCTGATACAGCCTACTGTGGTAACAAGAAGTTTTATCCTTGTACATTTGTTATTTCAAGAATTCTTTCTGTGATGAACAGTGTTCATCAGTCCTTTGCAGTTGGCAAGCTTTGCTCTCCAGTTTGCCCTTTTGCCACATCAGAACACATTAAGATCATTATTCTGCCATCTCTGCTGCTGTGGGCTCAGCAGCACTTTGCTTTGGCGTAGCATTGCAGGTCTCTCATCGGGGCAAACTGGCGAAAAACCTAAGGCTTTAATAGCTAGTTAGAACTGCCTTGCAAATAATGAGATTTGACCTACAAGTCTGAGGACATTTTCACTAAAGTGTCTATCATAAATATTTAACTGAGACTGTGCAGAATACTTTTTTTGAATGTTAAAGTGGCAGTAATGCTTAGAACATGCTGTTTTCATGTTAAAGAACAAACATCAAAGGGATCCTGTCATCGTAAAACATGTTTTTTTCAAAACAAAGTTAATAGTGCTACTCCAGCAGAATTCTGCACTGAAATCCATTTCTCAAAAGAGCAAACAGATTTTTTTATATTCAATTTTGAAATCTGACATGGGGCTAGACATTTTCTCAATTTCCCAGCTGCCCCTGGTCATGGGACTTGTGCCTGCACTTTAGGAGAGAAATGCTTTCTGGCAGGCTGCTGTTTTTCCTTCTCAATGTAACTGAATGTGTCTCAGTGGGACATGGGTTTTTACTATTGAGTGTTGTTCTTAGATCTACCAGGCAGCTGTTATCTTGTGTTAGGGAGCTTCTATCTGGTTACCTTCCCATTGTTCTTTTGTTTGGCTGCTGGGGGGAAAAAGGAAGGGGGGATATCACTCCAACTTGCAGTACAGCAGTAAAGTGTGATTGAAGTTTATCAGAGCACAAGTCACATGACTTGGGGCAGCTGGGAAATTGACAATATGTCTAGCCCCATGTCAGATTTCAAAATTGAATATAAAAAAATCTGTTTGCTCTTTTGAGAAATGGATTTCAGTGCAGAATTCTGCTGGAGCAGCACTATTAACTGATTCATTTTGAAAACAAAAATGTTGTTCCCATGACAGTATCTGTTTAAAAACACTGTTCATGCATGAAAAGCCTTCCTTTAGTTTACATGTCTCTAAACTGCAGTTCACATTTGCCAGCCAAGAGGGTAATTACAAATTTTGTTTATAATTTAAAGTGTGCCTTTTGCTGGTGGGGAATTAAGGTAATTGAAAATCCGGCCAAAAATACTCCAGCTTAAACCTGTCGAGGTCATGTAGAAGTCAATGGCAGATGTCCCTGAAGATGCTTCTTGACATTGTGATCTCTGATGGTTTTTGTTCGATAATTTGATAATGTTTAGTTTTGGAGAGTCAAGTTGCACGATTTAGTTGTAACTTTTTTACACCAACTTTTCCAAGAAGCATTATTGGTAAATTAACGGGATTTGGGTTTTGTAGTTTGGTCTAATCTTTTTTATTAGAGTGAGAAAAAGTTGAGTTTTAGTAAATACCACCATAATAGTTGCCTCGAGAAATGCCCCAGAACTGAATGGGCACAAAATGTTGAAAATGTGCTTGGCAAATGGTAAATATACTAAACAGGCTGACAGCAGAAGTGCTAAAAAATAATACATTTTGTCCTCTACATTGCTGAAGTGCCCAAATGAATTTTGTTCAATGTTAAATGGATTTTAATCAGCAAGTTTTAAAATCAGTTCAGCCAGTGATTACATTGGCCGATTAATGGGTTTATACCTGAGCATTTGTTGAATGATGAAAATCTTCTGTAATGTATATTTGTAATGGATATGAATGAACCAGATACCATGAAGTGAATGTTTTGGAATATTTTGACAATGGGCTTTTTATGAAACACACTTTACCTTGCACTGTTTAAATATATGTGCATATCAGTAACAAATCCAGCACCGACGGAGCATAATGCTGTTGTAGATTAACGGTTTGGAACCATTTATTTTATCTGTGTCAATATATTGTATGCTAAATGAAGAAATAGACAAAAATGAGTTTATTATATGTTCAAGGGCATTCCATGTGAGAGGCTAAAATATTTCTCTGCACCAAAATACTTTCACTTTTCAAAACTACAATAAGTCCTGTACAGGTGTTAATTATAACCCTTATTTATTGCCTTTATACACATTCTAGTTTCGTAATTTACCTTCACTATTTATGACAATAAAACTTTGAATCTTGAATCTTATCCACAGCTTCCAAAAGCAAGAAAATATGTAACCTCCAATGCCTTACACGGTTGACTTGCAAAGCGAGAAATAACATTCGGCGCCCCCTCTACTGTCCTCCCCTTCTCTCAAATTTCATACTTCATACATCATTGAGAGGCACAGGTGCCGGCAAGTGGTGGTGCATCCAAAAATTAGCTCTTGGTTCATTCCTGTTACAACCTGCTACTACTTTAATCTGGCATCGCTAAAGATTTAACAAATTAAATTAACAAAGGTAATAGACTCGTTAAAGTAACTATATACATATATTATGCAGTCTGCACTATGCATTTACAGAAATATTGTGTTTATTAAATGTGGATCCTTTGATTGCAGTGAAATAACATATACACTGCCTTGCAAAAGTGTTCACCCTCCTTGGCTTTTTACCTATTTTGTTACATTCCAACCTGTAATTTAAATGTTTCTTAATCTAATTTTATGTGATGGATAAAAAACTGAAAATTGGCATGTGCATATGTATTCACCCCCTTCAAAAACTTAGAAAAATGCTGTAGAAGGTCCCCACAGGCTAACATAGCACTTCGGCAGGTTTAATTTGGCGAAATATTGAAGTCAAAGTTTTATTAAAGAGACAGTAAATTCGAAGTCGTAGTATCCTATTTGATGGTCGAAGTATCCAAAAATTACTTTGAATTTTGAATTTTTTTACTTCAAAAATTCCCTCAAATTCACTTCGACCCTTGATAAATCTGCCCCTAAGTGTCACATGATCTGTCAGTATAAACACACCTTTTCTGACATTATACCTCAACAATAGTTCCACAACAAACCTGCCAAGAGAGGGCCGCCCACCAAAACTCACAGACTGGCAAGGAGGGCATTAATCAGAGAGGCAGCACAGGGACCAAAAGTTACCCTGAATGAGTTGCAGAGTTCCACAGCAGAGACTGGAGTATCTGTCCATAGGGCCACAATAAGCCGTACACTCCATAGAGCTGGGCTTTATGGAAGAGTGGCCAGAAAAAAGCCATTACTTAAAGTTAAAAATAAGACGGCACATTTTGAGTTTGCCAAAAGGCATGTGGGTGACTCCCCAAATGTATGGAGGAAGGTGCTCTGGTCAGATGAGACTAAAATTTAACTTTTCGGCCACCAAGAAAAATGCTATGTCTGGCGCAAACCCAACACATCCCATCACCCCAAGAACACCATCACACAGGACAATGACCCGAACCATATTGCTAAAGCAACACTCAAGTGGTTTAAGGGGAAACATTTAAATGTGTTGGAATGGCCTAGTCAAAGTCCAGACCTCAATTCAATTGAGAATCTGTGTTCAGACTTGAGGATTGCTGTTCACAAGCGAAAACCATCCAACGTGAAGGAGCTGGAGCAGTTTTGGTTTGTGGAATGGGCAAAAATCCCAGTGGCAAGATGTGGCAAGCTCATAGAGACTTATCCAAAGCAACTTGCAGCTGTAATTGCTGCAAAAGTTGGCTCTACAAAGTACTGACTTTAGGGGGGGGGGGTGAACAGTTATGCACGCTGAAGAATTCTGTTATTTTGTCCTATTTGTTGTTTGCTTCACAATAGAAAAAAAATATTCAAAGTTGTAGGCATGTTCTGTAAATGAAATGGAGCAAACTCTCAAACAATCCATTTTAATTCCAGGTTGTGAGGCAACAAAACATGAGGAAAAATGCAATGAATGAACCAAATACAGTGTTTTCAGTGTATCTGCCATTATTCTACACCTCTATGTTGAAGAAAACATCTTCTAGAATGAGAGAGAATGAAATATGTAAAAAAAAAAAACTCAATGTCCTAAATAATATATTATTATACAGTATTTGTTGAATTGTCATACATATAAATGCTTAATGGTTTCACGAGTTTGCAAGGCATTCTTGGTTTCCTATAAAAAGAATCCCGATTAGGAAATCTCTAAGCATCAATTAGAAGACCTCAGCTAAGGCATGCAAGAAAATATTTTACTTTAAGCTTTACTTATAATAAACGTTGTTTTTTCAAATAGTTTAAAAAGTAATGACAAAATGGAATACTTGTAGAAAATAATGTTCTTATATTCTGTTTGTAATGAGAAAATGAGCAGGTGAAATTTTGGAAGTGCATCAAATGCATGAAATTACTTTATTATTTTAATTATATTTATTCCTGAATGGTGCCAATATTTTTAGGCAGAGATGTAGAGAGAACTTGTGAGAGAACAGTGAGTCCATGTCTTGTTAAATGTTAGTCTTGTTGCCAAGAACAAAACAAAATGTTGAGACATGCCAAACATCTTAAGAGGTTGCCCAAGCCTGTTTTTGGGCCCAATGACTTACAAATACTTTTCTCTAAACACTTTTAGGTGTTGGGTCAAAAAGGTAAAGTAACTATTGAGATCATATGAATATGAAGATTTTCATTCATCCAGGTCATGGTATATCTAGTATAGGTAAATCTAAAAACAACTGGACTTGCTGAGTAATCAATGAAGACGTTTCAAGAAAAAGGTTATAGGTTGCCTACAACAACTTGAAAAAGGAGAAAGCCATTGATCGAGTTTATACTACCGCCTGTACCCCAGAGAAGCCACACCATGCTCATACGGACTCCCCAAGATACACAAAGGAGCCGCACTAAGTCCCATTGCCAGCAGCATAAATTCAGTGACATACAGCATTGCGTGGCTAAGATCTAAGCCCTGTTGGTAGGCAATACAGTGCATCACATCCAGAATGTCAAAGAGTTTGTAACCAAGATTCATGGCGTTACACTAGAGGCAGAAGAAACAATGGTATCATATGATGTCACTTCATTGTTCACATGTATACCTACTACAGAGGTAATTGAAACTGTAAGAAATCAACTGCAACAAGATAACACCCTCAGCAGCAGAAAGAAGCTCAGTCCCAACCAAGTATGTTTTTTGCTAGATTTGTGCCTTAACACCACATACTTCAAGTACAAGAACCTTTTTTATAGACAGAAACATGGCTGTGCAATGGGTTCTCCAGTCTCTCCCATTGTAGCAAACTTGTACATGGAGGAAGTGGAAAGGAGGGCCTTACTTACTTTCCAGGGAACTACACCGAGTCACTGGTTCAGGTATGAGGATGACATCAAATTGGGTTAAAATCAGATCCAATGAAGTGGCGGCCTTTACAGAACACATTAACTCAGTAGACAATAACATCAAATTCACAAGGGAAGATGTCCATGAGAACAAACTTGCCTTGGACTGTTTGATATGCATCCAAGATGGGTGTAACTTGAAGACGGAAGTATACAGGAAACCCACTCATACAGATCAATATCTGTTGTTTGATTCCCACCATCAGCTGGAACACAAACTGGGTGTCGTTAGAACTCTGCACCACAGGGCGGAATGTGTGGCAACTGATACAGAGTCCAAAGACAAAGAGCAAAAACATCTTAGAGGAGCTTTGAAAGCGTGTGACTACCCAGACTGGGCCTTTGTCAAAACAGCAGCAACCAAGCCCAACAGGAACACCAATAGAAATAACCGCCCAGAGACACATAGTAGGCGAAACATAGTCATCCCATATGTAGCTGGAGTGTCAGAGAAACTCAGGAGGATTTTCAACAAGCATCACATCCCTGTGTTTTTCAAACCTAGCAACACACTGAGACAAAAACTGGTACACCCAAAGGATCCAACACCAAAAGAAAAACAAAGAAATGTGGTTCTTCCTGCTTCATATATCTTTGCAAGTGCTCACTCAAAGCCTCTCCCCTTTCAAAAAGTGACTACTCCTTCATTATCATTAATACTCATTAACAACTAACTTGTACTAACTTGTAACTTGTACTAACTTTTTAAGTACTTCTTATTCTTCACATCTAATGTGTTTCGTAGAGCATTATTTTCCGGTCACTGTGCCACAATGTATATATGTACCTTTGTGTATTAAGAATGAACTATATGAGTGGAGGGCTAGCACTCCCTAACCTTAAGCTCTATTTCCTAGCCAGCCAATTAACATATGTGCACTGGTGGATGGTGCCCCAGGCTGACAATCCCTCCACTACTTTGGAAGCTATGTCCATGGGGTCTTTTGAAGCCTTGGCCAAATTGCCATACAGAGGTCCCACTGAGCATTACAACATCACTACCACAATGGCCATAGTGGCTGAGGCATTTAAAAAAGGACTTAAACATGTCCACAAGGCGAGACCAGTGTGGTCCCGTTGGACACCTTTGTGGGGTATCGATTCTTTTCCGCACCTTGGTGCGCTACCTGACATTAACACTTGGGCCACTTGAGGAGTAAAATAGTGGACCCCCCTTTGAGAAATACATGCGCAGGGAAGACCTTGTGAAACCAACATGTTGGTTTTATACCATACTATGCCAAGCCTCCCCAGACCCCCTAGCCAAGGCGAAAGAGAAATGGGTTAGAGATATTCCAGAAGTGGAGGTTGAAATGTGGGAGGATGCACTTAAACAGATTCCGGACATCACAATGTCAATAAGGGACAGATACATTGAAGCAAAATTTTTATATCTTACCCCATATAGGCTTGCAAAGATATACCCAACGACCCCAGACCAATGTGTTAAATTTAAGATGGAAGTTGGCACATATTTGCACGTGTTTTAGACCTGCCCTCTAATTCAATTGTACTGGGGGGAAGTTTTGCAACATATCTCATCATGTCCCATACATTAGAAATCCATTGGTGTGTCTTTTGGGAGTGGTGGATGATCTAGGGCTGCAAGCTGGGGTCAAGCTGTGTTATCTCCAACTGTTGTATTACGCAAAGAAGGCCATCCTATTACAGTGGAAATCCACTGCTCCTCCATCCTTAGCCTTTTGGCGAACTTTGGTTAACAAAACCTTTCCAAATCAGAAAATGACCTACATTGCCCGGGGATGCACAAAAAAATTTGAGAAAGTCTGGGCCCTGTGGCTGGAAATGAAGGACACTAGACCAGACCCCAATGTATAATGATATTGTCACTGGTAATTGTATGCGAATGTAAGGTAAAGTCTTTCTGAAGATAAGATTTGGCTCCACTGTCATAAAATGCTGTTTGTATGGCTTTTCTCTCTTTCTTCTTTCTTTCCTTCTTTCTTCTGTTAAAATGAAAAATAAAAACTTTTAAAAAAGAATGAACTATATTCTGTTTGGAAGGATTAAAATGTGTCCAATTCCTAAACTGAACTGAATCTAAATTAAACTCATGTTAGTTTTCATCTGTAGACTGCGGAATCAGACAGTTTGTTCCCCTTTAAGCAACCAAAGAATGAAAAGTCCAGCCTGACTGTGATGTTTGCAATAAAACTTTTTTTTTTTTTATAGCTTAAGTCATAACTAAAGTTTTCTTGGTTGTTGCATATTTACATTTCACTTTCAAAAACTAGATGTCTACCTTTTCGAAAATGGAACATCTGTGTTTCTGCGAAGGTGTAGTATTTACACGGCAAATATAATTCCTCGCTAACATAATAAACATTTTGATGCCGTACAGCTATTCTTGATTTTCATTCAGAATAAAAATAATGAGGCAGTAAACAGATTGTGATTTTGGCAAAATGATCATATTTATTTTCCAGATCAATTAAAATGTAGAAAATAAAAAAGGAGGATTAGATCTTACGTCTTTAAATTTGTAGAAATTGTTTCCAAGTAACTTCAAAATAAGCATAGATGTCTGCTGTGCTAATGCCGTGTTTCCAAAGGCTAGAGAATCATAAAAATATATTTTAAGCTGAGATTGGAATATAAAATCACTGAACAGTATCTTGTACACATTCTGACTGTAACTTGATTATTCCTGTCTATTTCCAGGACTGCTAAATGCCCGCTACTAGGAGATTGCCTTCTGGCGAGGAATATGTTATTAATATAAACAGGTTATATATAAGCTTCTAAAAGGAACAATGTATGTAGGAAATTAAGTTAGGTTGCTCTTGATCCGAGACATGGCAAATGGTTATGAATTTCATTTTTATTGACATGTTAATTTTTCACTCTATGGATTTTTAAAGCCTTCCAGTAGTGTAGAAAAAAACAGCTCATAGAATTTATTTAATTCATACTTAGCAAAAATAGTTAGCGATTTTGAGGTGAAAAGTGGCAGAGAACTGAAAGGACAAAAGCGAAAGGTCAGAAAAGGAAAGTAGACAGAAGCAGTGGGATGACATCTGACCTCATTGCCCCCTGCCACCCTCACCAATGTGCCCCTTGCTCCCATAACTTCAGCACTAGATGTAAAAGGCAGAAGAGAAAGGGGTCTGTAAAGGGGAATTGTGGGATGCAGGTGAACAAAACGCAAGTTTCAGTGAGAATAGGTATTGTGAGACAAGAGGAGCAGTGATTACGGGGTGTTTAAACCCCTCCCCCGTGTCTCTTCCCACCCCCCTCCCCGGCTTCATGGTCTGCTCCCTGCTAGTTACACCACTTGACTCAAATGAGGTACTGAGTGGAAAAAATGAGTAGACTGTTGTAGATATGATATGACTGGTCGTTTATCTTAAACCAGTGTACAAGTGCTAGACCACTAAGGGGCACCAAATTCAGATTGCATCCCTTAGTGCTCATTTAAATAGTTTGGTGTCTTGCTGCACTCTGTACCTAAAGCCAAATTAAAAATGTGGCATAAGGTACAGGGCACAGTGCTGACAGACACAAGGTAGACTTCATGCCATCAGAGATACGACAAAAATATCAGGGATAAAAATGAACTCTGAAGAGTATAAAGTAACACTTTTTGCAGATGACATCATCATGTCGCATACGGATATAACCCACTCATTGGAGGAAACATTTCAAATCTTAAGCACATACAGCCAAGTCTCTTACTTTAAGCTAAATATTAATAAGACCCAAGCCCTGTCACTAGGTCTACCAGAAGAGCAACTAACTATACTACAAAAGAAATTTAAAGGGATACTGTCATGGGAAAAAAAGATTTTTTTAAAAATGAATCAGTTAATGGTGCTGCTCCAGCAGAATTCTGCACTGAAATCCATTTCTCAAAAGAGCAAACAGATTTTTTTATATTCAATTTTGAAATCTGACATGGGGCTGGACATATTGTCAATTTCCCAGCTGCCACAAGTCATGTGACTTGTGCTCTGATAAACTTCAATCACTCTTTACTGCTGTACTGCAAGTCGAAGTGATATCACCCCCCTCCCTTTTCCCTCCCAGCAGCCAAACAAAAGAACAATAGGAAGGTAACCAGATAACAGCTCCCTAACACAAGATAACAGCTGCCTGGTAGATCTAAGAACAACACTCAATAGTAAAAACCCATGTCCCATTGAGACACATTCAGTTACATTTAGAAAGAAAAACAGCAGCCTGCCAGAAAGCATTTCTTTCCTAAAGTGCAGGCACAAGTCTCATGACATGGGGCAGCTGGGAAATTGACAAAATGTCTAGCCCCATGTCAGGTTTCAAAATTGAATATAAAAAAATCTGTTTGCTCTTTTGAGAAATGGATTTCAGTGCAGAATTCTGCTGGAGCAGCACTATTAACTGATTCATTTTGAAAAAAATGTTTTTTCCCATGACAGTATCCCTTTAATTCTCAATGGAAAGAGCATACGATATCATATTTGGGAACTGAATTAGGAAACTCCATAGCCAGTAAAACAATTACCCCAAAATTCTCACCAATATTCAGTAGTTGAAAAAATGAAGCCTATTGTATATTCCTTGGATGGGCCAGATGGCAGTAGTTAAGATGATGATGATATTTCCTCAGTTGCTTTACATATTTTGAACTTTACCAATCACAGTGCCCAAAACCTTTCTAAACCAAGTACAAAAGGTAATAGACACTTTTATGTGGTGGGAAAAACCCCAGAATCCATTTGGAGTCCCAATATAGAAAACTATTGTAAAGCAACAATACTGGAGCAAATAACACAATGGAACCTACCTCTTTACCAAAAGCATTGGATACAAATTGAACAGAGACAAATATACCCATATACATTATAACAAATTATGTAGGCCAAAACTTTACATCCATCACTGCAAAATAAAATATAATATCACACTTCAATTATGGCACTGAGAATATGGAACCAAATCATAACTAATAGACAAATTCACATCTTTCCAGCTGCACAATCATCATTAAAAATCCTAGAAACAGGGGCGTGGCTTGCCTGCTGCTGTGGATGGACGCACACTAGAGCTGCTCCGTGTTGAGTCCCAGGCCTTTCCATTTTATTCACTAATTACATCATGGGGAAAACTCAGAAATCGAAGCAGGACAAGGAGAAAGCTTCCCAGAAGAAACATACACTCTCGCAATCGGAACTTACTCCTTTACTCTTTAAGAGAAATGCGGATCGTCACTCTTCCAAGATGGCGCCTGCTGCGGTGGAAAGAGACGACGACACAGATCAGCAGCGCGACTCTTCCGACCAAGAAAGTGAAGGTGGGGAAGCCATCTCAGCTCGTTATTTGGCTTCACTCCCGACCAAAGCAGATATCAAAGGCATGTTACAGGAGGTGACGCAGACGCTAAAGGACGAACTGCAAGATATAAAGAGAGATATGTCCTGCTTAGCCACGCGGATTGACGATGCGGAAACCAACCAAAGTAAGATTTCTGCAAATCAAAAACTCTTGTACTCTACTATGCAAGCCCAATCTACTAAAATTGTAGAATTGGAGCGCCAAATAGAAGACCAAGAGAACAGGGGAAGATGCAGTAACATTAGGGTTAGAGGAGTCCCTGAAAGTATTCAAGCGGAGGATATACATGCGACACTCTTGCGCATTTTCAATGGAATTTTGAACAGGGAGCAGTCGTTGGAGATAGAAATCGATCGTGCACATAGAGTGACCAAACCCAAGGCTGCCCCTCTCAACGCACCCCGAGATATTTTATGCTGCATGCATAGCTTTTCATTGAAAGAGGAGATCCTCACTAAAGCTAAGGAGATGGACACTATTTCTTTTGAGGATAATTCTATAAAGCTTTTCCAAGATGTGGCGCGCACAACTTTGCTCAAGAGGAGACTCCTAAAGCCTCTCACAGATCATTTAAGGGCAAGCAATATCCCTTACAGATGGGGATTCCCCTTCTCTATTACTGCGTCTCAAGATGGAACCCAGGCCACAATACGCACTCCGCGTGATACAGAACTGTTCTTTCAGAGACTACATCTACCTCAGATTTCACTTCCAGGATGGCTGCCAGACCATACTGCTTCAACACAATTGGACTTTGATCTACAAGGTGACTGGTCTAAAGTCACAACCTCAAAACGCACCCCGCGTACCCCGATGAGAAGAAACTCAAGGGAAACCCTCATTTCACCTCAGCGGAAGGCAATTTACACTCTTCTTAAATGATCCTGATCACGTAAGCTTACAACTGTGACTGTCTCCCCACTTGTGGGGATATAACTTACCTAAAGGGTTTTCAGAAACCTGCAGGAGTTTATTTTACAAAAGTTGTGGTTTTCTATCTTGTTTTTGGTTTGTACTTGTTTACTCGGTAATGCTTGTTATTTTTTTAGTTAATTTTTTTGTGCTGAATATTTTCCCCTTTTTCGATATTTGCTTTGGCCTGGGGTTTCATGGGAGTTGTAAGGTGATGCGCCCCTCTGAACCCAGCGAGACAACCACTCACCCCCCCCACTTCACTGTCGCACACCCACGTACAGCATTACGGCTTATAGGCCTATAAGTCTGTAGCAACACTTTTCACTTATTCCCCTTTTTTCCCTTTGTTTTCTCCCCTCCCTTATCTTTATTCATACCTTTATTAGATGACTGGCACATCTACTGCCTTTCATTTCTGCTCTTTTCCCCCTACTTCCCATGGGATGGAAGCATGCAAATTATTTGTACTGAGCTGTGTACCACTAATACTGTCACATATCCTACTTCTGTTTCTTAATGGCTAGGTTGCATTGTAAAGTAATGTGTTATAATGTTAATGGGTTAAACGAACCGAGGAAGAGAGCTCAAATATTTACTGAATGCAGGAAGGATAAGGCTCAGATAGTCTTTCTTCAAGAGACACATTTTCAAGAAGGGAAACTTCCTCGTTTACTGGTTAAAAATTATCCCACTATTTACACGAACAACAATCCCTGTAAGAAAAGTCTGGGGATGATGATTATGATACATAAAGATATTCCTTTCCTAATCAAAGATAAGTTGGAGGACACTGAAGGGAGGTTATTATGTGTGAAAGGGGTTATAGCTGATCTAAAGGTCACATTGGTTAATTTATATGTCCCTAACCACAGTCAATCCACCTTTATACAAAAAGCCATCAAATCTATTGCATCCTTCACAGAAGGTTTGTTGATTGTAGGGGGGATTTTAATGTGACTTTGAACCCTTTGATTGATTCGTCAAAGTCAAAAACCAGTGTATCGTATAAGGGTTTGAAAGGCATAAAGAATGCCTTCACATCACTCGGCTTAGTAGATATATGGAGAAGCTTCCATCCAACAACACGTGACTTCACACATTTTTCGAAGGTCCATCAGAGTTATACGAGGATTGATTACTTACTCATTTCCCAGAATTGGTTACACTTGTTCTCACAGGTGGACATGGGGATTACCACTATATCTGATCATTCTCCTATAACTACGGTGTTCACGATCCCTAACACAGCTAAACCAGAATTTAACTGGAGATTTAATGACTTATTAACCCACAAGAAAGATACCACTGGCCAAATTCGAACTTGGATCAACCAAATTATACTCGAAAACAATTCGTCTGATGTGTCACCGAATACATTATGGGAGACGTTAAAGTGTGTACTTAGAGGTAATATCATAGGGTTGTGCAGCTCACAGAAAAACACTTACAATTTTAGAGAGTAAACGTCTTCAGCTGAAATCGTTATTGGATCAATTTACCTATAAGGCATATTTGAAATGCAAGCATAAGTTTTATGAATATAGTGATAAATGTACTAAACACTTTTCTAGAATACTGAAATCCCTCAAACCTACTACACACATTATGTCCATTAAAGATACCCAACAGAATGTACACCACGCTACACATAGAATAGCAGATTGTTTTCAACGCTATTACCAATCTCTCTACAAAATTAACAGCAAACCCCCTAACCCTCAAACGCTTCAGGACATCTCATTTATTGCTGAAGCGAAACTCCCTAGTTTATACCCGCAACAACGAGACCTGCTAGACACCCCTTTTACTCTTGAGGAATTGAACAAGACCATAGACTCGCTCCCAACAGGGAAGAGCCCTGGCCCAGATGGCTATGGAGCCAAATACTATAAGACCTACAAAGAGGACCTGGCACCCCTCCTCCTAGACTACTTTAACTCCATTAATAGCTCTACAGGCTTTCACCCCCAGGCCACAGAAGCTCACATAACGGTTATTCCCAAGCCTGATAAAGATCCTCAGCAATGTGCTAGCTACCGTCCAATATCCCTGATTAATGTTGATCTCAAAATATATGCAAAAATGTTGGCCGAACGACTGAAACAATACTTACCCCATTTAATACACCCTGACCAAACGGGCTTTGTCCCTAAGAGAGAAGGGAAAGAAAACACATCTAAAGTGGTTTCTTTGATACATTATGCGCAGAGACTGAATATACCTTCTCTCGTCCTTACAACGGACGCAGAGAAGGCATTTGACAGGATTTCCTGGCCCTTCTTAGACGCCACTTTAACTGGCTTTGGAATTGGTGATATTATGAAAAATAGAATCTTAGCATTGTATAAATCCCCCACTGCCAAAATCAGAGTAAACGGTATACTTTCCCCTAAATTAGATATAGCCAATGGTACCAGACAAGGTTGCCCACTCTCCCCGCTATTATTTGTGCTAGTATTAGAAACCCTTTTATCACAAATTAGGAATAATGCCGACATTTCAGGGCTCATGGTTCATGGGAAGGAGTTTAGAGTGGCCGCCTTCGCGGACGACCTCCTTTTCTTTATAACACGACTGCTTATTACATTACCCAATGTGATGTTATTGTTTCAGTTGTTTGGTAGACTCTCCAATTTTAAAATCAACTTTAGTAAATCTGAGGCCATGAATATTAACCTTCCAGTCGGAACGCAAACATCACTAGCTGAGAATTTCCCCTTTAAGTGGACTACCAAAGCCATTAAGTATTTAGGAGTTAAAATCCCATCTAATCTGCACCTGCTTTATCAGGAAAATTTTATTCCATTACTGAACGCCTTAAAACTTAAAAGAGAGTTTGAAGAAACTGGGTCTTTCTTGGTTCGGTCGTATTCAGGCTGTGAAAATGATGCTAATGCCCAAAGTCCTATACCCACTTCAGGTACTACCAATCCACATACCGAGAGCCTTTTTTTCATCACTTAAGTCCTTGTTCTCTCAGTTTATTTGGAAAGACAAAACCCCTAGAATTAAATATAACAACCTGATACGTCCGAAAGACAAGGGAGGTTTGGCCATTCCCGACGCATTTATGTACTATAAAGCAATTCACTTGACACGAGTTTTAGACTGGTTTCATCCCAAAAAGGAGAAAGCTTGGTTATTCATTGAAAAAGCTAATGTTAAAATCCCTCTGGAGAACCTTCTCTGGGTTCAGAGATACACTGCCTTGACCTATATTCAAAATCATCCCACCATTAACCCTACTTTAGACGTCTGGTTCCATGCTAGGGATAAGCTTGGACTCCCACCCAAACCCTATATACTACAACCTTTGAATTTAAATCCAGATTTTCCTCCAAGTCTAGATCCTGGTTGCTTTGCACCTTGGAGCTCATCTACTTGTAACCCTACCAGGCTGAAAGAGTTCTATAAGAAAGGAGTTAGACTATCACTATCTAAGATACAAAAGAAGTGGGGTACTCATCCTAGGGATTTATGGTGTTTTAACCAGCTATCACACTATCTTAAGTCCATAACCCAAACAGGGTGGGGGCGAAACCCCACTTCTTGGGAAGTCATTATGGACGGCATTCAACCTCTTGTAAGACCGCTCTCTCATATATACAAATTATTGCTATCTGCTCAAGAACTCCCCCCAGCCCCTTGTATAGAAACCTGGAAAATTAAACTAGGAGCACAACTTGCAGACGATGACTGGAGGAGAATCTTTGGAGCGCTACATAAGAGCTCGATATCATCTAAAACTAGAGAAACCATGTTTAAACTAACCACAAGGTGGTATTATACCCCAGTTCGACTGCACCAAATGTACTCTAATTGTAGCGACTTATGTTGGAGATGCAATCTCGAAAGGGGAACCTATATACATATATGGATTGCATGTTCTAAACTTAAGGTATATTGGGAAGGGATTTGTAAAGTTGTTAGATCACTGACTAGGATTGATATACACCAGTTAGACCCGGTACCTTTATTGCTTCACTTCGACACATCCTCTAGGCAGATGATCACAGATAGACTTTTTCTTCATTTACTTCAAGCAGCGAAAGCTTTAATCCCATGTAACTGGAAATCCCTTAATCCTCCCACATTCAAGGAATGGTTAATGAAGGTGGAAGACACCCGCAAATTAGAGGAAATAGCATGTATCATGAGTAATGATAGTGATCGATACTGGGATGTTTGGAGGCCTTGGTTGAGATATATCCGTTCTGATGCAGTTTAAAGGTCCATAGGTCACTCTAACCCTCCACAACATTATTTTTTTATAGGCAATCGATGCTTTACGGTCTTGTTCACATTACCATTGTACCCTATTTCCAGGACTGTTTATTTTCCGATGCAAGCTGATTTACAAGATATTTCTGATTTTGTAATATATTTCTGTATGTACATCGCTTCCTTCACCATGGTTTTATATAACTTTATATACCTTTATATAACTTTATGTAACTTTATATAACTTTGAGATGACATGAATATTGTATGTGTTTATCTCCTCTTACCATCCTACTCTTCCCCCTCCTTATCCCCTTTTCTCCCCTTTTTATTTCTGTACCCTCGCCCTTCCCCCTCTTTGTTTTAAAAAATTGAAAATAAAGAATATTTCAAAAATCCTAGAAACAATGATACCGAACCTCAATATAAGAAATCGGGATGTCCTAGGCATAACAGCTTTGTCCCAGTTGTTCACAACCACTAGCTTAAAAGCTTATGAAGACTAACACAACACAATATAATCTACCGAAAAATGACTTATGCAGATATTTACAAATTTGTCATCTACTAACCCAACAAGAGAAAAGACCACCACAGCAACAAACCGCATTTGAACTACTGTCAAATATATATAAGATACTTTCAACTCCCCCTGAAAAAGGAAAACCGATGCACATCCAAAAGTGGGAACAAGATCTTAATGGCACATTCACAATGCCACAGTGGATACAGGCAGCCAACTCAGCACTTAAGTATTCAAAATGTACCAACCATATAGAAAATCAATGGAAGTTTTATATAGGTGGTACAACACTCCATCTATACTTCACTGGATGTACCTGACTATCTCAAAAAATTGTTGGAGATGCAATAAGACAGAAGGAACAATGATTCAGATTTGGTGGTCCTGCTCAAATGAAGTATCTCAAATAATCACTTTAACCTATAATATTTTTCTTTATGTTAACTTTTAGTATGTTATAGATTAAATTCTTAGCAACTTTTCAGTTGGCTTTCATTGTTTATTTTGTATAATTATAAAATAATAATTATTTATTTTCTTCTGACTCTACCCAGATTTCAAATGGGGGTCTCTGACCCCATCTAATACAGTTGCTCTGTAAGGATACACATTTATTTTTATTGCTACTTTTTATTACTCATCATTCTATCAAGGCCCTTTCCTATTTATTTTCCAGTCCCTTATTCAACTCAATGAATGGTTGCTAGGGTAATTTGGACCCCAGCAACCAGATTGCTGATATTGCAAACTGGAGAGCTGCTGAATAAAAAGCTAAATAACTCATATATCACAAATAATAATAAAAAATTAAAAGGAGCTGTAAATTGTCTCAGAATATCATTCTCTACATCATACCAAACGTTAATTCAAAGGTGAACAACCCCTTTAATTATCTTACATAGTCTCCTATGAGCCAATCTATCCTTTTCCTGAAATGTTTTGTATTGTATTGACTGTATTTATGAAAGATCTTGAAAGATCTTGAATGAAGAAATTGCACTGGTTATTTTTTTCAATTCCATCATTCCATGCAGTTTTTTGTGTGTGGCGGGACTGGATATCTAATGCCCATTGATTTTAATTGTATCTTGGTAAATCAAAGCTGGAGAGATGAACATGATCAACTGGTTTTGTTAAATAATAAATCTCAAAAATCTAGATTCAGGATTGCAAAGACTCACAAAAAAACAACATCAATTGACATATTATTCATAAATCAAAAGGAAAGCTTGCATTAGTTTAGTATTCATAACTTGAAAGGAAGAAGGGAAATGGGTAATTTCTATTGAGAAAAACATTCTTGTATGTCGTGCGTGTCTGGACAAGTTTTCCAGAAAAAAAGAAAATTTTACAAAAAAGGAAACCAGAAATCAAACCCTGTATTTTAAAATACTAAGAAAAGAATGTAGAGGCTAGTAAAGGAAAGTCCAAACACTTCAAAGG
Source organism: Xenopus laevis (assembly GCF_017654675.1). NCBI lineage: Eukaryota > Metazoa > Chordata > Amphibia > Anura > Pipidae > Xenopus > Xenopus laevis. Next base: position 80,042,815 of record NC_054387.1, on the reverse strand, counting down.
GGTCAGGGAAATCAACAGCTTCTGTTGGGTTTAATGGTCATATGTGTTTGCTGCTTGAATTGACTGTTTTTCAACTAAATAAAAGTTAATAGCTTTCTGTAACCTTGCTCAGTAGTATATTGGGCTGTTCCTTGAGGAAAATTGTGGTAATTTGTCAGGGAAAGAGCTGCCAATTGCTTCCTCTTTTTGTTGATGGAAGGAGCTGGGCTCCTTGCACTGACTTTTTAAGAGAAACAGACAGACAGAGATGAAATAAATGTGCAGAATACAAGGATGCAAAGATTAGACTGACCAAGATAAATCCAAGGGGCCACTTATTCTTTAATTTTTAAAACTTTACTCTTGCTTTTATATGTAACAGTTTATAATAATAATGATGCCTGTATTTGAGATGCAAAAGAAACCAAAAAAAAGAACCGATATGTAAAATTTAGGTGAAATTCAATCAATGTGTCAGTAGGAAAGCATCCACATTTTTCCTGCATTTTCGCCCAAAAAACATGTTTTTTCCTGGTGAAGCAAAATGATGCAGATATTTCTTAATGATGCGGGTGTTTATTCTGCGGGTTTTCCAGCTTTTTGGTGCAAAGAATTGCATTGACCCTGACAAGCACTTATCTTCTTCCAAAAATGCATTTGTCTGGGTACTTTTCAGCAGATGGGAGGCATGTGGGAGAAGGGTTGTTTAAAAACAAGGACTAGATATCTGGTTGAACATTTAGACAGGCCACAGTGTTGGCTGGCACTGTAAGGCGATACAAGTGCCACTGGTCTGTATAAACACTTGGGTAATGTTATATATTATTATTGATGCAAGCAGTTTGTTTCCATACTCCCAAGGACACTTTTTAGTTCTTCGCAAACCAGTAAGCAGCAGATTACTACTCAGTAGTACTAAATTTCAGAATAGGTTCTAGTGGTTCCATATAGAACTTAGGGGCAGATTCACTAAGTGCCGAATTTGCGCTAGCATCCGCTTCGCTCACATTGCAACGATACGGCAGGCATAAATTCGACAGAACAATGTTAATTCACTAAAATACGAAGTTGCGTCTAGGGCGCCGGATGCTGACAAAGTTACGCTAACGTTACTGAGGCAAGCGAAGCGAATTTGCAATAGCGTTGGCTGATTTACATACGGCGGGAAGTTATATGTTGCATCAAATACATTACACTACACAAGCCCGGGAAACCTTAATAAATAAAATAGAGTTGTTATATTGCCCTACACATGATCCCAGTGTATAGTTTATGTGCCATATGTTAGGAAATGTAGGGGGGAAGCCAGGTACCCCATAAAAAATTTACGTTCTTTTGCAGCCTATCACCCTGAAAAATGTAAAGTCGCCAGCGTTTTTTGGGACTTTTTCAACTTTTTTGAGGAAATCCAATCTAATCTATTGCACTTCGCCTGGTCTGAGGTGGCGAAGGCAAGTCTGGCGCAAGAGGTAACGTTCAGTAAAATCCGCATCTTAGTGAATTTGCGTAGTTACGTCCCTTCACCAGAGCGCAACTTCGCCAGGCGTAAGGGAGCGAATATCCGCTAGAGACTTCTTCACTAGCGAAGTTATGCCTGTGCCCGTTAGTAAATCGGCAAAGTAACGAAATGACGTCACACTGGCTAGCGTTAGTCACTTCGCCCTTTAGTGAACCTGCCCCTTAGTGAGAAGTATATCGAATGCATTGTCCCTGTGCTTGTTTGCATTTATTTATGAATGTTTGTTTTTCTATCACCCAGTTGTTTAAATGCATGAAGTTATGTATATACTTGAAAATAATAAGTCATCCAGTATCCAGATGGCAGCTGATGCATATGTTTTGCTTCTGGGCATAATATTCATATTAAGATGAAAGGAAGAAAGTGCTCTCCTTGGTATTACAACAGGTGTTGCAAAGAAGGCCAACATCAGGAGGTAGTCACAATAAACAGAAGGCAAAATCACGCCTTTTTATCCTATTCTCTCTTGGTAGTGTTTATATCCTGGTAGGCTATTCAATCGGATGTTTAATTCAAGTGTACCTTGGGAACCGATTCTTTCAGAGATGCCAATATATGGCTGGAAAATATTTTCTGTAGCCTAGCCAGAGGTACATCTCAATGCTGTATATATCAAGGCTGCACTAAATATGTAGTTAAATGCATATCAGCAAATACACGTACTGTTGACACTTGTGATGGACGAATCTATCCTGTTTCTCTTCACTGAAAAATTCGCGAAACAGCAAAAAAGCAAAAAAATTGCTAAAAGCGTCAAAATTGGGCGTCAAAATTATTTTGATGCACGACAATTTTTATACAAGCGACAATTTTTACATGGCGACCTTTATGTCCACATGCATTAAAGTCAATGGCAGTCAAAATAATTTTGACGCACAACAATTTTTATGCGCTTGACAATTTTTACACGTGCGACTTTTGTGTCCAAATGCATTAAAGTCAATGGGCTTCAAAATAAATTTGACGCACAACACTTCTGATGCAGAAATTTTATACAAGCGACAATTTTTACATGGCGACCTTTATGTCCACATGCATTAAAGTCAATGGCAGTCAAAATAATTTTGACGCACAACAATTTTTATGCGCTTGACAATTTTTACATGTGCGACTTTTGTGTCCAAATGCATTAAAGTCAATGGGCTTCAAAATAAATTTGACGCACAACACTTCTGATGCAGAAATTTTATACAAGCGACAATTTTTACATGGCGACCTTTATGTCCACATGCATTAAAGTCAATGGCAGTCAAAATAATTTTGACGCACAACAATTTTTATGCGCTTGACAATTTTTACACGTGCGACTTTTGTGTCCAAGTACATTAAAGTCAATGAGCGTCAAAATAATTCTGATGCACGACACTTCTGATGCAGAAATTTTATGCAAATACATTCCTGGTGAATAAATTTGCCCATCACTAGTTGGCATGAAAATTTGAGTTTAAATATGTTTTGAATACATACATATGTGAGTGAAAAAAATGGCACATTTGTGTGTGTGTGTTAAAATGTCATTTTAAAAAAAGTTGTTTTTTTGCTTTAAAAATTTGCCGCGTTTTAGCAGACCTTAAAAATGTGCAAATAAAATTCAAAATAGTGGTATGTCTTTAATTTCCCAGGAACATCTGAGTACTGGGGTGTTTTCTGAACAAAGGTTTTTAGTGAAGCAGTATTCAGTTGTATGAAATTAAATCAAATGTGAAAAACTAGCTGTGCAACTATCTGGGTACCCTTGTAATTTTGCTAATTTGAATGTATGTAACTGCTCAATACTGATTACTGGCAACACCAAATTGGTTGGATTAGCGCATTAAGCCTTGAACTTCATAGGCAGGTGTGTCCAAACATGAGAAAATGTACTTTAATGTGGCCAATTGCAAGTTGTGCTTCTGTTTGACTCTTCTCTGAAGAGTGACAGCATGGGATCCTCAAAGCAACTCTCAAAAGATCTGAAAACAAAAATTGTCAGTATCATGGTTTAGGGGAAGGCTATAAAAAGCTATCTCAGAGGTTCAAACTGTCAGTTTCAACTGTAAGGAAATGGAAGGCCACAGGCACAGTTGCTGTAAAACCCAGGTCTGGCAGGCCAAGAAAAATATAGGAGTGGCATATGCGGTGGATTGTGAGAATGGTTACAGACAACCCAAAGATCATATCCAAAGACCTGCAAGAACATCTTGCTGCAGATGGTGTATCTGTACATCGTTCTACAATTTAGCTCAATTTGCACAAAGAAAATCTGTATGGCAGGGTGATGAGAAAGAAGCTTTTCTGCACTCACGCCACAAACAGAGTCACTTGTTGTATGCAAAAGCTCATTTAGACAAGCCACAGTCATTTTGGAACAAAGTGCTTTGGACTGATGAGACAACAATTTAGTTATTTGGTCATAACAAAAACAATTTGCATGGTGGAAGAAGAACACCGCATTCCAAGAAAAACACCTGCTGTCAAATTTGGTGGAGGTTCCATCATGCTGTGGGGCTGTGTGGCTAGTTCAGGGACTGGGCCCTTGTTAAAATTGAGGGTCGGATGAATTCAATAAATTCTTCAGGATAAAGTTCAAGCATCAGTCATAAAGTTGAAGTTACGCAGGGGTTAGATATTCCAACAAGACAATGACCCTAAACACACTACAAAGGCATTTATGCAAAGGGAGAAGTACAATATTCTGGAATGGCCGTCACAGCCCCTGACTTGAATATCATGGAAAATCTATGGTATTATTTTAAGCAGGCTGTCCATGTTAGGCAGCTATCAAATTTAACTGAGCTGGAGTGATTTTGTATGGGTGAATGGTCAAAAATACCGCCATCCAGAATCCACACACTCATCAAAGGCTATAGGAGGCGTCTAGAGGCTGTTACATTTGCAATAGGAGGCTCAACTAAGTTTTGATGTAATATCTCTGTTGGGGTGCCCACATTTATGCACCTGTCCAATTTTGTTATGAAGCATATTGTACATTTTCTGTTAATCCAATAAACTTTGTCACTGCTGAAATACTACAGTTTCCATAAGGCATGCTATATATTACAAGGAAGTTGCTACTTTGAAAGCTCAGCCAATGATAAACAAAACTCCAAAGAATTAAGAGGTCATGGTCACTTTCCCATGTCACTTTCCCATGTGCCCCCAGTCATGTAACTTGTGCTTTGATAAACTTCAGTTACTCTTTACTGCTACACTTAAAGTTGGAGTGATATCACCCTTCTCCCCCCAACAGCCTATCAACAGAACAATAGCAAGGTAACCAGATAAAAGATACCAGACACAAAATAACAGCTGCCTGGTAAATAACAGAATAACACTCAATAGTAAAAATCCAAGTGATTCCTTCAGTTATGTTGAGTAGGAGAATCAATAACTTACCAGAAAGCAGTTCCATCATGAAGTGATGGCTCTTTCTGAAAGCACATGACCCAGCAAATGACCTGAGATGGCTGCCTGCACACCAATATTACAACTAAAAAAAACCTTGTTGACTCAGGAATAAAATATTATATGGTAAAGTAAATTATTTGCCATGTAAACGGTGTAATTTAGAAATAAAAACTACACTATAAAAATCATGACAGAATCCCTTTATGAATTCTCAAGTTGATTTGGAATGTTAAATCTATTTCAATAGAAGTGCATAAGAATGCTGTATCTTTGCACTTAGGAAATTAATTGTGAGGAATTAATGCTCAGTTAAAAATATAAGAGACTGTTCTCACACATGTGATGAACAGAGATTAAAAAAATGAACATGGATTTAGAATCCAAATCTACTCTAAAATTAAACTCCCAAGGTAAAAGGGTCATTTATTATATCACTTGAAAGACTTGACCCAACCCGAAAGTTATGAATTTGGTGCATCCCTTCTAAATACAGTTATATTAAAATGTATTAAATGCATTTACAGGAGAGCCTCTTCTACTTACCCCCACCCTTTGCATCTAGAGACTGAGGAAGTGCAGAGAAACTCATTAACTAGCACAGAAGCTGAGATGTCTACTGCACAATAAAGTGATTCAGCGTGTGTCCTGTAGGATTAGTTTATAGCATTTCTTTGTCTGAGCATTGATAATATTAATGAACTAGCATTCAGTTTTAATGGAAGATGTAAGCTTATTAGAAAAGATGTGATTGTAATAAGTCACGTGCGGTTCTTTGTTCATGGTGATAAGATAAATTGTTAATGTTCTTTTTATTGTTCCGAAGCCATTTTATTAGAAATAAAAAAGTGGTGCATTGTTATGTCCTTTAAGCCACGCATTTGTTTCTGTTCTTCAGAGCATCATTCTTTCATCTTTACTATAAACCTTAATGCTTTGATTTATCATTTGAAACAATTGCCCAATGTCAGTTAAAACTGCTAGAGTCCAATTATTGTCTATTGTGGAGGATAATAAAATGATACCACCCAGGGGCGTAACTACAGCGGAAGCAGATCCTGTGGCTGCAGGGGGGCCCAGGTGGTATATGAAGCCCAAATAATGAGTGATTTTAACATATATTGGCTAAAACAGGACAATCTCTGTATATGTTGGGGGCCCTACAATTAATTTGCTGTGGGGCCCAGTAACCTCTAGTTACTCCACTGATACCACCTGGCTTGTGTTATAAAGATACCCTCCATGGCTTATATAGTAGAGTGCAAAGTATTGCAAGTTACCCCATGCACAGTAATATATAGAGGTATTTTTGGACCTCAGTTGTTTCTAATGAGTGAGAACTTGTACTGGATAACATTTTAGAGCATCCTCCCTTTCTCTTGGAAGGGAAAATATACACTATAGAACTTGTAAATAAATATAGTACGCTAATGGGGTTATTTACTAAAACTCAACCTAATCTCTTGTTTTTATTAAAACAAAGTCCAAACTTCCATCCATGGGGTATATTTATCAAAAAGTGAAGTTAGAGATCGCCACAGTCCTCTAGAGTGAAATTCTGCCACTCTCCATTCATTTCTGTGGGATTTTTAAAAGAGTTAAAGTTCATCCTTTGATAAATACGCCTTTCAAAATCCCATGGAAATGAAAGGAGAGTGTAGGAATTTCACTCTAGAGGACAGTGGTGATCTCTAACTTCACTTTTTGATAGATATACCCACATAAGTTGAACTCATTTATCAATAATTTGTCTTGAAAAAATCAGAGCAACAAAGCATTTTATTGTACGATTGACGCTCTGAAAACTAAATTTTTTCAAATTATTGGACAAAAACTGACTTTATTGGATTATCCAGTGCAGACAGGACTGCTTCTGCCATGAGGCAAGGTGAAACCCTACATGATCTTGACAGATTTGAAACATTGTATTTGCAGATTCTTAGCAGCTTTGGGGTATTATAATTCTCAAAAAAAAAATTTCATGAAAAATTTGAGTTTTCCCCTTAAAAAGTTTGACCATATAAATTCAAGGCTTAATAAAGTGTCATCATTTTTACCCACATTGCAGAGTTATCTCTAGAATTTCAACTTTAGGGGGATTTGTTTTCACTGAGTTCATTGAAGCTCAAAACTTTAAGGTAGACTTAATGCAATGGCCAGAAAACACTATGCTGTACATTTTTATTTCAAAAGCACAGAAAGAAGAGAAAGTATGACCCATATGGTTGCACCTTCCCACACTGATTAGCTGGGTTCCCAAAGCAAAGAAGTAAAACTTAACTTTTATTAATCACATCCTAAAATTAATATGAAACAAAATGAACATAAGGTGTATATTAAAACCAAGGTTAAGTGAGGAAGCTGAAATAGACTCGAGGTCAACAGCTGATGAACGGTATTTGCAAGTGGGAATAGTGTGGGTTATTTAACACCAATAATGGCAATTTACCCACATCTGCCCCCACAATATTGGAGTGCTGGTGGCCCACCCTGTGTATATGGATCGGGTGGAATACAGGGTAAGGTTGGTACTGTATGTATGGGCCAGGTATGACACGCACCACACACCTTATTAGGGCAGTCTGTAATCCCTTTAAATGCTATTGGGGACGAATGTAGTGAGCATTAGTATATATGAATATACTGAGACAGAGGAAATCGTCGTGTTATACTGGCCGATCCGCACACCAAGTACTCATGTTTAGCTAATTTTGGCGACATGATATAGCCGACAGACCATGCAATTTGGCAGATCCGTTCGCCTTCCTGCTAGAATTTGTATTAGCTCTTAAGGACATTGTGTGAGCTTAAGCACGACGATTTCCTCTGTCTCAGTATATTCATATATACTAATGCTCACTACATTCGTCCCCAATAGCATTTAAAGGGATTACAGACTGCCCTAATAAGGTGTGTGGTGCATGTCATACCTGGCCCATACTTACAGTACCAACCTTACCCTGTATTCCACCCGATCCATATACACAGGGTGGGCCACCAGCACTCCAATATTGTGGGGGCAGATGTGAGTAAATTGCCATTATTGGTGTTAAATAACCCACACTATTCCCACTTGCAAATACCGTTCATCAGCTGTTGACCTCGAGTCTATTTCAGCTTCCTCACCTAACCTTGGTTTTAATATACACCTTATGTTCATTTTGTTTCATATTAATTTTAGGATGTGATTAATAAAAGTTACGTTTTACTTCTTTGCTTTGGGAACCCAGCTAATCAGTGTGGGAAGGTGCAACCATATGGGTCATACTTTCTCTTCTTTCTGTGCTTTTAACTATAATTATTGACCTTGCACACCACCAGTTTGTTTCAAATCTCTACCAATGGATGGTGCTACCTACCAAACCAATATATCTTAACATTTTTATTTCAGCATTAATTTAGTACATACAAGTATTTTTATTTAACCTGACCATATTTTTTGCATAAACAAAAAGAACAATGAAATACTGTAATTCTATTTGGTTTTTTAACCAAACAAATAAAATACATTATAGTAGATGTATGGTCTTTCACATTATGTAATATCAATAGCCAGTCATATGTCTAATGCTGCTGCTGAGCTGGTCATTAATAAAATATGCTCTTCTGCTTTTCGTTACAGAGGAGAAACTACATGTTCTCTTTAACATTAAATGTTGTTTCCTGCGGGAACACAGATTATGAAACCGTCAACATGCTGTCAGGGGCAACATGTTAAAACAATGAGCAATAAATAATGCGCATCTATAATACTTGAATACTGCAGGTTGTAGCCTACAAGGTTAAGTTCTCTGTAGGGTATTTCTGCACTTGTATGACATATGATATTAGGATGCTCCTATGGAGGAAATTGCCATTGTCCATCTTCAGTTTCTTTGGTGGTCAGAGATAACATTCTGTAGTCCAGAAACTGAGATACGACTGGGAGGTCAGTTAACAATAATACAATTGTATTAATAATATTAATAGTAAATTAGTCAAAAAAAATAGTAAACTAGTCGCAGAGTACAAATATTTTGACTAATAAATACAGTATCGTTTTGAAAAAAAGCACGTTCACTACAAGACTTCTAGACTAAAGAATTCTTTATAGTGAACTTAACATTTTACTCGAATCAGCCTTTTCCTGAAAAACACGAGTACAGCTTCCACGACAGAAGTGTTGTCGGTGCTGATTTGGGTGCATTAAGATGAATCTGGGAATAGAGTGCAAAGGGTTGAATCATTGTATGAAGCACTGCCTGTGTTCGGCACCACTGGGCATCATTTAGAATGATTTAGAAGGCCTAACCATTGGCTCCTTTGCTCCAGTGAGGGCTGTGAACTCCAGGTGAACATTGCTGGAGGAGAGCCTGTGGTGTGTTGCTGCCTGAAAGCAACGCCATGCGCGTGCTCAAACACAAACTCGTGAAACCACTGAATGATACCCACACATGCACATATTCTCCCTATGATGTCATTGAATGCTTACTATGTATGCACGCATGGAATTTAACAAGAACCTTTAAAAAAATCAGTAGAGTGACAGGTGACTGGGGAGATGGAGCCAAAATTTGGTAACTCCCGAACAAAACGAGAGCTCTGCCCATGTAGCCTGCATTCTGAACCTGTAATCCATTGCTACGGGCATCTTAGTCATGTAGCACTTATGTCTGTACCATTGGCAAATGAGTCATGACCTTGGCAATATCATAGGGAAAAAAATCCAAGTCTTGGAAGTGTTGTATTTAGAAAAGGACCTAAATATTTACCCACAGTTGCCTACAGACCCAGAAGCATTTATGGTAAAAATAAAAAAAACTAATCATTAAAAATTTCTGCTTAATTAACTTGCAAAAAAAGCACAGCAGTCTGGACTGCCTACAGTATAAGTATACCTGGCACACAAAACAATAGCATAAGTGCCGAGCAATAACAATTTATCTTAAATTTGTCTGCCACATCCATGCAGCTTTAGAAAGGTATCTCAACTTGTTGCAGTTGATTAAATTCTCCAGAACCATAGCACCCTTTTTTGTTGTTAATTGATGCATTTTGGTTACTTAGTAGTGTATTGTAATAGTGCATTACATTTTTACTTAACATCATTACGGACATTTTTTTTCTGCACAAAGCAAGTGCTTTTAGCCGAGCGAATGCATCTTTTCTTTATAAAGGAGAAATTACAGCACTATAAGAATAGATTATGTTTCATTTTTGTACTATGCCTTTCTGTGTTTACAATGTTCCATGCATGCTTGGGTTATTTTTAGGGGTTTACTGAATTCAGGCTCTGGTTTGGAACACTGCCAAATTTTAGGATTTTTTTTCAGTCTTTAACTGAGTAGTAATGGGCGAATGTGCCAAACTTTTTTTTAGAGCAGATGATACGACTATTTAAGTTTTGCAAACCTGTATGTCTCATTCTCCTGAAGAAAAAAAATATTATTTATGTGGTATTTGGTATTTCTTGCTGAAAAAGTAGCTCTTTTGTGACAAAAAAAATTACACCAATTTTAAGCAGGTTTGAAAATGTTTTATGCACATCATATTTTTAGTAGTAAACTCTGAATATTATGAAGGCTAATGTTATCCTGCACATTTTTTATTCTTATATATCCCTTTTTGTTCCATTTACTACAGTATTTACAAACTCAATTCAACCCTTGTTGTCATGGGACATGTACTGGAAAATGGAAGATGACAAGGTTTTGGACGGTTACGCTCTAATTTTAATAAAATCTGGGCAGGGATTCATTTTCACAATGTTTTAAGAAACAATTTGGTATGAATTGATTAAAGTAAAGCACTGTACTTTAGGATACGGGTTTACAATTGAAGGAACAGTTCAATGTAAAAATAACAACTGGGTTAAGCTGTGCAAAATAAAAACTTTTCACTCTGGCGAATGGACGTTACTCCACAAATTCACTAAGATAAGGATTTTACTGAATGTTACCTCTTTCACCAGACTTGCCTTCGCCAGCTCAGACCAGGCGAAGTGCATTGGAGTACATAGAACATCCTCAATCTTCAGTTACTTACGTCATAATTTTTGAGTGGAAAAGTCCAAAAAACGCTGGCGACTTTTCTGTTTTTCAGGGTGATAGGCTGCAAAAGGCATAAAAATTTTTTTTCGGGTACCCAGTTTTCCCCATACATTTTCTAACATATGGACCATTATGTTAAAGTGGGCTCATGTGTAGGGCATTAAAACAACTGTATTGGCTTTATTAAGTTTCCCTGGACATGTGTACTTATCAGTGGAAATGTAATATATTAGCTGCAACATGTAACATGCAGACCTCCATTCAAGTATAAATTTCCCGCCCTATGCAAATTAGCCTGAGTAAAGTCCTCTAACGAAGATTAGATTTGCTCGCATTGCTGAAGTAATGCTAGCGGAAATTCGCCAGCGTATGATGAAACTTCGCATTTTAGTAAATTAGCGTTGTCTGAGTGCAATGGCCTCAAAGCCATTACTGGCTTGCATGAGAGCTGCAAAGCAGGAAGTAGAGTTCTGGCTTTTATGTTAGACATCCAGTCACTCCAGCCTTTATACATTACATTTAGTAAACTTTTTTTTATTTTGCACAGCCTATCTATTTACCCAGTTTTTATTTTTATACTGAACAATTCATTTGATGGATTTTATTTTGGATTATTTTGCGATTTGTAGTAGTCTTTAATGGGGTGGTTGACCTTTAGGTAACCTTTTAGCAATTTTTCAATTGCTTTGTTTTTTTCTTTTTTTTACAGTTTTTTAATTATTTGCCTTCTTCTGAGTATTTTCAGGTTTCAAATGACCCCATCTAATAAACAAATGCTCTGTAAGGCTACAAATGTATTGTTATTGCTACTTTTTATTACTCATCTTATAATTCAGGTCCTCTCCTCTTTTATACCCCAATCTATATCCCAATCTCTTATGTAAATCAATGCATGGTTGGACCCTAGCAACCAGATTGCTCACTGGAGAGCTACTAAATAAAAACTAAATAACTCAAAAACCACACATAATAAAAAACTAAAATCGATTGCAAATTGACTATCACTACATTTGAATATCACTACATCATAATAAAGGTTAATTTAAAGGTTAACATAAGCATAATTCTGAGCTCTAGCGCCAACAGAGGAAAAACAGAAATATTCCAAAAATGTTTTTCTTTTTGCCACTTTTGAAATAATATAAAAAAATTCTCAGCTCAGTAGAAATAAGATGCAGCCTTAGCTGTACTGTACATTCAGCCGTTGTGGAGGGGCAAAGACCACCAGGGGAGTTAGCAAATAGCAACCAATGAGATTTTTGCTTCTAACCAGGTAACCATTAAATTCTGCCTGCTGATTGGTGACTGTCTGTGACTATACTTATATCAAACTTTGCACCTTTTATCATATTAAACCCATATCTCCGTATACACAGTGTATATTCCCAATTATTAATCCCTGCCAAATTCTTCACAGCATGCTCATATTAAGAATGTTTTTTGACACCAGATAGTAAAGCTCATATGCAATCTATCTTCAACGATTCTTTTCAATTCTTTATAAAATGTGTCAGTCACACTTTTTCTAGGTGAAAATGTAATTTTAAATCCAGCTGTGTGCACGGCTGAAATTGTAATGTAATCAGAAATTCTGTCAACAGAATTCTGAACAGTGCTGGTTAATATCACAAAAGTCCATTTCATAGGTATTTTGTGTAAAGAAGACCATGATGAAATGACCTTCTAAGTAGTCTGTGATGTTAAAGTTTGTAAAATATTGTTGTTTTTTTTTAAAGAACAAGAGAGCCTTTACAAATTATTGTTGTACTTAATACTACTGCATAATCCATGTTAGCCCACCTAGACCAGCTTCATTTTCATCTGCTTAAAGTCAGTGCAATAATACACAACAAAAGTGCCAATATGTCTGAACATAATTTTTTAATTCTATAGGGAAATATTTGCATGTTCTGTAACAAGACTTTTGCTAGTGAACCAAGACTTCAGCCTAGGCTGTGGCTTGGTAGGTTTTATAAAAAGAGTTTAATGCTTATGCACTTGTCTAAAAAAGGTGTTATTATAATAGACCTCAATAGCGGGTATCAGACAGGATCATCAGGTTGTGTTCCGTACAGGTCTAATACCTGGACCTGCTGACCTAAACATTCACCTGAACAGTCAGCATCCTACCAAACTTTCCAAGTGCAGGGTACCCATGGGCCATCTATCGGAAGATAAAGGTTTTCTGACCAAATCCTGTGAAAAAACATTAAAAACTTCAATGTATAACTTTGGCATCTAAAACTTGCAAGGTTATTTAGAAGTTAATGGCAGCTGCCCTAGTCAAAAGTGAAACTAATTATTCAATTCAAGTTTTTTATATTTACATATATTGAGCTGTTGCTAAACACCCATAACTAGTGTTGTCACTAGCTGAGGCGGGGCCTGGGTACACATCTCATCCCCCTGCACCCCAAGTAGATCACCATTGCACATAATTCTAAAGGAACATAAGTAGTCTTATGCACAAATGCCAGAATTACTTGCCCTAACCCATAAAAACTATTCAAGAGTTAATGATGATTCGTAAATCTGAAAGATTGTTCCAAAATAAATATGTTATAAACCCTTGTTATCAATAGGGAATATGGTACCCTTAAAAGTCTATTCACTTGAGTATGCCACATATGTTTGAATAATGCCAAGTATGAGTCCCTGAATCACAGGATGATTAGATCTTTTAAAGGAAATATACATTTTTCATGACAACCTATATTTTTCTTTAAATAGATTGTAATCTGTGGGGGTAAGATTGCTGTTGGCATAGAATATTCCTTCTAAGCATATCCCAATGTTCTACTTTGTAGATGCATATATTAGCACACAGTAAGGTCATCAAAAGACTGTTCTGCAGGAGTCCCTTTACCAAATATTCAATAAAGATTGTGGGGAATCTGTATGTTGATGAGCCAAAATATAGCTTATAACAGATACTATGGGGCATATTTACTAAACGGGAAATTTTTTTACCCACAATGCATAATTTTCCCCACAATTTCTTCCTTTTGCATTGGTCTCAATACAGAATTCCAGCACATCTTCTTATCCCATTAGTTGGAAGGATGAATTGTGCTTCTTCTTTTTTTCATGTAGATGATTTAATATTGTGTATTCTGTATAAAAAAGGTTTCTTACTTCTGGTAGAACCCCCGTTGTATTTTTTAATTTGGGTATTATTGCACCCATGTTATGTTCCCCAAATCATAATTTCAGGTTGAATAAACATTTTCAAATGCATCTCTCTTTTTTGGGAATGTATTTCAGAATGGTGTCGTTTGACAACTGTAAAATAATCCCTGTTTTGTGAGGAAAGCTATTTATATTTCTCTTTTCATTTCTGTAATAAAATGCATGTGTGACATATCTATTTTAGCAATGTGTCACTATTAAGAACATTATAATAATATGTATGCAGCATACAATGGCAGTTATTTATCAGTGGAGTGGCACTGAGGGTCTTTTATAAGTTTTATGAAAGATGACAGTGTAAAATATTATTTAAACACAATGCTTTTCATTGTTTCCCCTCTCCCACACGTTTTCCTTTAGTATTATCATTTTGGGAGGTGGATCTAAAAGATAATAACAGCACCGGTGGTTGAACAAGATTTTGAAAGGCCTTAGTTTAACACTATGGGTGGTGTCTCACCCTCCTCTCACAATACACTAAAAAATACAATATGGTTCTACAGACTTGAGAAAGGTGAAGACACCAATGACCAGATAGCAACTGAAACGTCAAACTAGAGGAAAAATAGTGAACATTTGAATGCAAAAAATTGCAAATATAAAAACAAATATGCCTTCTCCTGGCAGTGCAACTTTTTGAGTGTATCTTCTAAATAGAACTATTTGGTTTTGCCTCTTTATTTCTGTAACTAGCATTGGACTTTCTAGGTGTTCTACCAACCACTCATCTAAGGAGAGCTTTCTACTGGCTGAATAAAACGCTGTCAGATTATGTTTTAGCTGTACTTTTATTTTATCCAGCTGCTGTATTGGTCTTTGGGTGGGAAGGGAAGCTTACAAAATAAGAGGCAGTTTGGATCCCAGTGTAGAAGAACGCAGGTCCTAAGGCACAGTTAGCATGGATGAGAATTCATGGTGTTCCCCTCACTACTTCCCCACAGATCAGTATTGGTAGGAGGGTTTGTTGTTTTGAGGTGATTAGGTTGACACACAATTGTCTGAAGAGGTAATAAGCCCTTCTCGTGCCTTGATAAATAGAAAAAAATCATTATTGAATGGTGTAGGAATCTATTTCACTAATGCTATGTCTCATTGCAGGTAGATAGTCCTTCTGTGCCTACTCAACTGACTTCCATATCCTCGACATACAGATTCATTTCAAATGCTGTGTTATGAATTTATATGCAGATACGGTGGATAATCCCTTGCGTATAATATTCTGGTTCTTAAAAGCACAATGGAAATAAAAAGACTGGGATATTGTTGTTGGGTGGTGAGTGGCATGGCTTATGATTACAGAGCTTTATAACTAAGTTGACATGTACAGTGGATAATTAACCGTTATGACTGATCTCACATTTCACTGACTTTCTATGTATTATTTTGTTAATTATTGTTTTATCAACTGGTAAGAAAAGTTCACGGTGCTTAATCTTGCCCTGCATTTACCTGTAATGATACCTTGACATGCATACTTTAATGGGTACACTATATTTATGTATGCATAGCTGACCAAGTGGTACATTTGTACCTGTTTTGTATTTCATTCTCATCAACCGGTATTGGCTAAAGACCTGCAATTACCATTACCAAGTTGTGGGTGTAAAAATAAATGTCTATTTTATTCTATTCTATTATTTTCTATTCAGCGGAAGGACAGATAACCCTAGGCACCCTAACTTATTTGCAAGAGATTGCACCCCTAAATCTTTTATGGAGGTGTTGGCATGAACCAGTGCATGTCATAATTTTACTGTGATATTTTGTACTATGACGGTATCAACGTATCTCTTCAGACTGCGGAATTTTGACGCAGTAATTAGTGATCCAGATTAGGCCAATGTGTGTTTTGTATCCTTCCTGTGCAGAGATGGAAATCAGTGCTGGTCAAGATGTCCCTATGGCTGAACTGGTCTGCAGCATTAATATCAGGTATGGGAAGTGGTGACAACTAGCAGTGTTTTGACTTCTGTTGTTTTCCTCCAGAGCACAGTATGAGTCTAAACACTCCATGGGCCATAGGCCTAAGGGCTATAAAAGCAGCTAGAATCCTATGAGAGGACGGAAATAGAATTAAATATATTCCCATGTGGAAAATGCATATAGTCATTAGTGTTGAATAAAAATTGATATTAGATGGCAGTGCTGATAACAACCATTGACCATTTGAGACAATTGCTATGAGATGTCCATATGTAAATTATGATTCTTATTTGATTGTGTATTAAGACTAATCTTCTATGAAGGATTCTGGATTCTGCTGAAGTCACAAATAAAGAGCTCACAGCATCGCTTATTCCTTGGAATAGGTGGAATGTTGAGATAATCTTCTATTATAGGTGCTCAGCAGTATTAGACAGTCAAACATAGGTTTCACACATTTACTGGCAACAGAAGAAATGGCTTGTTTTAGTCTTCTATGAATTACCATCTCACTTTCAATATTAAGGGCAGCTTTAGGCTAAAAAGTCAGCAGAGCCAGCAAGCACACTCAGGTTAGCCAGTAGGTGCAATTATTTCAGCATTAATCAGTGGGTGTTTGAGAGCTAACAAACCCTATTCGTCACATTAGGTCTAATAAATCACATTAGTTGTATGAAAAGCAGCATTGCAGCCTGAAGGGTTCTGTAATTTAGAATCCCCATCCAGAGTGGCATCCTTGACAGGTACTGACAGAATAATGGTGCCTCAAATGATTTGTCATACTGCAGCCAGCAAATTTAATAAAGAAAAGCTGAAGGTTGACGAGAGGGTGGGCAGGGTATAAAGTACAAAAACTGGTGCAAATGGTTTGGCAGCACGAATTCATAGAGGTAGGACGGAGCTGCCTTGTGCCAACTGCTTCTGCATTCTGCTCTTCTTTCTTAATTTTTAATCTGGAGCAAAGTGCACATCATGACCCCTGGACACAATGGCCTTTTGAAGTATCACTAAGGGGCTCAATGTTGCACCCCCTTAGTGATCTAGCACTAAGGAGGTGCATAAATCTTCTTAAATAAAAGCTACAGTGTGCTAAATGTAGCCTGGATGCTGAAATGTCGCAGTGTGAAAGTGAGCTGCATGCCTTTTAGCACAAGAAACTGGAGGTTGCTAAATTATCTTGAGAACTACAGGATGCAAGTTGTCAAACGTGTGACTAAGAAGGAGATTTGAATATTTTCCCATTTGTGAAAATTTTTCTTGACAGAATTGACTTGACAGTGTAAAATCAGTTATCATAGCCTGCGTCTAACGATGCTGCCCCTTAGATTCAGCTGACTCCCACAAATAGTTACATTATAATTAATTTTTATATTAGAGCTTTACAGCATTCCCAATAGATGTCACCCTTCCATTTATACTGTAATAGCAATGTCATACTGCGGCAGTTATAACTGATACCAATTCCTCTGGGGTTTTCTAAGTAAAGTCAGCCCTGCATTTAGAATCTAAAAGCAGATTTTTAAACAGACATGGCTCAACTTTAGTCATCAAGCTAAGAGTTTGAAGTGCAACTTTCAGTGAAACAAATGACAGACTTTTTGGATCCTGGGAGTTGTATATCAATAGCAATTATTGGGCTGCGGGTTCATGACATTCAGGGAGACTATAACTCCTCCTGTCTCTGCCTTATCTTCATTATTCTCTACTATTTCTCTACTGAACAACGCCCTCTTATCTACAACTGCCTTTGCTCCAACTGCTCCGAGGTTTAGGCTATGGCACATATGACAGTTTGAACTGCCATGGGAGAACCACAGTGGTAGGAAAATCCTTCCCCTTCTGCAATTGCTTCCTATTCAAATAAATCAGAAAGTCTCCACAGCTACCACTGGCAAGATGGGATCACTTTGGAAAGCTGCTGTGCCTGAGCTCCAGCATGTGATATAAGCATGTCAATTTCATTTTAATGGGAAGCAGCTGTGGGGGGAGAAGGAATATTTTGTTACCACTGTTCATGATAATTTTAAAAATGGCAAGCTTGGCATACTAATACTAATTTAATTACCTATTTTTGGCTTCTAATTAGATATGGGATTAAAGGGGGAAGGGGGTGTACAATATTCCATACAGTAACAGAGGCATACAGCATTTTTACCCCTGTGTAACTGTTTTCCCACCTCTACATTACATGGAAACCCTTCCATCTCAGAAATAGTAGGATTAATTCCATACAGATAAATCTGCTGGAAAGCATCACTTCACTGCATAAAGTTGTGTTGTCTACATGCTGGTAAACTCTGTAGAGGTGCCACGCTGGGCATATCTTGTTTAGTTGACTGTGCCTGCCCCTGTTGTGACAGTGTAATTATATCCATCCCTATTGCCACAATAAACTCATCCTAAAGCTGGCCATAAACATACCAATAAAAATAGAATTTAAAAAAATGTTGTCCTTTTTGCAGTATGTTTGTGTTGGGCAGATGATTCTGACCATAGATATCGGTTAGTTTATGAACCGGAGAGGTTTGAAAATTGCCATCAGTCAGGCTTCAAGGAGTATTACAATCTTAACATTATTTTTGTATACATCCACATCTGCTAGTACTAGTGTTGCTAGGGTTGCCACCTGTTTAGCTTTTAATCTACTAGTTTGGTTTTTCTTGGGTCTGTTCAGTTCAAAACTTTTGATTTGATTGCAGAATTGTGAAGCCAAAGCAAAACCTGGATTTACTTGCCTCAGATGACACAGCTTTGTCCCCACATGTCAAAAACACCATACCCACATATCATCATGACCTTGTACATCACTTATCTGCAACCAATTCCACTGCTCTGCCCCCAATGTTATCAGCCTGCCCCCTTGTCTGGGTTTTTTCTAAAGTCAGTGGTGGAAACCCTAAAAGGCCTATTTATGAAGCCTTGATTTTTTTTCTGGATCAGTTTTTTATGGGGGGAAAATTTTAATTTCTTAGAGGGAAAAAAATAAAATTTTTAGAGATTTATTATACCCCAAAGTCGCTAAAAATCTGAAAAAATACTCCAGCTAAAACCTTTCAAGGTCATGTAAACGTCAATGACAGATGTCCCTTTTAGATGTTTCTTGACATCATGATCTGTGCTGATCTTCGATGATACTCTGAAAAAGTCGGGGTTTGTCGGACGACAACTCGAAAAAGTCATATGATTTGAAAAAGTACTACAATTTTGTCAAGACTTTTACCACACTGGCTTTTTCAAGCTTATTTCTTGATAAATTGGTTACATTTGTGGATGGCATTAGGTTGACATTGTTTTAATTAAAAAATGGGATAAATTTGAATTTTAGCAAATATCACCCTTAGGGGGTTATTTATCAGGTCAAATTTTAGAGTTTTGTATACCGCATATGAACTTATATGAACTCACAACTCGAATGGTTTCTAAAAAACTCGAACATCATGAAGTCTATTAACATCTTCAAATGGTTCAAGGTACCTCTGCTAATGACTCCTACATGACCTCGGAAAGTTTTAGATGGTGCATTTTCAGATTCAAGTTATTTCCATGGTCGGGGTATAATAAATCTGGAAAAATTTTAGTTTTTTTAACCCGAAAATGAGAATTTTTCAATATTTGATTAATTGATTATATTGTGGTACAAGTTGTTACTTACCAAGCAGACTGAAGGCAACAATGCATGTTCCTAAAAGACTGTTCAGGTTTATAACAACATTAATTGTTATGACAACATTTGTAAATCCTGCATGGCTAATAATTTTCTATTTATAACCCCTCTAGCCTATGGTTTAGTGTTCATCTGAAGCCCTAATGTTCCAAGGCAGGTTACTCTCTTTCTAGAATCAAGCTGCACACATGAGCCTAACAGTAATTAGTGCAAAGCAGTAATTACATACGATTTGCTTAGACTTATAGGCAGACTGCGGTTTCCTAGCACCCAGCATCACAAAGGCACAGTGCTGTAATCAAGGGACTGTTAATCTCTAAATTTAACAGTACATAAAATGCCTGAATACCGGAGCAGGAGTGGAGTATAATCTTATAAGCTAAGGTAAGCATTCTGAGTCTATCGGCACTTAGCACCTTCAGAGTTCTTTTCATGAGAAGCAGCCTTAAGAATGCAGTCAGAAATAAAACTAATTAGGCTGAATGCATTAAGAAAATGATTTCACGTTCTTCAGTGCAATAGGGAATTAATTAACAATGCAGAACTGCTATATTTCTGTTAAGATGTTCAGTGAAAGATAAACTAGTGAGGGATAAATCAAGGGGCAAGAAGATTAGAAAGCGACTGGTTTTTGACCTGTACAGAGTTCAGAGCATAACATATTCATTTCAATTAACTTTTCTTAATTTTGTCTGATAGCCGCCATTTATGTACAATAATATTGCAACACCATATTTTGATGATTGAAAAACAATAGTCTTACCATGGTGTCAGCAAACGTGTCCCATTTTAAGTAATATTTTATTGAATTTAACTTTTGAAACATTTTGTGGTGGATTTATTTATAGGGTAAGGTTTATTTCATGCTGGTTTAGCAGATCTGTTATCTATGCTTGCTTTAATTATAGAGATTTTTATATTTCGAATGAACTCACAACGCCAATCAGCAAGTTCGAGTTAAACTCATATTAATCAAGATTTTGGTGGAAAAAAACCTCAAATCGCTTAAATTGATCAAGTTTTCAGGCAAAACCCTCCAAAACAAACTCGAACTTCATGCTATTAACGTCTGCAAATGGTTCAAGGGACATCTGCCATTGACTCCTACATAAACTTGACAGGTTTTAAATGGTGTATTGAGCCATTTCCAGGGTTGTGGTATAATAAAAAAATTTTTAAACTCAAAAAATTTATTTTTGACAAAAAAAACCTCAAACTCAAATTTTCATAGGAAACAAAACTCGAACTTTAATAAATCTGCCCCTAAGTGGCATTTAATACACTGGCTGGTAAATTATTGGCAACAAATGTTCCATTCCATCTTCTTTACTGGTTATAGATGCCACGTGGGCATTTGGGGTTTTTTACATTAATTTAACAGTAGCCAATTGCTGAAAGGTATACAGCATTATTCTGAAATTGTGGCAGTGCCATTGCTAGAACAAACAAGGGAAAGTTGTGCTCACCACTAATTTTTAAAACCATTAGGCGGGGGTGCAATGAGGCTGTGACCACAAAATACATATAGTCAACTACAAGAGTCCTCTGCACTCAACTCATTATCAATATATTGAAGACAGAGACATTTTGTGCATACTGCTACTAAAAAATGCCTTACCCTTTCAACAAAACAGGAATTGTTTGTCCATATATTGCAATATATTGGACAAAATGTATAATGAAGCAATAGAATTCTTAATGAATCAGATGAAAATTAAGCATAGGACTGGCCCGATATTGGATGACTTTGACGTAGTTGGCCCGCTTAAATATATTGCAATATATAGTGCCATTGCTAGTACCAGATTTTTTTTTTTGAATTCTGCTATTTTTGTCATTGAAGCTCCCCAATCCACTAGGCCCATGTCAATACAAAGCACTGGAAGTTGGGTGGCTGTCTTTTCTCTATGGAAAGGTACAGCAGCCGAACTTCTCAGTAGGTTTTTTAATTGAATAAGAATTGGGTCTGTTGCAGCCCTAAAAATAGTTCAATTTCCAGGAGACCTGGAGATGGCAATGGCACAATATCATCACTAAGATGAAGAACATCTAGCTGATCTACCCAGAGGAAAATTTACCAATTATCAGTGACCTGCGAGGATACCAAATTGCCCTGATCCAGCAAATCAGCCAGGCAATAGCTTAGTATCCAAACCCAAACTCTTTCAGTCTTGTATTTTCCTATAAACCATTACATTCACTAAAGTGGGACATTGGCGTTGTTTTAAGTGTGGATGTGGTGTGATGCCAACAGAGGTTGATCAGCAGGGGTTCCACTCAGACACCAAGGATCATACATTTTGTTTAGAAATTAACAAAGCTGAAATATTAGTGTATGTGTAGCTAGCATTAGAAACTATTGGGACACAAAAAGTAATGTCACAATAAAATCCAGCAGAACCTTATGCACTATATATTATGTTTAACCATCTGTTTAACTGATTATCTGATCTATCTATCCACTTACCTACATGTCTCTCTGTCTGTCCACTATGAACCTGTGAATGCACTTGGCACAGATAGGCTTTGGTTACAACAAGGCTAAAGGATTTTGGGGCCATTCTGTCATGAACCCCACTGCAGGTATTCGTCAGTAGAACAGGCTATTGAGTTTTACTGGCATTCTTCAGTGATTCTAGACATTTGTATGGTTTGTGTATACTTCCTACGAACTTAAAGAAATTATGAATAATTTATTTTCATTTGCAAGTGGAGTGCATAAGTATACATATGTTACCTAATACACCTGTATGTACAATAGTGTGAAGGCTGGAAGTAGAAACTGATTCATTAAAATGCAACTTGTGACACCAGGGTACCATCTGACCTTCTGATGCCTGTACCATAATACATCTACTGTCCTACTGAATTACAGAAACATAAGCAGGTACAGTGTTACATATTACATACTAAGTGGTGTATTTATAAGGATGGGAAGTTAATGTCAGGCCAAGATATAGGGTAACATTTGTATAAAATGAATAATTCTACAGCTGCAGTGTGCATACCAAAAATTCAGTTTGGAACCTCATAAGAGGTCATTTACTATGACCCCAGATTCAAGGGTTAGAGCAGAAACATAGTCCCATAGTGCTTGTTCAAATGCATTTCATCTAGCAACAGGGGTGGAAAATTAGTGCTAGGTGGTTACGTGGTAGACCTGTCCTTACCACCTTCACCACCTTGTCTTCTTAAACACAGCAAAGAGCTGTGTAGAAACACAAATGGGAAAAAAATCAGATTCCCTGACCATGCAGGAGGTCTGCAGGTACCCTGACATGGTTCATTGCAGTCTCGCATTGCCCCACCTTCCGGAGTTAAATGTAATTGTTTCCCCCTGACCTGGTTTATCTGATTCCAGAGTGAAGTAATTTCTGTCCATCTGTGACATCACCTGTATTGTGGGCCCCTAGGTTGGGTTAAAGGTTCAGGTAGGATCAGGTAGCAGGGACAAGGAGGTCAAATAGCAGGGCAGTGGGTCCAAGTCAGGTCACAAGGGTCTGCCAAACTGGACCCGTGCATATATATATATATATATATATATATATATATATATATATTTATTTATTTATTTCTGCTCACACAAGCTGTAGAAAAGGACAGACATAAAAAGCTTAATTTGTAAGATAGTTTGTTAGCCAGAATAACAAGCCATGTTGCTATTTGCAGATGGGGTGTTATGGCAGATGGTTACATCTATGCACCATACACCCAGCCAAGGGTTGCCATCAATAAAAGTTAGTGGATAGTATTCTTCATGCATTGGCAAATGGTCAAGCAGTTTTTTTTAAATAAGAAAGACATGTGAACCAAATCTTGGCATATATGGAAACCATAACTTACTAGACCCATAAAAACAGTTGACTGGCTGTTGCAGGTTACAGATTCAAAGTCAACTCAGCACATGTTTATGCATATCAATGTTCATTGTGGTTATAAAGTTACATGTAGGTATTCTGTGTGTCATATTGTTGTATAAGGACCTTAAGTCAAACACAGAGATCAAAACTCGTATGTTAATGATATTTCCTGGGAATTGAGATTCCAATGCACGTTATTCTGTGCTAGGCTTTGCAAATCAGATAAATAATAACCGAGATACATCCTGAACATTTGTAAATAGGTATCATTAAGAAATATTTTTTAAATCTTTGTGGATGTGAAAGGCACATCATGTTTAATAATATATATAATATACTGTATATTCTTTCTGTTTCTTAAGAGATCTGGGTTTTATAAAATAATGTATTGTTTTTGTAACTCTGTTTGTAAATTCTAGTCCTCACCCACACACTTTTAGTCACTTTACAGCAAGCTATTACTGGGGCCAGACCCAACAGTAATATACTGAATTAGGGTTGCCTCCTCTTGGTTCCTGTAGTCTGGGCAAAGGGTGGGGCTGATGATTTTGGGGGACAGGTGTTAGACATGAAGGGGCTGGGTGGGGCATATGGGGGCAGGTAATGACAAAATAGGTGATTAGTTGATCTCAAAAATCTAGGGGGGGGTGGTGGAAGCACTCTTAAGGCTAATACAAAATATATTTAAGTATAATGGAAGTGCTACTTACAATGAACTTCCCTGGGCCCCTGTCTCATAAGTAATTCAATATAAATGCAAATGCATATGTTTACAAAACAGAGGTTTTTAGTTACAAAGTTATGATCATAAAGTTGAAAAGCCACCATACCACGTCAAGGTAAACCCCATATGGCGGTCCCTAACTTACTTAACTCAGGTCACAATATAAAAAGATACTTCTCTGCATAATAGCATTACCTGTACACAATGTGTGTTGTGCATTGGTTTCAATCTGAAAGCTAAATCCTCCCCCGCCAGCAAGGGCTTTTAAGAGAGAGAGATTGCTCAAACCAACGCCCATATTTAAAAGCATAGGACCACCATTAGTATAAAGGGGTGGGTATGGGGTGCTATTAAAAAACCAGACTGAGCTGAGCCACAGCTTCAGGCGAACATACAAAAATCTATTGGTTGATCTCAGCATCATTCAAGAAAAGTCTTGCCCTGCCTTATTTGAAAAACTGGACAGGCCATTTTGAGCTGGACAGGCCTTATGAAAACCAGGCTTTGCAGGTCAAAACTGGACAGGTCACAACCCAAGGTTGAATAGCCAACAGTGAGAGATTGGTCTAGGAATCTTCTATGAAGTTTTCAGCAAGCCACCACTAGTTGGCATGGGAAAAAGGAATTGAGAGAAAATGGCTAGAGACAAAATAGGAGCAAGAAGAAAAAAGAAGAAAAAGTTCAAATGAAAAAAATAGTTCATAATAAAAGTTTGGAATAGAAGTGAGAAAAGTAGGGTGTAGGAGAGAAAGACGAAAGAGGTAAGGAAGAGTACAAAAGTAATAATTGGAAAATGGTAGAGCCCAAAACAAAGGGGGAGCATAAAATGGGGAAGGGGAAAAGTAGCAAGAACTGTCTGTTCAATGCATCACTACTATTAGCAGGGGCACAAGAGCTTGAGCAAAAATTGGATTCCTAAGATCCCTTGTGCTTACTCACCCTTGCTTGTGGACTGTGCTGCTAGTAGAAACGGATTAAAATCAGTGTCGGGCATAGGATGCAATACTGTCAGGGTCATGGGAGTCCAGTATATAATGTCTGTCATGAGGTGAAAAGTACAGGGCTTCCTAGCATCTTGCATGCCACCAGATGCCAATGTGGAACAAATTTCCTGCAATAAATGTAATCAGCATTACATTGAGAAAAAAGGGCAACTATCTTTTTCCCATGCTGGGAGTACAAAGAGTTGCATCTATGGGTGATATATACTAATTACAGAGAGAGAAGTGCAAAGAGAAACAAAATGGCACTTTGCCCAAATAAGCCTTATTTAGTAACATAGAAACATCAGGAAGGTAACCCATAGAGAGTTAATTAAAAGCTCACTTTTATGTATAGCGCATAATAATAATAGCAAGTTTCTGATCTTTATCAGCTACTGCAGTTATAGTTATAGCTACTACAACTCTTTTGCCCCATGCAACTAAGCAAGTCTCATCTTCAAAAACATTTCCATTTTGATTTGAGTATGAATGAATGTATCAGGATTTCTTTGTTTAAATATTGAAGGCATGAAACAAAAGTATTTTGGAGCGTGCGGCCTTGGTCTTTGATTGCTGTGTTGAGTGGCTAGTATTTCATTTCTGTACTTCTAGGAATGCCAGATAAATGACACCATTGCCATATGATCTTTGGCAAGCCTGACTGAACACTTTTACATTCTGCTTCTAATAATAAATTGTGACCATGTGAAAGAGGCTTTTCACTGTTTATTTTGGTAGTGTTTCTAATGGACCTTTTGTTGCAGAGGCCTAGACTGACTAGACAGTGTTAAAATAGAGAATATTATAATTTCTAGACTCTTGACCAGAGGGCAGCACAAGTTTAATTGCGGTGTCAAATCCTTAGGACCTTGAGCAAGTCACCTAATCCTCCCTAAACTTTAGGAACCAAAACTGAGACCATACGCTCTACAGGGTAGAGACTGGCAGTGCAGAGATGCGTAAAGCTGATTGTATTTTATTGTGTTGTATACGACTAAGGATATTTGCAAAAGAATAATCATCATTGTTCAGTATTGTTGTATTAACCTTTATACGATATAATAAACTAGGCTTATTTATGAATGGTTTAATCTTTCTGCCAGAAGTAGTGATGAGCAAAATTTTGGCAAGTAATATCGCGGAAATGACGCCCTAAGGTGCAGATTCATTAAAGGGCGAATTGTTGTCAGCGATCACTTCACACACATTGCACCACTTCGCCAGACACAAATTTGCTACCACTATGCTAATTCACTAATATGCAAAGTTGCGCCCTGGGTGCCGAACACTGGCGACTTTTCACTAGCGTTACTTCAGCAGTGGGAGCATCTCATAGAGAAGATGTACTAGCGTTGTTTGTGATCTTGCGCTTAGGTCAATTTGCATACGGTGGGTAATTTAAAGTTGTATGAAGGTCTTTATTATAAATGTTGGTGTAAATGCTTGAAGTCACCACTTTTTATTACAAATGTCCAGGGAACCTTAATAAAGACAAGAGAGTTAATATAATGCCCTAAACATGAGCCCACAGTAAAATAAATGTTCCATATGTTATGTAATGTCTGGAGAAAACCGGTTACACTTGAGCAAAAAACAAATCTATTAGGGGTAAATTTACTAATCTTCAGAAAAAACTGTTTTGTGTTTACCTTTGAAAACCATTTGCCTGTCCAAAATGTCGTTTTTAAAGGGAAAAATATAATACTCAGATTTCCTCTGGGGTAAATATTGTTAAACCCGCATATCAGTGTGACAGCCAATATTTTGAATTCAGCAACATAGGAGGGGTTAAATGCGCTTCCAATTTTAGTTTTCAGTTGCCTCTAAAAGATGTTGATTTTCTCAGCTTTGCTCAACCATTGACTTTTTGTATACCTCTTCCAAACCTCATTTACTGTATGCTCATCATTTAATAGCAAAGCGTCTAGCACCAACCCACACACTCAAAGCCCAGACACTCATAACGCATTCCTGCTTATTATTCAACATTTATATAACAGGAGGTTCCATTGTTCTTAAGCAAAGTGTTAGAGTATTTGTGCATGTATGCGAAACGGCAGTATCATTTTATAATCTTGTTTAATGACATTAGAAGATGTACTGTACTATCTAACATTTCTAAAGTCCGTCTAGTTGTGCTCCTTGCCAGTATAGGTCGTTGTATAAGTAACCCACAGGCTGGATAAAGCAAACAAAGCCCTTACATAACTTTCCAAAGAACATCAGGGCTTTTGATGTATTTTGTTGCAGTCTTGTACTTAATCCCGTGTATGAGCTGCCAATCTGGATATAATAAGGATATGGAATAAAGCATGAAAAATGGTGGCATCTCTCAATTATGGGAAGAACCTTGTTTTACTCTGAAAAGAAACACACAAACTGATTACACATTTGACAATAAATAATTGGTCAGTTTAAATGAAATGTAGAATATCCCTACTTGCATGCTCTGATTAAAACAAAGGCACATGGGGTGTTGTAGTAAATTGATTTCATACATAAGATAACAAAACTGTATCAGTACTAGGGAGGCAACTGCTACTCTTTGTCTGGCCTTGGCACACTAATTACAATATACCTTGTATATCCCTACCCCATGCTTGTATGACAGCACCTACCTGCCATAATAGGACTGCCCCATTATAAGGACTCCTATACATGAATCTTTAATACTCTAATGTGAGTCTAGAACTTTAACTTTAACTCAGAAGTGATTGCTTATCTTTACCATCATCTTTACCATCATTCCACCTTTTGCTTCGATTTTAATATTTGTGTATTTTAGGGACACAGTCCCACACTGCTCCCAAGTGCATGGAGTGCGTCTTTTTAGTTTTTATGTTATGGCTATTAAAGGTAAAGTTTTATTTATAGCAAATCTAAGATATCGGAACTGGTTAGCTAGAAGCCCAGAGGCTATACAAACCCTCTCTTTCTTTTTGTATTAGGCTCTGATTGACTTCAGTTTTGTGTTTAAAGAAGAGTCTAAATCTTACAAGATTGCTGGGATTCAGCCCTGAATGGTATTCTGGTTTGCAATGCTACCCTTTTAAAATGCAAGTTCTGTGCTTAACATCCCTTTTGTGCTCAGATCACCCTTCAGACTCTGCCCTTTTATTATTATGCATCATGGGAAAACGTGCAGTACAGACTCGTTTATTTTTCATTTCACTTTGGAGCTTGTGGGGATATCCTGGAAACCTGCTGGAGAGAGGTGTGGGCAGGAAATGGTTAGGAATCACCTCTGTATAGAACATACCTTTGAATACATACAGTATGTATATTGTATTTTAGCATTAGTTTCTCTTTAAGTGATTTTTGTATCTGCAGAACTTGCTTGACGTTCCTGAAACATTTCTCTGCGTGACTCCCGAGCACTAACATTTCCACTGTACAATAGTCAATATAAAGTGTACTTACTCTCAGCAAGCAAGGAGGCATTTATACTTTCCTTTTTCATACATTTAGAACATGTTGATTTCTCTATCTTTCAGCCACATTAATTACGCAGTCTCGTTTCTGCAGGTATTCTTTGCTGATTTCAATTCACTCAGTAAAGCTGTTGTGTAGGTGTCTGAGCTTGTTAGCGTAGGAGGGTAACACAGTTCTAGCTGAAGTGGCCTTGGTGGCAACAAATTAGCAATATTTAAAATATTGCATTAGAATAGGAAAGAGTT